>NC_063207.1:1870618-1893118 GCF_017589495.1 Alosa alosa | reverse complement strand
GGATGGGGTAAATCTGGTCATGATAGATTTGATATACAGTACAAACCATTCTTAGCTCCAGTCAAGGCCTCATTGTCTTCAGTGTACATGTAACAGCTGTGCTGCTACAACCTTGTTACTCTTTGATACAGTGGAATAAACCTATTAAGTGTACCAGTTAATTACTTACATGTACATATGACATGTATGTTATGTCTTGAATGTCTTGGAACAGGTCTACTAATCAGGTCTTGGCTCAGCAGTTTTCGTTAGCAAGACTGACCTTCTTAAAGGCTATTTGCAAATTCCCCTGACCGAACGTGCCAAAGAAATATCAGCCTTCGTCACACCGAATGCACCCACTACATTCCAGCGGTTGGTCAATCATGTTCTTGCTGACGTCTCTAATTGTGAGGCCTACCTTGACGATTTGGTTGTGTATAGCGCCACCTGGTGCTCACATGTGGAACATGTCAAAACCGTATTTGAAAGGTTGTCTGCTGCAAATCTGACCATCAATTTAGCCAAGTGTGAATTTGGGCAACCCAAGCTAGTGTTAGTGCTTCAACACTTTGAGGTCTACATTGGTGGTGCGGCATGTCCAGTGACTGTGTATACAGACCACAATCCGTTAACTTTTCTGGATTGGATGTGCAACAGCAACCAACGTTTAATGCACTGGTGCCTCATATTACAAGCGTTTAATATTAAAATTAAGCATATTCGTGGACGTGAGAATGTGGTGGCAGATGCGCTTTCTCGTGCATAGATTAAAAGAAAATGTAAATAAATAGTTTGTATAATCTTTAATGTTCTTTTTCTCTTCTAGTGCTCTTCCAGTGAACCTGTCTAGGTTATTTTCATCCTTGACCTTGGATGAGTATTTTGCTTACATTTATCCACTTTTTTGTAAAACATTTTTGTAAATAGTAATTGTAACATAAAGTGTTTTTTTCATATTGGTTAATTCAACCCCTCAATTTATTTCTTTAAGGGTGGGTGTTATGTGGTTGAAGTTTTCACTCTGTCCCTATCGTTTATGTAGGTGGAGGCTGGGCGTCAAAGTCAAAGTCTGCTTTATTGTCAATTTCTTCACATGCCAAGACATACAAAGAGATCAAAATTACGTTTCTCACTATCCCACGGTGGAGACAAGACATATTTTACCAATTAAGTCCACAGACAAACATAACATTCAAGGAAACAATAAAAAGTAAATAAGAGGGCACATACAATGAAGAAATAAGAGCAGCAAAATTGGTTGGCGTGTTACTTTCAATTGTGACATGGATGACTGCCTGACTGAGGGCCGGCCCACTGGTATAAAAGCCAGCCCACTTCCAAGATGGCTCTCTCTCTCCCTCTCGTCCTCGCTCCTGACGGACACTGGCTGGCACTTTTAGTTTCCTGTTTTTTCTTAATTAAACTTTGTTAAATTATAGTCTAAAGCACTTTGTTAATCGTTTTGGTATTGTTACTTTTAGTTGACCGGTTGTAAATTTCCTGCACGTTTTTAGTTATAGGTTCAGGGAGTATAGTTTAGTTAGTTTTCCGGAAGGCTCGCGTTATATTTTCTTGGGAGCGGCCTGTGCCCCAGGAATGGGAGGCAGGAAAACACCCCTTTACCACCAGTAAGAAAGATTGGACTTTTCCTTTTGACTTTTCCTGTCCTACAGTATGTATGTTGCAAACGTCTCATGTTTTTTTCTGACCCACACGTTTGACCACCAGGAAAATCCCTCTAATGCTAACTTTTCATAGAGAAATGGAAGCTTAGCGTTAAATTCTGTCAGGAAGACTCAATGCATGCGTCACTCATTCATTCATTACTTCCGACCAATCACCAGTCTGCATCAGCCTTTATAATCACTTTACTTTGCACCTGCCTGTTGCTTTCAGGTGCCGATTTTCGATGTTCCGTATCCATGCACGGGTAGCTAGTCATTCATTTCGCCACAACTTTAACATGTGATTCAGTCACAGACCAGTAGCTTAGCCTATCTTACGTTCGCTTCAACTGAGTTGGACGCATCTCACCAAAGTCTCGGGGGTTTCCATTAATGTAGCATAGTAGCTTGTAAACGTCGGAGAGTAAGGTAGGCCAAATTGTTGCCACTGTTCGGGTTGTCCGCCCGGTCTTATCAACGAAAGAGACAAGTTCCGCGGCTTGAAGGTTCTCTTTCACCCTAGTCTCGTGTTAGATCCTAGTTGCTTAAGAGGTTAACGTCGTATCGCTAACAACGCAAATATGGTTGCTAAACTTTTCTGACGAAAACCGTCAGACTTATCAGGCTACGCTGTTAACATGCATGTACGGAACCTTTTAAACTCAGTTGGGCTACTCCGTTATCGACACTCGCGATGGTTTCCTTGCCAAAGTTGCCATGATACAGCTTTGCTAGGTCCACATCCTAGGCAAATTGTCTCGCTGGTCAGGCTGTTATGGAAGGCCAACAGGGACAAAAGTACTCTTCCTTCTTTGGCTGCAGTGTTAGTCGCAGAGATGCTGTTGGTATTGTCTGCAGGGCGGTAGGCTACTAATGTCATTAACCCATAATATTTCCGATGCACCTGAAGGCCATATTAATCTTATTTTCATTATCTCATGTCTGGCTGATCATTATTGTCTGTCATTGTCTGTTACTGTCATTGGTTATGTGTCTACAGAATATGTAGGCCCATACATTGTGTTCGTTGATTTAACTAATGGCAACGTAATGTATCATGGCTGTTTATTTGCCGTGTGCTAGGTCCTTTTGAAAATGCTATGTCTCCTCTCTAACCACTCCATTCCTCCTTGCAGGTCTTCAGGCTGTAGGGACTAGAACAAGATCTTTCCTCAAACTCTTCTCTGCCAAAAGAGCAACACCTCTAGCAGGCACAAACTCTCCTTCAGGCCAATACTGCACTCACCCTTATACTTTTTCCAAGCACAATGCACTTTGCTTGTCGTCATTCGTAATCTCCCATTACGTCACGGCAGCCGCAAGCACAGGGATGGCATTCCTTCCCATTTCTTCATTACTTAACATCTTAATAATCTTTCAATTTCAGGAGCAGCTCCTCTTCGTTTAATGTAAATGCCTCTCTCTCTTTAATTTAAGGGTATGCATCTGTCGGCAGTGGAGTACTGACCCTCACCGTAACTATCTACTTCATGCAGGGATGCGGGGCTGGTTCACGTAGGCCTATAGCCAAAACGTTCATCAGTGCTTTGGTTCATATTTAATCTTACTTCATCCAGGTCATGTGATGTCAACTTATTTACCTCCTCATCTAAGCTATACGCTAACCCTTCATGTCTTTATCCCACCACAGTAGGAGCAGCAGAATAGTGAACTTGCATTGTTAAATCATTAGATTTTGCAATTCACTATCGAATATCCATATGTCCTCGAATCTCAATCACATAATTCTCAATAGTCATATAATCAAATCAATCAGCAATTATTAGGCTACATCACCAATTCAATCTAACTATTTAATTTACAAGGTCTGTGATGCTGGTTCACATATTCTAAACACCTACTTACTCTTGGCTCTGGAGCAGTGCTTTGTTACTCATTTAGTCTTATTTCACCCAGTCAGCATGATGAGGATTACTCTTCCATCTCTTGTCTTTATTTTAGTTATATGCTAAACCATCCTCAGCGACCATCCATAAGTGCTAGTGTACTCCAGCTATGTATCTGTTGATTGTATTTTGTCTTGTCCTGTTGTGTCCTTAGGTCTGCTGCTGGTTAGTTAACCCTGGCTCTCTTTTCACTCCCTATCAATTCACTCCTTGAATGTGTTCCTCATGGCTTTCTATGGGTTCATGCGCTCTGGGGAATTTTGTTCTGACAGCCAGGTTTTTAACCCTTCTCAGGATCTGGCTTGCTCAGCCATCCTCTTCTCCTCCCACTTCTATAGTGTAATTCTGAAACATTCTAAAATGGACACCTCAGGTCTTTGTCATTATCAGAGATTCTAAAGTAAATAACTCTTCTGTCCCTATACTTCTATGATCAACTATCTTAAACTTCGCCACACACTTCTCCTAATGCACCTCTCTTTCTTCTACCCACTGGGTTATCTATGTCTAAACAATGGTTCAGAATCCACTTGTCGACAGCGGTTGGTAGCTGCGGGCTCTCAACCTCCCAATATACTGGCCATTCCTTTCGCATCGGCGCTGCAACGTCAGCAGCCGCTCTAGGATTACCTGCATCCTCAATCAAGTTGCTCGGAAGATGGTCTTCGTCGGCTTACGAGTCCTATATAAGACCTTAGGATCAAGCCCTTCTAGATGCGCAAATGGCTCTCGCAAGTGTCAATTAAGGTAAGCTACCTTGCAAAGGTCTGGTGGTGGTTATTCGGCTCAGCTAAAGCATTATTTTAATTATGATGGACCCGAGCCACTCTTCTCCAGTCACTACGCACAGCCGGCACTTTAGGCACAGAATAAAGCGTTAATACATTGTAGTCACTACGCGCCGGCAGCCCTTGGTCTAGCTTCTGCAAGCAAAACCTCGGGTAATCACGTCACAACAGTTAATTTCCTTTATCCTTCCATCACCCCACTTCACTCATCATATACATACGCAACTCGACTTGACAGTCGACTCGAATCGCATCTTCAAATCGCAATCATCAATCGTTATCGAACCGAACGATCATTAAGCACTTTCCACGGGGATTTTCCACGGGAACCGAGCTTACGAAAGCTCTGAGCTCGTGCAGCTCCCCGACTCGCTGCAATCGCTGCAGACCATGCTGGTCATTTTCTTCTTTTCACCAGAGTGCTCAAGCGTTCTATCTGTTTCTCTATACCTTTTCTCTCTGAACTTATTACCCATGGACAATGTCTATTTCATGTTTTCCTGTCTCGTTTAGCTAACGTTACCTATGCTGCTCATCTTATTTTGGGGGGCCTTTCCAAGAGCAAGGTGCAAAAGCATGGCTCACTCTTTTCATCTTGCCCTCGGATCTGCTTTAGCTCCATTCCGTTGCAGGATGCGGCTTGCTCACGGAAACAAGTCATCACATTTAGGGGTCGTACTTAAATCGGATATAATCTGTCATGGACACTACACCGTGCTGTTATTTTGGGTAAGTCAACATAATAATTCATTAATCTGAACCTTGCTTTGTTACATTTCTATCCTAATAGTAGGCCTATACGTCGTGCTATTTAGCTTTCTTTAACATGGCTTTACCTCTGCCGGATGGACAGTAGTTGTTAATTTCATCTGCTGTACATCTTGTCCTTGCAGCTTCTGTTCACCATTGAACCGTAACAAATGGATTTCACAAACTGTAATATTTTGCATCAACTTGCTTATCAATTAAGAGCTAGCTACTCCATTTGCTTGTCACAAGGCTCACAAGAATCTATGGACTGTATGGTTACTGAGTTCTTAATTACTAAAGACTCACTCAGCAGTAATGAGCATTTTGTAATCAATGTACTTCCTCTTGCAAATGTCTGGTGGTGGTTATCTGAATTTAATCATATTACTCATCTCTTCATTTCTGGTGCCTGTACTGGCTTGGTTGCATTTGTGCAGGTCATAATCTTCTTTAACTGCAAGCGCTATTTCGTCTGCACTAACCTGAGCTTCTGCAACTGCAAGCTCATTGTCCCCCGAGCAACTGCAAGCTCTATCCCGCTGCACTAACCCTGAGCATCTGCAACTGCAACGAGGCTCTATTCTGCTGCACTGACCCTGAGCATCTGCAACTGCAGGCTCTATCCTCTGCACTGACCCTGAGCATTTGTAATTGCAAGCTCATCGCCCTGCATGTTGTTAGTTAACCCTTAAGCTAAGCTTCTGCAAGCACTAGTCACTCAAGCAGTCTTGTTCAATGGGTTGAACATCTGCAAGCTCAATTCCCTTCCATAACTCTAAATCAATCATAGAATTTGAGTCACAGGTGGTTGAATCCATCATCATAATCATCCTCATCAAATCATCAGTTTATTTTATTAAGTTAATTAAGTATATTCTTCATGTGTCTCTGCTGTCTGTCTCGCTTTCTGATTCATCTCCCGAGCTCAACCGGATAATACAACATGCACTGTTTAATATTGTGATGCTCTATTTCAGAGAGGATAATACAACATGCACTGTTTAATATTGTTGTGCTCTATTTCAGAGAGGATAATACAACATGCACTGTTTAATATTGTTGTGCTCTATTTCAGAGAGGATAATACAACATGCACTGTTTAATATTGTTGTGCTCTATTTCAGAGAGGATAATACAACATGCACTGTTTAATATTGTGATGCTCTATTTCAGAGAGGATGATACAACATGCACTGTTTAATATTGTGATGCTCTATTTCAGAGGGATGATACAACATGCACTGTTTAATATTGTGATGCTCTATTTCAGAGAGGATGATACAACATGCACTGTTTAATATTGTGATGCTCTATTTCAGAGAGGATGATACAACATGCACTGTTTAATATTGTGATGCTCTATTTCAGAGAGGATGATACAACATGCACTGTTTAATATTGTGATGCTCTATTTCAGAGAGGATAATACAACATGCACTGTTTAATATTGTGATGCTCTATTTCAGAGAGGATGAGCATCTAAGCATTCTGGTGGGTATCTTTATTTCTTATTCTTTGGGGGTAGGCTCCGCCCCTGCCGTCTCATACCGGCAGGATCTGAAAGGGTCTGCACACTCGGTGACCTGGACCGAGGACCGGGCCTATGCCAAAGACTGTCTTATTGTTGCTTATGCCTTTTGTATATCCTTTGATGGATTAAAACGTGTGTTAACTTTCATTGTACCTCCCCGAGTCTTTCTGATAGAAATAAATACTTTTTCCCGTAACACCGAAGCCCTGTGACTTTTTTACGTTGCCTTTTCAGATGTTTTGAAATGAATTAACACACACACACACACACACACACACACACACCCTCAGCGATCAGACCGTCCATTTTGTCCATTGTGTGTTACCGGTAGTCAACACTCCTTAAACGACTATTCATCACTAACCGAAAACATTGGCCCATTTAGAACAGATAAGTGGCAGGCACATTAATTAATTAAAAAATAAGAAATTAGAAATTACTTTTCGGTTAAAACTCCTAAATTAAAAAAATATTTTTAATTCTAACTCTTATTGGTTATCAGTCAAACTGTGAAATATGAACCCACACACACACACACACACACACCTGACGTGCAGCAGAGAGGGGCAGGTGTGTGTGAGTTGGAGGAGCCTGGAGACCCAGTGTGCTGACACACACAGCACCTTCATCTTCAGCTCCCTCAGTTCAGACAGAGAGCACAGGAACGCCATCAGAGACTCCACATGCTCCTCAAAGCCTGGACAACTACACACACACACACACACACACAACACACACACACACACACACACACACACACACACACACACAGGAACGCCATCAGAGACTCCACATGCTCCTCAAAGCCTGGACAACTACAATACACACACACACACACACACACACACACAGAAAAGCCATCAGAGACTCTACATGCTCCTCAAAGCCTGGACAACTACAATACACAAATACACACAAACACACACACAAAAGCCATCAGGGAATCCATGTGATCCTCAAAGCCTGGACAACTACAACACACAAACAGCCACAAACATGATGAACTCATGAGTAATTAACCTGACATACATGTAATCATGATGATCATGATTAATAAATCATAAATCGTAATAATGGACCCACCGTACCTAATGCTTTAGTTGATGTGTTGTTCATGCATGAGGTCATTAATGAGACTATAAGCTCATGTAAATTCCTGATGATTCATAAGATATAATGGAATGAAGTAATGCATAAATCATGAATTAATTCATGCATGAATTCATGATAATTCATGTACCCTTAACGTAAAGTGTCACCAAGAGTTCTAATATTTCATGATGTTTTCATGGTGTTTGTGTGTGTATGTAGTGGGTGTGTGTGTGTGTGTATGCTACCTGTCTGTTTTGTGTGTCTGTGTATGTAGAGGGTGTGGGTGTGTGTGCGCTACATGTCTGTGTATGTAGTGTGTGAGTGTGTGTCCTACTTTTCTGTCGTGTGTGTGTGTGTGTGTGTTACCTGTCTGTTGTGTGTGTGTGTGTGTTACCTGTCTGTTTTGTGTGTTACCTGTGTGTAGAGTGTGTGTGTGTGTGTGTGTAGAGTGTGTGTGTGTGTGTGTGTGTGTGTGTGTGTGTGTGTACAGTGTGTGTGTGTAGAGTGTGTTACCTGTCTGTCAGGTCCACAGTTTGAGAGACAGACTCAGGCCAGACAGCTCAGGAGACGGAGAAAAACACACAGCCTGCTGTACCGTCAGACTGAACACAGAACATAGAACATAGAACACACAGAACACAGAACACACAGTTGGTGCTGGTGCTGTGCAGGTCCATAGAACACACAGTAGGAACACACAGCCTGCTGTACTGTCAGAGACAGACTCAGGCACAGACACAGCATCAGAACACACAGAGCACACAGAACAAGAACACACAGCCTGCTGTACTGTCAGACTCAGACTGAACACACAGAACAGAACATAGAACATAGAACACACAGAACACAGAACACACAGAGCATAGAACACACAGCCTGCTGTACTGTCAGTCTGAACACAGAACACAGAACATAGAACACACAGAACACACAGAACATAGAACACACAGCCTGCTGTACCGTCAGACTGAACACAGAACATAGAACATAGAACACACAGAACACACAGAACATAGAACACACAGCCTGCTGTACTGTCAGTCTGAACACAGAACATAGAACACACAGAACATAGAACACACAGCCTGCTGTACTGTCAGTCTGAACACAGAACATAGAACACACAGAACACAGAACATAGAACACACAGCCTGCTGTACTGTCAGTCTGAACACAGAACATAGAACACACAGAACACAGAACACACAGAACATAGAACACACAGCCTGCTGTACTGTCAGTCTGAACACAGAACATAGAACACACAGAACATAGAACACACAGCCTGCTGTACCGTCAGTCTGAACACACAGAACTAGGGGTGTAAAGATTAACCGATACGTATCGGTATCCGTTTTTAACGTGTAAGATACGGCTACATCGATACATAAAGCCCGTGATCGAATAAAACTGAAATGAACCGGTCGTTATATCGATTTACTTGTTACGAATCGGTTCACAACCTTTTCTGCTCGCTCAGACTCTCATTTACGTTCCAAGCACCGCGTCCATCCCACATCCGGTTTTGAAACTATACGTGGCACGGAATTGTGGGTAATGCAGTTCGTTTTTGGCTACGTTCATTGCCCAAAGTTGTCAAATGACCTCATTACCCATACATCTACTGCAACTTAAGCATGTGACAACTCGCACTCGGTCGTTTGTTTTACAGTTTTTGCTCTTTTGTTTTTCAAAATCCAGCGCGAAATTAAACACTAAACAGCAACGATAGTCTGTAGAGTATAGCCTTACATTTGATGAAGGGATTTCCTTAATGTTAAATAATAATTTGGCCCTTGCTAAAACAATGCACAAATTATTTTGTAAAGTGGCATTTTAGTGGCAGTACTTGTGGCATTATAGGTTTCTGCATTAAGCCTACCGTTGGAACAAAATAAACCCAGAGAGTTCATTGATATGTAGGCCTATTTTGTTCTTGTAGGCTATATGAGAAAAGGCCAAGAGTGTCTTAAGCACTGTTTTATTTAATTTCGGTATTGTCTACCATGAAAACAATCAGATATAACTCTAGAAAAGTCTATAAAATATATGTTGTATTTGGCTGCTGTGTTTGCCTAATTGACAATCATGACCATGATAACTGATAATATAAAATGAATGTGCACCTTGAGCAAATGATAAAAAATCTTTCAGAATGCTTTCTATTCTTGAACTGCATCGAATTGCATCGCATCGCATCGCGCTCGACTGAATCGCTTTTTTATGAACATGTATCTTTTCTTGTATCGAATCGTGCCCATGTATCTAGATGCGAATCGTATCGTCTTTTACATGAGAGATTCACACCCCTACACAGAACACATAGAGCATAGAACACACAGAGCATAGAACACATGCAGACAGGAATACCATGTGTGTGTGTGTGTGTGTGTGTGTGTGTGTGTGTGTGTGTGTGTGTGTGTGTGTGTGTGCAGATGAGAGTGATCCCATGAGGGAGCAGTATGATAAAGAGAAGGTTAACACTGACCTGTGTGAGTATGTGTGTGTGCGTAATGCGTGCGTGCGTGCGTTGCGCATGTAATGCGTGTATGCGTGTGTGTAATGCGTGTGTCGCGTTAGGGGTGTAACGGCACACAGAAGTCACGGTTCGGTTCATACCTCGGTTCGGACATCACGGTTCGGTACGAGTTCGGTACAATGGAGGGAAAAGCAAAACAAAAATGCAGAAAGCAATTTTTTTTTATTGTGCATGTCTCGGGCTCTAGCCTACCACCTAGTGTCATATAGTCTCTCCCCTGAGCTACCTGCAACAGCCTGAAGTGTGTAAGATGTAAACTAGGCTACAATAAGTAGGCCTACCCAGACTCCATCTCTAACTTGTAAACAAAATAAGACAATCAGCTATAAAACTGAAAATAGGCCTACAGCATCTCTTATTTCTGAAAGTACAAATTACATAGAATAATGATTTTAAATCCACTTAAGCAAGACCTTCAACATCCGTGTTTAGTTGTGGAACGGTCTACAATTTGCTTCAATATTTTTCAATGTGTGTACTGTAATAATCTACTAACTGTGAAAATATCACACTATTTTGTCTTCTTTTCAAATTGCTCCTTTCATTTCATAAACAGACTACAACTAGAAGTCACGTGACTTTACCCTTTGACATTAACTCACCGTAGCATGATTTGTTTATTAGCCTGGTTAGCGTTGACACTTTCTTTTACTGTCTATGCACTTAACACTGCCAGCTCCTCATGTGAGAAGTTACAAGTTACCCTAACATAAAGGTAATTACCACGCGATTTACATAGCTTTCTGTCATTACAAAATCATTTTAAGCCATAGGTGCTGGCCCTATTTGTATGTGCAAAGGCTGGTGAAACGCAGGGGAAGTTTTTTTCTCTCGTTTCAGTGATTGGTAGCCTACATCATCTGGGTGATGGAGTGGTATATGTGTAGGATGTTTGATGTATTTCCACTCACATAACGTTACCCAACAACTGCTGAACAACGCCGACACACAGTTTCATCTTATCCACCACTCTCTCGCCTGTACTACTGTAACTGAAGTTCTCAAACTTGCGATCTTAAAGAGACCAGCGGGTCCTCTAACTCAGGGGTTCTCAAACTTTTGTGGGCCGGGGATCCCTCATGGAGTGGAAAATTCTCCAAGGACCCCTCATAATCGCAGCACATAAAACTTAAGTTAATCATGTAGCTGTATAGCCTTTTTTCTGTTAGATGCTTATGTTATTTGTATTTTAAAAACATAGAGTGCTAATACCACAATAGTCATGTTAGCAAACTTTGACAGTATGTAGGATTTTTGTTTCTTTGACAAATGTAGGCCTATTGTGTTTGAACACATAGTGTTTGCTTAACATAACTTTCATTTTGTTGGCGGTTAATTAATAGTAAAGTGTTTTGACGTATTGATGTAATGTATCAGCTGATCAATTGGGCAAATACTGATACTGTAGCATTTTTCGCCATATAAGACAATTTCATATTTTGTAGCAAACTTTGTCAGGGACCCTCTGACAATGTGCTGCGGACCCCACTTTGAGAACCAATGGACTAACTCTTGTGGGTCGCCACCACTCGCTTAGTGCTGCTATCTCTGGCTGACTGACTCAACCGACGACCTGATAAAAAAATAACAGGCGCCAATCAGAGCTAAGGCGAGGCTACAGATTAGCGTTAGAACTCTCGTATCTAACATTAATTCCGCATTACATTAATTAATCCGCACGCGAGTTTTATGTATTTTTATACCGTGTATTCTCCGTGTAAATGCATGCACCGAACCGTGACGCCCGTACCATTTCGGTTCAATACGAATACATGTAACGTTACACCCCTAGTGTACATGTGTGCGTGCGTGCGAGTGTACGTGCGTGTGTGTGTATGTGTGTGTGTTTGTGTGAGTGCGAGAGAGTGTGTGTGTGTGTGTGTGTGTGTGTGTGTGTGTGAGTGAGAGAGAGACTGTGTGTGTGTGTGTGTGTGTGTGTGTGTGTGTGTGTGTGTGTGTGTGAGAGAGAGAGAGACTGTGGGTCTGTTCAAAATGGAAGACAGCTGCCTACTGCCTCCCTCCCTACATAGAGAGCCGTCTCACTAGACATGACTTTGGATTAAATGCATCTTTTAAAATTAGCGTAGCACTCTAGAATCTTTGGTTAACACTACGGTATGACGTTAGCAAAGGCCGGACTTAAAACTAAATTAGCATACAGTACGTAAGCAGGCTAACGGTATAAATTAGTTTTATGGGCGGCAGATATATCAGACCAGACGCTATCAATGCAACAACAATGGCATAATCAGATAGTAAATTGTTTATTTCTCATCTCAAATCTACAAATCTAAGCAAAATAATGTCACACAAATTACATTGAAACAGATTAAGCAGCCATTACTGATGTCATCCGCCATCTTTGTTTACTTTTCACAGCTGTTTCAGACGTTGCCGCAAAGGATTATGGGTAGGAGGGAGCATGAAGTGTGCATTGATGCTGCCTCCAAAAATTACCTTTACTGGAGAAATCTAAGATATCTTAGAAGGCAGCAAAATTAGTTTTTTCGGTTTCGAACCACACTTGCTGCCTCTCTCCCCAGTTAGATATCTTAAAAGGCAGCAGTTCTACCCGTTTGGAACAGACCCAGAGTGTGTGTGAGTGAGAGAAAGAGGGTGTGTGTGTGTGTGTGTGTTTTACCTGAGGTCCTTGGGCCCTCTTGTCACTAAGAGCGTGGAGCAGACGCTGTCCCCATCAGAGCTCTTTGGTTCTGCCACCTCCACACTGTCAGACATAACCATCCCAGTTAGCATGAGGAACTAGGACCTTATTAGCGTGAGGAACTAGAACCTTATTAGCGTGAGGAACTAGAACCTTATTAGCATGAGGAACTAGAACCTTAGCATGAGGAACTAGGACCTTATTAGCGTGAGGAACTAGAACCTTATTAGCGTGAGGAACTAGAACTAGAACCTTATTAGCATGAGGAACTAGGACATATTAGCATGAGGAACTACAGTAGAACCTTATTAGCATGAGGAACTAGAATATATTAGCATGAGGAACTAGGACATATTAGCATGAGGAACTAGGACATATTAGCATGAGGAACTAGGACATATTGTGACTAACTACAGTAGAACCTTATTAGCATGAGGAACTAGAACATATTAGCATGAGGAACTAGGACATATTAGCATGAGGAACTACAGTAGAACCTTATTAGAGTGAGGAACTACAGTAGAACCTTATTAGCATGAGGAACTAGGACATATTAGCACGAGGAACTATAACTAGAACTTTATTAGCGTGAGGCCGTGTGTGTGTGTGTGTGTGTGTGTGTGTGTGTGTGTGTATATGTGTGTGTGTGTGTGTATGTGTGTGTGTGTGTGTGTGTGTCTGAGCTAACCTGCAGTAGGTGACCGAGGGGCATGTGTGTGTGTGTGTGTATGTGTGTGTGTGTGTGTGTGTGTGTGTGAGCTAACCTGCAGTAGGTGACCGAGGGGCATGTGTGTGTGTGTGTGTGTGTGTGTGTGTGTGTGTGTGTGTGAGCTAACCTGCAGTAGGTGACCGAGGGGCATGTTTGTGTGTGTGTGTGAGCTAACCTGCAGTAGGTGACCGAGGGGCATGTGTGTGTGTGTGTGTGTGTGTGTGAGCTAACCTGCAGTAGGTGACTGAGGGGCATGTGTGTGTGTGTGTGTCTTACCTGTGTGTGTGAGCTAACCTGTGTGTGTGGCTAACCTGCAGTAGATGAGGGAGGGGCATCCTGTGTGTGCGTGTGTGTGAGCTAACCTGCAGTAGGTGACCGAGGGGCATGTGTGTGTGTGTGTCTTACCTTACATACTCTAAGGCGGGGCATGTGTGGATGAGGGAGAGGATCCTGCTGGCCCAGCTCGTGGTCAGGCAGCGCACACTCAACACCGCCCTCTTCAGGCCAGACAGACACACACCCATCCACATCAAACACACACACTGTTGGACACACACACACACACACACACACACACACACACACACACACACACACACACACACACACACACACACACACACACACACACACACACACACACACACACACACACAGTTACAGGGCAGCCGTGGCCTACTGGTTAGCACTTCAGACTTGTAACCGGAGGGTTGCCGTTTCGAACCCAGACCAGTAGGCGTGGCTGAAGTGCCCTTGAGCAAGGCACCTAACCCCTCACTGCTCCCCGAGCGCCGCTGTTGTTGCAGGCAGCTCACTGCGCCGGGATTAGTGTGTGCTTCACCTCACTGTGTGTTCACTGTGTGCTGAGTGTGTTTCACTAATTCACGGATTGGGATACATGCAGAGACCAAATTTCCCTCACGGGATCAAAAGAGTATATACTTACTTATACTTATACATGGTGCTGGGTCTAGTGCTGCCTTTGATTACTAATGCGTTTGCCGTTTGTTGCTCCTACCCTGCACTGTCTCCTGTCACTTCCTGTAGGTGGAGCCTAGTGAGCTTACTGGTTGCTGATAGGCTCTCCTTCATTACTGGGGCCAGCCCACTCGTATAAAGTAGAGATGCGCGGATGGCCTATTATTTCAACCGTAACTGCATAGCAAAACTTGTCATCCATCCGCACCAACGTTTTTTGACCAATTTTCAAAACCGCACCCGCCTGCCATCCGCTGGTTGTTTTAATGTATATGGGTGATGCGGTGCTGCTGACGTGAGGCTAGAAAGCTCTTGCCCTGTTCTAGAAAGACTGATTCAATGCAGCAAATATATTAAAAGGCTAAAGTCCTACATTGGCTATGTTGTAGCCTATCCCCAGAATATCAGCAGCAAACTCGGTCTCTGTCTCGCAAAACAGTCTCCAAATAAAACGCACATCGGCCTGTAACCTTTTTATCATTGTAATAAAAAACGCAATTTGGCACATAAATTCAACATGCTGCTATTTAGCCTACTAATTAATGCCTATTGTACTTTATTTTTTGCAAAAAGAAAGAAATCCTTAATTAAACAACAAGCCATTCACATTATAGCCTACTTTACACACTGTCATGTCAGGGTGACACTATGACAAGCCTGCTCTGAAGACTCCCATTCATTTTGACTGCATGGGAAGAGAGCGCGTCTTTTTCAGACCGACAGCGCAATTCATTTTATACCAGCAGGCCGATCGGACAAACTATGGCGCCTCGACATTAAAGAAACGCCGACTCTATTCATTCCGAAAGTCCACCGCACATCAGTGCAACGTGCATGCTCACATTTTTAGTAACAACCGCCAAACTTGCTTGCTTGCGTTACACATCTAAGGATGTTATTGAACTTGTAGAAGTTTTAGCTCTTACGTTCTGAACATCTCGCACTGCCATTGCCCGATGTCATTTCTGAGTCATATCACTCCATAATCTGTCTCTCTTTTAAATGCCTATTCCCTGAATGGTAGGCTACAATGACTATGTGTTTTATATATGATATCGAAACAAAATAACCCAGGCAGTCTCATCTATGAGATGTTTAGGCCTCCTCCAATACTGGCAGCTGGGCTCATAGGTTGCAGATTTGCTTAGTGGCCTACCAAGGCTCTGCAACGAGACGCGACATGGGAGATGAATCATCGGTCAACTTGCACTGTAGCCTATTCTACTTTCTTATTGCACACTGGAGAGGAAAACATGCTGGTAGTCTACGATAGGCTACTTAATTTACACTTTTTTTTACCTTTAGTGTGTGTGTGCGTGCGTGAGAGGGGTTGCTCAGTGAAACATCGGAATACACCAACTCCGCAACACCATCTCTGATAGAAGCAACTAGGCCAAATTACTGCCTGAGGAAAATTTGACTATTTCAAAGTGTGCTCGTTTTTTTCGGATGTAGGTAACACAATTTAACAATGTATAGACTATATATTTTTTTTTCATTTGATTGGTTCAACCGCCACCCGCCCGCCATTAATTAAAATATTATATTTCTTCATGTCATCCGCCCGATCCGGGTTTAACCAGAGTCCGCGGCTGTAACCGCGAACCGCGCATGTCTAGTGTGTGTGTGTGTGTTTTGCCCAAGTATGATGCAATGCTCTGCGCTCAGTGTTGAGAAACTAATAAATATGAGAGAGGCACACACACACACACACAAAAATAATAAATTAAGTTGATGAGAGTCTGATGACTGACGACTCATGTGTGTGTGTGTGTGAACGCCATTTAGGGGTGTGTGTGTGTGTGTGTGTGTACTCCATTCAGGTGTGTGTGTGTCTGTGTGTGTACACTCCATTTTGGTGTATGTGTGTGTGTATTTCATTCAAGTGTGTATGTGTGTGTGTGTGTGTGTGTCAGCACAGATCTGTAGAGTAGTGTGAGGTCAGGGAGGTGGACACTGCAGAGCGTTGGCATACTCAGCTGTCTTATTCATATTGAAATGAAGGACACACACACACACACACACACATACAGACAGACAGAGGTCATCTAATAAATAAGTGTGTGTGTGTGTGTGTGTCTGTGTGTGTGTGTGTATCCTTTAATTACTTTTTCAATCCTTTTGTGTTTTGTTTTGGAAGGGGGAAATGTAACAGATTTGACAGTTCAGCACCCTTCCCCTCTATCTCTCTCTCTCACACACACACACACACACACACACACACACACACACTGTAAGCATATTTAAAAAGCTGAAATGACATTGTGACATCAGAGATAAAATGAGAGACAGTAAGAGATGATGGGATGAGAAGAAAGTGAGGAGAGGACAGGAATAGAGAGAGGAGGGGAGGAGGAGGGAGAGAGAGAGAGAGAGCAGGGGAGAGGACAGGAATGGAGAGAGGAGGGAGGAGGGGAGGGAGAGAGAGAGAGCAGGCCAGAGGACAAGAATGGAGAGAGGAGGAGGGGAGGAGGAGAGAGAGAGAGAGAGAGCAGGCCAGAGGACAAGAATTGAGAGAGGAGGAGGGGAGGAGGAGGAGAGAGAGAGAGAGAGAGCAGGGGAGAGGACAGGAATGGAGAGAGGAGGGGAGGAGGAGGAGAGAGAGAGAGAGAGAGCAGGCCAGAGGACAAGAATGGAGAGAGGAGGAGGGGAGGAGGAGAGAGAGAGGAGGCCCGTTGTCCCAGGGACACATTGGGAAGATGTCTGAGACAACTCTGGGACAGTGGACAAAATCCGCGCATCTCTAGTATAAAGCCCACCTTGGCTTTTCTGTGTGTTAATGGAATTTTTGCTATATGTCATAATCACGTTCATGAACTTAGTGACACACACACACACACACACACACACACACACACACTTTTTGCTATATGTCAATCACATTCATGAACTTAGTGAAACAAAGGAAAACATTAAAATCAAAACACTTTCCCACAAAACCTGTTACCTCTTTTATGTCCTGAACTCACCCAATTAGGTCACCCTCACCCTCACGTTTTTAGGCCTCTCTCTCTCTCCCTCTCTTTGCTGTGTGTGTGTGTGTGTGTGTGTGTGTGTGTGGGATGTCTGACCTCTCTGGCAGATGCTTCAAACGGCCAAACTCCTGGAGAATGGCCATCCAGTCCTCACAGGACACGGCCGACGCCCCAGACACGCTCAGAGAGAGCGACGACAGCTCAGGCTCAGGGTCCACCCGACACGGATGCCGGACACTTAGCCTGCATCCCACAACACACAGATAAACAAATAAACAAACAACAACACACACACACACACAACACACACACACACACAACACAACACACACATAAACAAACAACAACAACACACACACACACACACACACACACACACACACAAACACAAAAAAAACACACACACATACCAAAAACACACACACACAGAAAATAAAAATAATCAGACAGATAGACAGACAGATAGATAGATAGATAGATAGATAGATAGATAGATAGATAGATATACTTTTAATTACAGTGTTCCAGCAGCCATATAAACACAGCATTCACACATACATACATACATACATACATACATACATAAATTATTCAAAAAAAATATTATCCCTCTCTCTGCTCAGGGGTAGTCATTATAAAGTACTATTGCAGTGGGTAAAACAGTATCTGTCTTTCTCACAGCTTAGCTGGCATAGCCTCCAACTGAAAACACTTTGTTGTTTGACCAGTAAGTTGTGTAGTGGATGTGAGGTATTGCCCAATCTATTTAACAGTTTGTGCAGCATCCTTCTCTCCACCACCAACTCCAGGGACTGTAGAGCTGTCCCCAGCACAGACAGCTTTCCTTATGATTTGATTCAGTTTCTTAGTGTCCCTGGCTGTAATGCTGCTGCCCCAACAGATGGCAGAAAAGAAAATTGCACTTGCAACAACACTCTGATAAAACATCTGCAACATTTTGCTGCACACATGAAATGAGCTCAGGCCTGGCCCTGCTAAAGTCCACCACCATTGCCCTTGTCTTAGCCACATGTCACAAAGTGGTCCACCAGTGGTCTTAGCCACATGTCACAAAGTGGTCCACCAGTGGCCTGTACTCCGTCTCCTCACCATCACTGACACACCCCACAACTGCAGAATCATCTGAGAACTTCTGCAGGTCACGTGACTGAGAGTTGCACTGGACGTCTGGTGTACAGTGCGAAGAGAAAAGGACACTGCACAGTCCCTTTTGGTGCTCCTATGTTACTGACTAACTGCTCAGACACACAGATCTTTCATTCTCACAACCTGTGGTCTGTCAGTCAGGTCGTCAATAAACCATGAAGTTACAGAGATACAGAGGGCCAGATGTACTATTATTATTATACCATTTCTTTCGCAACGTGGGCGTAAAATCGTCCAAAGCGCAGACCGCCATGTCACGCAGACCGCCATGTCACGCAGACCGCCATGTCATGGGAGGATCAAGGGGAAAGTGGGAGTTTAGCGTAAAGAGATGGGAGGGGAAGAGTAAAGAGCCTAATTATGCGCCTGAATATCTCTGCCTTGTAGAAGCAGGTGTTAATCCAAATTTCGGTTAAATGCGTCAATAAAAGAACCTTTCAAAGACAACAGAATCGCTATTTAGGGCACCAGTTTTGCGTCTTTTTTCTATATCAAAAGCAACCTTAATTTTCGTTGGCCTTTCAAATGTCTTACTTCCACTTTCACGTCATCCACTTAAACTTTCCTATTTGCTAGATTTGACCAATCTTTCATAGCCTACGTGCACAAGTAGTTTGAGTAGAACTACTGATCTTCATTATCTCCCTGCTTGTTGACATCTTATCATGTATGGTATTATTTCATGATCGCTAAACGTTTGATTCGTTTTAATGTTGTCATCAGTTAACTTCATTCAACTGCAAATGTATGTAGGCTATGCCGTTCAGTTGTGGACGTTCGTAAGGCATGAAAGCTAGCAGCCCGGGCTTTTAGCTTGACTGTCCTGATCCGAGGTGCTAGGTGCAGGGCTGAGGCGCGCAGGTTACACATGCACCTCCTTCACAGTAGAACATACACCTCCCTCACAGTAGAACATGCACCTCTCTCACAGTAGAACATCCACCTCCCTCACAGATAGACAGATAGATAGATATATAGACAGATAGATAGATAAATAGATAGATAAACAGATAGACAGACAGACAGACACAAACAGACAATACAGAGAGACATAGATGGATCCTCACGTGAAGCCGTCTTTGTCTCTTCTCAGTGTGAGGCTGGAGCAGACTGCCCCCTCCTGGTGAGCCTCTGGTGGTACATCGTCTGAAATGCTGTCAAATACCTTCATCAGACAGCAGTGAAACAGGGGACCAAAATGCAATGCCAGCCATTTCAAAAACGCTAAGCAGCACAAATTATTTTGACAAATGGAATAACTGTGTGTGTGTGTGTGTGTGTGTGCCTGTGTGTGTGTGTGTGTGTCTGTCTGTGTGTGTGTGTGTGTGTGTGTGTGTGTGTGTGTGTGCGTGTGTGTGTGTGTGTGTGTGTGTGTGTGTGTGTGTGTGTGTGTGTGTGTGTGTGTGTGAGTGTGTGTGTGTGTGTGTGTCTGTGTGCGTGTCTGTGCGCGTGTGCGTGTGTGTGTGGTGTGTGTGTGTGTGTGTGTGTGTGTTACCTGATGTCCACTAGGCTGGGGCAGGTGTTGCTGAGGGACAGGAGTGCTGATGCCCAGTCCAGCGTGAGGCGGCTCACTCTCACAAACAGCCCCTTCAGCCCACACACACCATGCAGCGCTGACCGCAGCACACTGGGGCCCTCCTCACACACTCTACTGCTGCAGAGCAGGAACACACACTCACGCACACACACACACACACACACACACACGCACACTCACGCATGCACACACACACACACACATTTTTTTAGACCCTGCCATGGATGAAATTCTACGAAATTTGGCATACCCCCAGAAAATGTCAGGTTAATCATACACATAAAATTTGGTGCAGTTCTGAACATCTTAACTGAAGAGAGGGGCGATTAAAGCAGAATGATATTGCATTTTCATTTTTCACCGGGGGGTGCAAATCACAAATGAGTGATTATGGGCCAGGTTGATGTGGCCCCTTCAGACCAACATACCATAAAAAAGTTCTTCATCCTCAGTGCCACGGTTCAGGTAGTTATTTAGAAAAATCTGCATTTTTTGGGTTTCGAGGGGTCACAGCGCGGGTGGGGGGTGTGTAGTGACCCCCGGGGACCAAACTAAATTTTTTCGTAAAAGTCTAGTGGGGCTACATACCCACCAAATTTCCCCGGTGGTTCGTTGACCAAAAATTCAGGAAGTAGATGACGGGGGAAAAAAAACAACAAAAAAAAAAAACTTTGACAATCCCTATCGCTAGCGGCGGCCATCACATGCTTCGCTAGCGGCGGCCATCACATGCTTCGCTAGCGGCGCATTATATGCTTCGCTAAGCGGCGATCATTATATGCTTCGGCTAGCGGCGATCATCATATGCTTAAGCTTAGCGGCCATCATATCACATGCTTATGCCGCTAAGGCGGTCATTATATGCTTCGCTTAATGGGGCGATCATCATATGCTTCGCTTAGCGGGATCATTATATGGCCAGCGGGTCATTATATATTATATGCTTCGCTAGCGGCGGTCATTATATGCTTCGCTAGCGGCGGCCATCACATGCTTCGCTAGCGGCCATCATTATATGCTTCGCTAGCGGCGATCATTATATGCTTCGCTAGCGGCGATCATTATATGCTTCGCTAGCGGCGATCATCACATGCTTCGCTAGCGGCGGTCATTATATGCTTCGCTAGCGGTCATTATATGCTTCGCTAGCGGCGGCCATTATATGCTTCGCTAGCGGCGGTCATAATAAATAAATGTAAAACTGATACCTTTTGCTTTTCCCAAATACAATGTAGCCTACAGGTGTACATGACCTTTCATCAGTCCAGTTGCAATAAATGAACTGTGATGAACTGCTCTACTTGTGATTGTTTAGAGATTTTAAAGGTTTTATAACAATGTTTCAAATTTTTTGGCTAGTGCTACAAATCTATTCACCTTCACAGCGCCAGCAGGCTACTTGGCATGCCAAACAAGCATACACAAAAGTTTCAAGAGTGGGGGTGAAGTAGAAGATGGATACAAATTGATTAGTGTGATTTATGTTCGCGGAACGGATGTACAGGACTGAGCAGCGGTCATATTTTGTACCGCTATGCGGTACATCTAGTTCTAATAATATCTAATATTTTACAACGTTTCTAAGACGTTAGTACATTTTTTTATACTGTAGGAATCATATACTACAGTACATATTCATACCACATCATATAGTGTTTTGTTTTAGTATAGGTTTCCTCCGTAAAAGAGACAAGTCATTTAACTTCACAGCTTGCAGTTAAAATCCGTAAATTCATGGACATGCCTTTAATTTTGAGGCAAGAAACGTCAGTCTTAACAGGCGCCTCTGTCCACACCACTGTCCACCCAAACACACACACCACTGTCCGCCCCAACACACACACCACTGTCCACCCCAACACACACACCAGAGTCCACACCACTGTCCACCCAAACACACACACCACTGTCCACACCACTGTCCACCCCAACACACACACCACTGTCCACACCACTGACCACATCACTGACCACCTCAGCACACACACCTCTGTCCACACCACTGACCACACCAGCACACACATCTTTGACGTCAAATATCCACTGGAATTTTGTTTCTTTTTATTACACCTGCCAGGGAATCCGTGTTATGTGGGTAAACTGCTGCATTGCAGGTAAAACACGTTTAAATGGCTATAGCCTACGTTTAAAACACATGATTCCACATGTCTACATTCAATGCTATTTAAGCCACTTCTAAAGTTTGTTTAGATCCAGTG
>NC_063207.1:1845618-1865618 GCF_017589495.1 Alosa alosa | reverse complement strand
CTTGTATCCATACCCAGACTGTACGTTTGTCATGATTTTCAAGAATCAGAATCACAAGTTTTTTGTTTGTTTTTTTTAAGTATATTTTTTTGGCCTTTTTGTGCCTTTAATGATAGTGATAGTGGAGAGTGACAGGAAGCGAATGGGAGAGAGAGCAGGGGTGGGATCCGGAAAGGACCACGGGGCGGGAATTGAACCCGGGTCGCCGGCGTACGGTGCAGGTGCCCCAGCCAGTTGCGCCACAGCTGGGGCAGAATCACAAGTTTTAATGCAGGTTTTTAACGCTGAATGGCCATTGTTTACCTGACCTAGCAACAGTAACATAGGGATACGGTACTTGACGAAGGGAGATAAAGAGATTTGTGTATCATGGTAATAATGTGGACAAAGATGTCTGTTTCTCGAGATACCAAGCAATGTCAAATTACTATAGACAACAGCTAGAGCTGCCAGGCAGCTACAGTGCTACAGAGTTTCAGATTACAGGTTTTGCTTTATGCTTTGAATAAATGAATGAATGAATGAATGAATGAATGAATGAATGAACAAATGAATGAACAAATAAACAAATGGACGAATGTCTGAATGTCTGAATGAGGTGTTAATGCTGCTTTGCTTAGGGACTCACGTGAAGGCATCCATGGAAAAGTGAGAACAGCAGGTCTCCTCATCACTGCTCGTCAGTTCAGCAAGCCTACAAGACACAAACACACACACACACACACACACAGAAGACATTAAAGACACATTTTCACTAATTAGCACAGGTAACAAACAGACGTTGGGCCATCATTGGGTGCTGTTGTGTTGGGTGTTGTTGTGTTGGGTGCTGTTGTGTTGTATTGGGTGCTGTTGTGTTGGGTGCTGTTGTGTTGGGTGCTGTTGTGTTGTGTTGGGTGCTGTTGTGTTGTGTTGGGTGCTGTTGCGTTGGGTGCTGTTGCGATTGTGATTGGCCTGATTGAAGTTTCATTTTTCCAGCTCGCAAGCCAACGGAAAGTTGCTAGACTACCCTGGCTGCAGATTACATTAGCTGCCACGAGGGTGCGTCTAGATTTGTAGGCTAATTAGGTGGCATTCATAAACGCGACCACCCTATTGCTGGGGCAACACGTTTACTGTCTATGGGCAACATTTGCCAGCAATCAGTCACATGCTCCTCCATTGGCCTTCAGTTATTGCTGCCCTCACCAAGATGGCGGTGCTATGTACATACCTTCTGGAGCCCAATGCGCTATCTAGCTTTCTAATATCTATGCTTTGGAGCCCAATGCGGTCTCTAGCTTTCTAATATCTATGCTTTGGAGCCCAATGCGCTATCTAGCTTTCTAATATCTATGCTTTGGAGCCCAATGCGCTATCTAGCTTTCTAATATCTATGCTTTGGAGGAACTGATATGGCTAGCTGATTAGCATAGTGTACCCACACATTCAAACTCGATGGTCTGAAGCAGCTGGTATAGCTAGCTGTTTAGAAAAGCGTACTCACATACTCAAATTCAGTGCTCTGGAGGAGCTGATATGGCTAGCTGCTAGCTGATTAGCGTTACATACTCAAACGCAGTGGTCCCCAAACTTTTTCTTCCGAGGGCCAGCTCACTATGCCTGGCTCTAAGAGATGGCCAGAGACTCGGAGTATATTAACCATAAATAGCTTAGTGCTGTGAACAACAGCAGTCTACCTTAGTTGAATATTCCATTACATTTAATCATAGGCTACTGCAATTTAATACCATTGCTAACTGTGTTTATGTTGCCACCATGCCATATCAGTGTAAAATGTAGCTCAAATGACATAATACTACTAAAAAGACTCTTTTTTTTCTTTTGTTTCTTTTCATACATAGCTCAAGTTGTGAACAAGCAATATCCTACAAATAATTTAAAGTTATCAAACTATGACAGTTTTATGAAGTGCTGGCAAACACATCTGAAATGATCACCATTCTAACTTTCACTCACCTGATGAGAACTTTGAACTCTGTATGAACATTTGAACGTGTGAATAAAAAATAGAAATAATTATCCCAGAAAGTTCCAGAAATATGACTTGAATAGAAGTTAGTTAGTTATTAACAAATAATTGATAAACGTTTAGAATACTTTGAGCACTGATGCAGTCAGCATAGGCCTCTTACATTGTTTGCAGGTAGGCCTACATTTCATTCCGTTTTCGATGGCAAACGCGAAACAGCCCCAAAACAACCACCAGTGGGCAAAAGGAGTATTACATGTGTACTGCTAAGACTCGCCATAGAGAATGAATGGGGAAATTACGGAGGTTATAGTTTGACGATGTCGTCCTCCCGTGCGGGCCAGATGCTATATACCACGGACATGTTTTGGGGGGCCACCCAAAATCAGTTGGCGGGCCGTAGTTTGGGGACCACTGCTCAAACGCAATGCTGATTAGCTGCTAGCTGATTAGTGTAGCGTACTCACATACCCAAACGAGGTGGCCTGGAGGAGCTGATATGGCTAGCTGTTAGCTGATTAGCGTAGCGTACTCACGTACTCGAACTCGGTGGTCTGGAGGAGCCGGGCAAGCATGGCGGCTGGCCGGGGCGAGACGCTCCGCACTGAGAGGGAGATGAAGGCCACACTCTCCTGCTGTGGAAGACATGCCAGCACCTGCTGCACACTCTCATCACACAACCTGCTTCCAGCCACCCTGGAGGGAACACACATACACACAGTAATGTAAATACACAGTGTGTTTGAAATACTCACTTACGGCTCCTACACACAGTTGCGTTCCGTCAACGCATGCCAGTGGGTGTTCCCGACGGTAGCTATGCAAATGACTTGAAGTAAAACCGTAACGTGATTGGTTGGTGCCGTCCGTAGATTGGCTTGATTGGCCGATGCCGTCTGTCGGTGCAGCAACAGCTGAACTTCTCAATGCGAAACACGAGAAAACGCCTTGGCCGGACCCACAATTCAGTTCGGCAACGGATGACGTGAGCCCATGTAAAGTGAATGGGATGCGTCTCCAGCAACGCAACGCACGCAGCTGTGTGTAGGAGCCGATACAAATGAAACAGTACACACACTGTACCAGAATTAATGATAAAACTATAATTGGTAATAATAATGGGTGAGGAGGTGTAGAGGAGGTGTAGAGGAGGTGGGAGGTGTAGAGGAGGTGGGAGGTGTAGAGGAGGTGTAGAGGAGGTGTAGAGGAGGTGGGAGGTGTAGAGGAGGTGTAGAGGAGGTAGTTGGTGTAGTGGAGGTGGGAGGTGTAGGAGGTGTAGAGGAGGTGGGAGGTGTAGAGGAGGTGTAGAGGAGGTGGGAGGTGTAGAGGAGGTAGTTGGTGTAGTGGAGGTGGGAGGTGTAGAGGAGGTGTAGAGGAGGTGGTTGGTGTAGAGGAGGTGTAGAGGAGGTGGGAGGTGTAGAGGATGGGAGGTGTAGAGGAGGTGTAGAGGAGGTCGGAGGTGTAGAGGAGGTGGTTGGTGTAGAGGAGGTGTAGAGGAGGTGGTTGGTGTAGAGGAGGTGTAGAGGAGGTGGGAGGTGTAGAGGAGGTGTAGAGGAGGTGGGAGGTGTAGAGGAGGCCATGCTAGAGAGAGGGAGGTGTAGAGGAGGCCATGCTAGAGAGAGGGAGGTGTAGAGGAGGCCATGCTAGAGAGAGGGAGGTAGTTGAGGCCATGTAGAGGAGGTGGGAGGTGTAGAGGAGGTGGGAGGTAGAGGAGGTGTAGAGGAGGTAGTTGGTGTAGTGGAGGTGGGAGGTGTAGAGGAGGTGTAGAGGAGGTGGGAGGTGTAGAGGAGGTGGGAGGTGTAGAGGAGGTGTAGAGGAGGTAGTTGGTGTAGAGGAGGGGGAGGTGTAGAGGAGGTGTAGAGGAGGTGGAGGTGTAGAGGAGGTGTAGAGGAGGTAGTTGGTGTAGTGGAGGTGGGAGGTGTAGAGGAGGTGGGAGGTGTAGAGGAGGTAGTTGGTGTAGTGGAGGTGGGAGGTGTAGAGGAGGTGGTTGGTGTAGAGGAGGTGTAGAGGCGGTGTACTACCCCAGTTCTTTGAGGTTCTTTCCTCTTCCAAGCGCCATGAGGAGATCTGGGATATCAGTGTCAGACAGGCCTTCCACCTGCAGTCTGAAAACACACACATACAACAATTAACACACACACACACACACATACACACACACACACACACACTAACAATTAACACACACACACACACACACACACACACACACACACACACTAACAATTAACACACACACACATACACACACACACACACACTAACAATTAACACACACACAAACACACACACACACTAACAATTACAACACACACACACACTAACAATTAACACACACACACACACACACAGCCACACGTGATACCCACTCCAGTTCATGGCAACGTGTCAGAGCAGGCCTCAGAATCCTCAGCGCGTCCGCGGTAACGTGGCATCGCCATAGCGCCAGGCTCCCATTGGCTGGAGCGCAGAGCAGGCAGTAGCACAGCGCCCAGCAGTCGGCCGTCGTCATGGCAACGCCGAAAAGCTGCACCCTGCCCAACGCCTCCAGGGCTCGGCTGGCCACGCCGTCGTCATGGAGCTCGTGGAGGCAGCGCAGGACGTGCAGCCTCAGGTGGTCAGCGCCGTACGAGTCCCGCACGTCCCCCGCCAAACGCAGGAGCCACTCCTCCACGTCCAGACGGGCCTCTGTCGCCGGGGGCAACGGAGGCGACGTGTCCGTGAGGAGGAGGCCCCGCACGCGTGGGTCGGCCAGGCCACAGAGGAAGCGGCCCACGTCCAGCAGGCTGGGGTCAGGGGTGGTCTGCTCGTCCCCCTGCAGGGAGAGGAGCTGCAGCAGCTGCTGTCTGGACCTCCGGGACGCACCGCCATCTGACCACACGCAGCAGAGAGCCGACAGAAACTCCTGCACACTAGGGTGGCCAAAGGCCTCGCTCAACCACTCCTCATCCTCCTCCTCCACCTCCTCCTCCTCTTCCTCCTCCTCCACCTCCTCCTCCACCTCCAGGGGCCTCTCGGCCTCACACACACCTCCCTGGTCAGACACCGTCCGCTGCCGGAGTATGTGGCTCAGGGCCCGGCGGCTCAGGCGTCGCAGTGCGGTGGACATCAGCCGGCCCGAGCCCTGGCAGTGTCGCCGTAGCAACGTGGACACGGCGTACGCGATCACAGCCGTGGCCGAGTGCAGGTCGAGGTCCGGTGCGCCCGTGGGGCAGCGGTCAGGGAGGTGCCAGAGGACAGCGCAGACCATCGTGCTGAGGAGAGGAGAGGAGCAGACGGTGCGGAGAGGAGCGCTCGACCTCAGCCAGTGGAGCGCACGTCCCAGACTCCCCCCCCCCCCCTCCCTCCTCCTCCTCCTCCTCCTCCTCCTCTCTGAGGAGCTTCCTGAAGCACTGCTCCACGGCCGCCTCTGAGAAGCCCATCATTTCCACGGTGCGCTGCGGCCTCTTCAGCAGCCGGCTCAGCCTGTCCGCCCCCGCGGGCCTGGTGGTGACCAGCAGGGGGCACTGCGGCAGGAGCCGTCCGCCGAGCAGGGCGCCGAGAGCCTCGCGGAGCTCCGCTGGCCGCTGGGGGCCTGCGTCTGCGTCTGCGTCTGCGCCGTCCAGAGGAGGCTGGAGGTCCTCGAGGCCGTCGATGGCGATGAGCACCCGTGCCGGACGCTCCTGCAGCGCGCGGGACACCAGAGGGACGAAGCAGCGTTCGGGGCTCAGCGCGTCCACAAGCGAGCGGTCTGCAGGGGCGAGATCGAGATTGCTGAAGCAGCGTTCGGGGCTCAGCGCGTCCACTAGCGAGCGGTCCGCAGGGGCGCGGCCGAGATGGCCGCAACGCAGCACGAGGACCAGGTCAAAGAGGCGCTCGTACAGGCGGCCGCGGGCCCAGTCCAGCAGCAGCTTCTTCACGGCCACAGACTTGCCGTGTCCGGCGGGGCCCTGCAGGATGAGCGCGAGGGGTCGGGGCTCGGCGTGTGTGTGTGCGTGCGTGTGTGTGTGTGCGGGGCGCTGGAGTCGGCAGAAGAGCTGCTCCAGGCGTGTGGGGTGGTAGGCTGGGCTGGCCCTGGAGGTGAGGTCTCCGCGCAGGCAGGCCTCTTCCTCCTCCTCCTCCTCCTCCCAGCGGCTCAGCTCTCTGCTCCTCTGCACCATCACCGGCTCCGTGTAGACCGACCCGAGGGGCACGCACCCCCGCAGCAGGCAGCGATAGTCCGGCAGCGTCCCATACTCCCTGCAAACCCACTCCCTGTAGGCCACGACGGCGGGGTCACCTGGGGAAGACAGACACACACACGCCAGTCAGGATGGACCAGAGGTCACACACACGCCAGTGGAGGGCGTCCTGGGGTTCCCACACTCGGTAGGCCCAGAGGTCTGGAGTCTGTGGTCACGGTCAAGCACTCTGACCTGCACTGCTGTGCAGACAGACCGCGCAGCAGCGCAAACTTGCAGTGTTTACCATTTTTACATTTTCAGAACTGTAACCGATAGTATTCAGAAACACGGAGATAAACATTTATGTTCTGCTCTGAGCACAGTGAGGACATGACAGAAGTGGAACTGGAAAGTAGGCAGAGCAATGCAGAACAATTTTTGCCAGAGGATCCAGGACTATAGCCAGAGAAATGAACAAATGATCAGACACCATAGAGCACATGTAGTCATGTCATGTCCCACTCTACCTTAGTATGTGTGTAGGCCTAGTCATAAACTCACATCACGGATTATTAACCTACCATAAGCATTACAGTTAATAGAATTACCATCTCACCTAAGCCTGGGGACACACATTTAAACTGAGATGTGTAGCCTAACCCTTAGACAAGCAACGCGAAAGATAGACTTGCATACGGTACCTCAACTAAAATGTTCTGCTATCTCAAAAGCTGTTGGGAGTCCAGTAGCCTCCGAACTAATTGGGTCAAGAGAACAATCACGCTCACACACAGCTCTGCTGAGCTCCTGAATAATCAGATCATCCGCTGCACTTACTGTCTATAACTGTATCCATACCGAATCGCTGTTCGATCGTTTCGACGGCGTGTTTGCAGCGCAGCCAGAACTCCAGAGCCTGGGGTCAAACCGAAACAACCAGAAACAAACGATGTGCAAGTGTGTGCACGTCAAAATCTTGTCAAAAGTCGATCTGACAGCTGATCGGACGTATCGCGCCGAAGTATTCACATGTTAAAAGGGGCATGATGACTCGTTGGAGCGTGAACGAGAGTGTGACGTGAGCGGACAACACTGCCCTCCGTGTCCTGCCCTCGAAGCTCTGTCCTCCAATCAAATGCATCTGCGACATATCCGGCCTGAAGAGTCTATTCGTGAATATTTTATGAACAATAAAAATGCTATCATCGTTGTCAGCAACTGTAGGTACTTTATTGATCCCCAAGGGGAAATTCAAGAATAATATTATCCACTAGCCTGGCGGGCCATCCTAGATTTCTAGGCTAATCATCCACAACAACATTAAAACATTGCTGTTGTTTTCTCTGATAACAGTAATACTAATGCCTTGGTAATTAATCATGTAAAAACTATTAATTACATTTTAATAACACAATTTCCCCTTATGATTTCCAGTACCTTTAATAAGTTTGAATAAACATTCTTGTAAATTTCTTGGTTGGCAAGTTTAAAAGCCAAAATGTCGGTTGAGTGTGTGTGGTGGCTATTTATCTGTCTAGGCTTAGCTCATGCAGCTTTTCCTAGAGGATTAGCCATCCTGCTACAAGGGACACAATGTCCAATCAAATCCTTGGCACCGCATGGCATGAGTGCCAGTGTCCGATCAAATCCTAACGCACCAGCGCATGGCATGAGTGCCAGTGTCCGATCAAATCAACTCACTAGCGCATCCTAACTCAGCAGCGCATGGCCTGTGATTTTGGGAAAGGTCCATTCAGAACTGGCCACAGCGGAGTTCCTTGAACAGGTCTGATTAGATGAGGTTCTTGATTCGCATAACATGCCCATTTCGTTCCTTGTCGAACGCCCACACAAAACCAAACAAAAGCTTGGTTTACATTTCGGACAAAGGACAGTCTTCCACAGACTCCAATACATTTCAGTCAGACAAACTTTATTTCACATTAGTACATTAAAACAAACAAAAACTCCATGGACAAAAGGAGTGTATTAGAGATATTGAGAATTGATTTTCGGATCAAAATAAATAGGAGTTAAATGCTTTCCTCGACCTCCCTTATCTCCAATGTTGGGATGACCAGCTGCCCCACTCCGTAACCCAGCGCATTAGCACCCCGAGTGCCCACCATACAAGTGACCAGAGACATTGGGAACACATCTTTATTTGCCTTCACTCAAGTGTTCAAAAAGTGCAGAAACATTCAAACAAACAAACAAAACCAACTGTGACAGGACATCGTATTAAACATCAAAATCATGTTTTCAGGAAAGGTGACTAGCAGCTTCAAAGAAACACACGTTAACCTGTCAACAAGGTACAGAAACACACGTTAACCTTAGGAAGGAGTAGTGTGTGTGTGTGTGTGGAGCGGGGGTGGGGTGGGCGAGAGGTGGTGTGTGTGGAGCAGGCGAGAGGTGGTGTGTGTGTGTGTGGAGCAGGGGTGGGGTAGGCGAGAGGTGGTATGTGTGTGTGTTCAGGGCTGGTAGGAGTGGTCCTCAGCCTCCAGCAGAAAGCGCAGCCAGCCCAGGACATTCTCCTCGGCGGTGAGCTCGCTCCTGAAACTGTAGCCCAGCCCCGGCTGGAAGGGCCGCTCCCGGGAGACTGAAAGCTCTTCCTATAAATATGTAGACGCGTGCACACACACACACACACACACACACACACACACAGACACACAGAACATCACTCAAAACAGGCACACAGGGGAGCAGTGTAAAACCACACACACACCTGGGGAGCAGTGTAAAACCACACACACACCTGGGGAGCGGAGGAAAACATGGCCTGTCCGTGTGCGGCATTGCCAGCTGGCTGTGGGGTTAGCAGTGTGGCGTTGGATCCTGACGTAACGTCCAGCTGGCTGCCCATTTCCACGCCCCGCTCCTCATCCACCTGGTCCAGCAGGCCTCGCCTGAGGAGCAAGGGACACACACACACAGGAAGTGATTACTCCATGGTAAGGTGGATGGAAACACCTTGTTAAAGCGATGGTTCAGAGTAATTTCACCCTAGGGTCCTTTGCACCATGACCCTGAGCCAAACACCCTCCCTGACTTTTTTTCCCTTGGTCCAACCCTGGTCGAGTAGCGCTGTCGGAAACTAATGATGTTCTGCAGGCGCTAATGGAACCAACTTAGTATCTCGTAAATTTTTGTTTGTAGTACCAGTTTGCAACAATTATTAGTTATCACTAAGTTGTAAACACTTCGGGGAAAAAAATATTAAAAACTGGATATACCAAAATACTTTAATGTAATCGCTTCCTGCCAGGACTTTTACGGGCTTTTCCCAAATCACTGAAGTAACGTCGACGCAGTGGTAGATAGCAGCAGAGTAGAAGCTATCAGGCAAGTGTTATTTAAATAAACTCCTGGTGTACTTACAAACTTTCCAATGCCTCGTTTTATGAGTAAAGAAGATAGTTGTACTACTGTAGAATCTTCGTACCATTCTGGGAATTATTAGTGGGGTAATTCACGAGATACTAAGTTGGTTCCATTAGCACCCGCAGAAAGTCATTAGTTTCCGACAGCGCTACTCGACCAGGGTTCGACCAAGGGAAAACAAGTTCAGGGGGGTTGTTTGGCTTGGGGTCATGGTGCAAAGGACCCTAGAGGGAAATTACTCTGAACCATCGCTTTAAGTCTTACAAACGATAAGCTGGCAAGAAGAGACAGACAGAGATGCACACACACACGATCAGCACTCACAGTGCGTCCTGGTCCAGGGGAGCGTCCCCCTCGCTCTGGTCACTTTGGGCAGAGGCGCTGGGGTCCCAGGCATGCAGCGCCTTCCTCCACAGCCGCACCTGCGCATCCCATGAGCGCCGACTGTACTTGTGGTACTTGTTAGGGGTGGACGGGTGCAGCCCAGGGATCCGCAGGTGCCTACAGGTGCACACACACACACACACAGATCAATCAGATGCCTACAGATGCACATCCAAACGCACACACACACACAGATCAATCAGATGCCTACAGGTGCACATCCAAACGCACACACACACAAACATACAAACACACTGATAAAGCACACACACACCCTGATCAAACGTACACACACACACTGATCAATCAGAAGAGCTTAACAGTATGGAAATGTTCCGACATTTAAAATCAAATGATTAAGTAGACTTCACTTGGAAAAAAAAAAAACCATTACTATACAGTCAATAGTGTCAATGATTTTAACACCTGACTAACAATAACCTGCATTTTCCACTTGAGATTTCTTCAAGGCAGTCGAGGGCTTTATAGTGAAGGGGGCCAATAAACAGCACCCGCTTGGCTAATGCATGGCAGCCATCATGCATGAGAATACTCACCACACACTGGCTCCAGGTGGAGAGTGAGGGAATGAATGTATGAGCCAGTTACAATAAAACACTCCAGATTGAGAGGTGAGTAAAGCATAGTCCAGATTGAGAGGCGAGTAAAGCATAGTCCAGATTATATTTGGTAAAAAGGAGGAAAGACTTAGGGTTGCCACTCTCCTTGACACAAAAGGGTTGAAGGCAAAGGATACTGTTCAAAATCTTGGTGTATTAATCGACAGTGATCTAAATTCTAACAGCCACATGAAAGCGATAACTAAACCAGCTTTTTACCACCTCAATAATATTGCCAAACTTAGAGGGCTGATGTCAAAACATGACTTAGAAAAACTCATAAATGCATTTATCTCCAGCAGGGTTGATTACTGCAATGGACTGTTTACAGGCCTTCCTAAAAAGACTATCAATCAGCTTCAGGTGATACAAAAAGCAGCAGCTAGGATTCTAACAAAAACTAAAAGAACTGACCGCATTATTCCAACTCTACTCCAAGTCCCTGCACTGGCTTCCAGTAAGTCACAGAATTGACTTTAAAGTGTAAGTTCAGTGTAAATTGACCCATAGTCCTGCTGTTCAAGCTCATCACATGCAGTCCATAGGAAAAAGAATGAGACAATTTGGGACAACATGGGCCAAGTTATGGACATGCAGCTTAAAGCAGACCCATGGGCCAAGTTATGGACAGGCAGCTTAAAGCAGACCCATGGGCCAAGTTATGGACAGGCAGCTTAAAGCAGACCCATGGGCCAAGTTATGGACATGGCAGCTAAAAGCAGACCCATGGGCCAAGTTATGGACAGGCAGCTTAAAGCAGACCCATGGGCCAAGTTATGGACATGCAGCTTAAAGCAGACCCATGGGCCAAGTTATGGACAGGCAGCTTAAAGCAGACCCATGGGCCAAGTTATGGACAGGCACCCTAAAGCTGACTCATGTTTCAGTTTTGATGCCCCCATGGGTCAGCGTTAAGCTGCCTGTCAATGCCTACGTTGTCCCAAATTGTCTCAGTCTTTTTCCAATGGGCTGCATGTGGTGAGCTTCTACAACTGGGCTATGGGTCAATTTACATTGAACTGACACTTTAAAGAACTACTTGTTTATAAATCAGTAAATGAAGCAGGACCTAAATACCCATCAGACATGCTTCAGCAGTACACACCTTTTCATCCTCTCAGGTCCCAGGTGAAAAACCTGCTGTTAGAACTAAACATGGTGAAGCAGCTTTTAGCTTCTTAGCTTTTCACCATCATCTTTGGGATGACTTTTTTTTTTAGCTTTTTACCATCAATATTGGGATGACATCAAAAAGGACTCAACTGTAGTTTTAAATCTAGACTTAAGACCAAACTGTTATCAGATGCTTTCTGCTAACTGCGCCAAGTTACAAATTCTGAATCTGGCTTGAACATTATTCTCTCTTGTCTTTTATTACTTTTTTTGTTGCTTATTAATTATTTATTGTTAAATGATTTTACCTAGTGCGTTTTATGTTTTCTTTTTAATTATGATCTTTACCTTTTGAACTATTCTTTGAACTATTCTTCTTCTATATTGCCCCTCTATGCTTTTATTTGTTATTCCTGTTTGCTTTTGTTTATGTAAAGCACATTGAATGACCTCTGTGTATGAAATGCGCTATATAAATAAACTTGACTTGTCCAGATTGAGGGGAGTAGAGTTTAGTTTGAGTAACAGTGCATACACATTGAGAGGAGAGTAGTGTGCAGTCCAGATTGAGAGTAGTGCATACAGTACTTTGGCAACTACTCCAGGTAGTTCTGTGAGTGAGTAGTGCGTAGTGCATACTTTGGCACCTGCTGCAGGTAGTTCTGTGAGTGCGTAGTGCGTACCGTGGCACCTGCTGCAGGTAGTTCTGTGGCACCTGGAGTCGCTGTGAGTGCGTGGGCTGTGGCACCTGCTGCAGGTAGTTCTGTGAGTGCGTAGTGCGTACCGTGGCACCTGCTGCAGGTAGTTCTGTGAGTGCGTAGTGCGTACTGTGGCACCTGCTGCAGGTAGTTCTGTGAGTGCGTAGTGCGTACCTTGGCACCTGCTGCAGGTAGTTCTGGTACCCCTGGGTGTTCTTCCCGTACTGGATCTGCTTCTGCCGACGCTTCAGAACCGACTCATTGGTCTCGAAACGCGACGGATCCAAGTTACGGGAACACCAGAAGGGCTTCGGAGACCTGAAAAAAAGAGGACCAGATTTTAAAACACAGTGCATCTTTACTCAACTTGAATTTCCCCTTGGGGATCAATACAGTATCTATCTATCTACTCTATGGTACTTACTGAACAAGTATCTTTACTCTATGGTACTTACTGAACAAGTATCTTTACTCTATGGTACTTACTGAACGTGCCCAAAGTCTAGCACAGACAGCCAAGATCCAGGCTAGTTAGCTCTGCAATATGACCGGCTAAGAGTGGTGGAGATTGTAAGTGGGTTACATAATAATATATCAGCAGAGATGGGGGGTTTGAGGCTACATGTCGAGATGGGGAAGAATGGTTTTATATGTCAAGATGGAGAGGTATGGTTCTATATGTTGAGATGGAAAGGTATGGTTCTACATGTTGAGATAGGAGCAGGGACGTGCACAGGGGGGGTTGCTCAGGTTGCCCGGGCAACTGCCCATATGGCCTTCTCGACTCACGTTGCCCTTCCGAGGGGAAAATAAATAAATAAATAAATCGTACAATGGATGCAGAATTTCACGTAGGCCTAGATAAAAAAAATCGCAAAGCCTCATTCACTTTCATTCGGGCACCGAAAGTGGAAGTCAGTAGGGGAAGGGCAAACTCTGTTTACGTGGCTGCAGCGCTGCACGCGACCGGCACCTGAGCTGAGCCTGCATGAGCGGACTTAGGAGATTGTCGCGAAACCACGTTGTCGGAATAAGTGAGTTTGTGATGTATAACAACCGAACGATCATCATCAAGTTTTATGAAATGAATTCAAATCTTCATAAATCCAGGCGGAGTTTGCCACGTTTAGCCTAAATAATCAGACAGATAGCTCGCAGACAAGCAGCCCGTTACCACATAGCCAGTTTTGGTAGGCATTAGGCCAGGGGGTAGGCAAACTGCGGCCCGCGCACCAAGCACTTTCATCCGGCCCGCTGAGCATTTAATTTGGTTATCAGGCTGCTCGCTACAACATTGGTTAGCTTTACCGCAAACTGCTTTCCACTCTTAGAGAACGTTTACAATGTCAAAACATCATGTTAAATAGAGATGATAGGCCTACTCTTAGTTCTCCTTTGCAGCAGAACTAACTTGAACATTATGCTACTAGCCTACTGTGCGGCCCGCTGGCCAATTTTCAAAACCCAATGTGGCCCTTGAGCCAAAATGTTTGCCCACCCCTGCATTAGGCAAACTAAAGCTAGCCTACATGTCCACCCCTGCATTAGGCAAACTAAAGCTAGCCTACATGTCTGCTGATAGTTAGTTTCTCACATTTTGTTTTAGCAAGTAGAATGAATGATGGAAGTAATGAATCACATTAATTATTTTATTCAAAATGGTTAAATGCCTAAATCCTATCCACTATTTTGGCTATTGTTTGGAGCCAAGATGCCCACTGAAAAGAGGCAGATTCAGGAGAGAGAGAGACAATTCAGGGAGGCAGCAAAGGGCAGCACATCACTGCAGGGTTGGCTGCGAAAAAGCCAACCAGCAGGTGAGACAGAAACTTTGTGATAAAGATGACATAACACTGTGTACGCGAATTGATTAATTAATCAGACTCATATTTTAGCCTACTAATGGCAATGTTTCAGAATTACATTACATTTAAGATGAGGAGCAGTCACAAGCCTCCAGAACATGTGAGGAAAATGTGGACCAGGAGGAGGCACATACAGTAGGGCAGGTAGGCCTAAGTGATGATCACCAAATATGAGATGAGAGGACCATGCTAGAAAGTACAGGGTTAAAGAGCTGCATGCTAAATAACTGTAATCTAAAAAAACATAGGCTATCATTTCAAAGAGCTTGCCTGAGCAGAACATAAATACCACTAGTGGGCATTAAAATAATATGATAATGGCAATAACAATAATATGTAATTGGTCAGATGAGCCCACATTTGGAGAAACCGATCAGTGACTTGATAGGATATTGATAGGGATATTGATGTTGGTGATTTTCATGATCCAAGTCATGTTTTTCTGTGTTATTAGTTAAGGTGATTGAGTGCTGTATTTCAGTGTTTTTTATTTATTTATATAGATAGATAGATAGATAGATAGATAGATAGATAGATAGGATATAGATAGAAGTGTATATATATTTTAATAAAGACCCTGTTATTCTCAGTCCTTCATATAGCCCGTGAGTTTTTTTGGGGGGTGCCCTTTTTTCAGGTCAGAGCAACTGCCCCTCAAAATTCCTGTGCACGTCCCTGGATAGGAGGTATGGTTCTATATGTTGAGATGGGAGGAATGGTTCTATATGTTGAGATGGGAGGAATGGTTCTATATGTTGAGGAGGTATGGTTCTACATGTTGAGATGGGAGTTATGGTTCTATATGTTGAGATGGTTCTATATGTTGAGATGGGAGGAATGGTTCTATATGTTGAGATGGTTGTAAATGTTGAGATGGGAGGAAATGTTCTATATGTTGAGATGGGAGGAATGGTTCTATATGTTCAGATGGGAGGAATGGTTTTATATGTTGAGAGGTATGGTTCTATATGTTGAGATGGGAGGAAATGTTCTATATGTTGAGATGGGAGGAATGGTTCTATATGTTCAGATGGGAGGAATGGTTCTATATGTTGAGAGGTATGGTTCTATATGTTGAGATGGGAGGAATGGTTCTATATGTTGAGAGGTATGGTTCTAGATGGGAGGAAAGGTTCTACATGTTGAGATGGGAGGAATGGTTCTATATGTTGAGATGGTTCTATATGTTGAGATGGGAGGAATGGTTCTATATGTTGAGATGGGAGGAAAGGTTCTATATGTTGAGATGGGAGGAATGGTTCTATATGTTGAGAGGTATGGTTCTATATGTTGATGGGAGGAATGGTTGTATATGTTGAGATGGTTCTATATGTTGAGATGGGAGGAATGGTTCTATATGTTGAGATGGTTCTATATGTTGTATGGTTCTATATGTTGAGATGGGAGGAATGGTTCTATATGTTGATGGGAGGAATGGTTGTATATGTTGAGATGGGAGGAATGGTTCTACATGTTGAGATGGTTCTACATGTTGAGATGGGAGGAATGGTTCTACATGTTGAGATGGGAGGAATGGTTCTACATGTTGAGATGGTTCTACATGTTGAGATGGGAGGAATGGTTCTACATGTTGAGATGGGAGGTGGGAGGAATGGTTCTACATGTTGAGATGGGAGGAATGGTTCTAAATGTTGAGATGGTTCTACATGTTGAGATGGGAGGAATGGTTCTATATGTTGAGATGCATGCGTGACCTGGGGACTACATCAGTCTCATCTGTCTGGACGCCTGCTGAGGATATTCGCAGGATACAGCGCTCAAGGATGGACGACCTAAAGAGGACCAGACACACACACCACATTTATACACACCCTGGACACACACAGACCACATTTATACACACCCTGGACAGACACACACACACCACATTTATACACACCCTGGACACACACACCGCATTTATACACACCCTGGACACATACACACACACGTATACACACCCTGGACACACACACGTATACACACCCTGAACACACACACGTATACACACCCTGAACACACACACGTATACACACACACACGTGTGGGGATGAGGGAGGGAGGAGGTGGGAGAGGGGGAGGAGTGAGATGGAGGTGTGAGGAGGGAGGAGGGTTCGGGTGGAGGTGAGCCGTACCTGCGAGGCTTTTGAGAGGAGAGCACAGCCAAGTTGTTTTTGTCTCCACCACTCTGCAGGGACCGAGGACTTGCTCCCATATCACTGGAACCACAATCACACAGTTCACACACACACACACACACGACAGATGACTGAGGTGACACGCATGCGTATGTACGTTACCTGACCAGGCGGTCGTAGACAGAGCTGCATCCAGGCAGTAGCCAGGGCTCCATGTTGAGGTGGTGTCCAGCGCTGAAGCTGAGCGCCTGTTCGGAGAAGCCAGGCCATGAGGGGATGGAGAAGCCTCTGACCAAACAAACAAATAAACAAACAGATAAACAAACAAACAAACCGATACACAGATAAACAAATAAACAAACAAACAGACCGATAAACAAATAAACAGATAAACACTCAAAGGTGGAGTGGGTGATTGAAATCTGCCAAAACTTGTTTACTACCATTTCAGTGTAGTCTCACCCTTTTGTGTTCAGACACGCGCTCACCCGTGTAACCTCGGGACTTAGTGCTGGGGCAGGTAGGGTAAGAGCACGTCTAGGGGGCAGGTAGGGTAAGAGCATGTCTAGGGGGCAGGTAGGCACGTCTAGGGGGCAGGTAGGGCAAGAGCACGTCTAGGGGGCAGGTAGGGCAAGAGCACGTCTAGGGGCAGGTAGGCACGTCTAGGGGGCAGGTAGGGTAAGAGCACGTCTAGGGGGCAGGTAGGCACGTCTAGGGGCAGGTAGGGACAGAAATGTCTGAGGGGGCAGGTAGGACAGAGCAGATCTAGGGGGCAGGTGACACGTCTAGGGGCAGGTGGGGTAGAGCAAGGGGCAGGTGGGGCTGCGTCCTCAAGGGGGCAGGTAGGGTAAGAGCACGTCTAGGGGCAGGTGGATGGGGCAAGTCTAGGGGGCAGGTGGGAGTGGGGCATGTCTGGGGGCAGGTATGCACGTCAGGGGCAGGTAGAGCCGTCTGGGGAACTGGAGTAGGGTGGAAGCACGTCTGAGGGGCAGGTATGCGTCTAGGGACAGGTAGGCAAGTCTACAGGGGGCGGAGTGGGGTAGGCAAGTCTAGGGGGCGGGTAGGGTAAGAGCATGTCTAGGGGCGGGTAGGCGCGTGGGGGGCAGGTGGGGTAAGAGCAGATCTAGGGGGCAGGTGGGGTGGAGGCAGTCTAGAGGCGGGTAGGGTAAGAGCATGTCTAGGGGGCAGGTAGGCCAAGAGCATGTCTAGGGGGCAGGTAGGGTTAGAGCACGTCTAGGGGGCAGGTAGGCATGTCTAGGGGGCAGGTAGGCAGGCAGGTCTAGGGGGCAGGTAGTAGACCATGTCTAGGTTCGATAATTCAGACGTCTGTTCACGCATACAACCCACCCGTGGGGCATCTGCACTCCCATTCAAACATTTTGGTACACGTATGAGATTTAAAAAAAGTATATTTATATAAGTATATACTCATATAAGTATTTTTAAATGGAAGTACACATCTCAACTTCCATGTATGGTCAGAGTGTGACAGGACATCAGGCATTTTAAACAAATATATATATAATGTGATTATTAAATTATTAAGGGGTCTGTAAAAGTAAAGGCATTTCTTTTTTTTTTGTAATATGACCCAGACGACCGTATTAATAACCTGTACTCGGATTTGCGCGACCTTGTTAATAACCATCTGCACTCGGATATGCGCGACCCCGTCCCCGTCCGCCATGGAGTCGACTGGGTTAGGAGTAGTGATACCAGTGTCATTGAAAGACGTCGACATCGGTGGTAGAAAGATTCCTTCCAAAATGTCAACATATTCTCTTTGAAATTTATTCAGACAGGAACGAAAAATGTTAAGTGGGGCAGACTAATGCTAGGCCGAACTTTTAGATTTAGGCTACAATTTAGAAACCTTATGCAACCATAGGCACAGCGGACAGATGGTCAACACATCCAAATTATCTTAATACCGGTACTAACCTACGAACGTATCAGTCGAACGGAATATAATGCAGTGGGTTTGATTACCGCATCTTTGACCGGGCGTTTTGAAATGCTGATGTCGCATCGACTGCGACCGCAGGCGAAAAAAGCCATTTTGAAAAGTCTGAATCAAGTTCCAATTCGTTTCAGGTGAGTTGGGCGGAGCAGTGATCAGACACTAGACCTACCGGTAATTCAACCCGTTAAAATCGTGTTGTTTGGTTTGCAAAAATCAACCTAGTAGGCCCACTTCCCCTACCCTCAGCAGTTGAGAAGCATGACGCTGTAGCCAGCAAAAAAGGCTTTCATGAACGACCCGATTCCTTAGAACGGTCTCTGGAAATAATCGTGACGTTTCTGGTGTATGTTGTATATCCTAATTAAAATAACGATAGCGTCTCACCTGCCATGTTCAGCGCTGCGGCAGGCCAGTTCTTGCGCGCGCAAGTCATTGAAAATAATGGGTTTCATAGCAGCGTAGCCTACATGTCCATCGGCTGCGCGCAGGTGTTCGAGCTGTTTCATGTTGGCCATCCACTCATCTTCTGTTATAGTAGAGGTGATGGGAAAGATTTGTATGCGCTTCATTTAGCGCAGAATATCTCAACTGTTATAGACTAAAATGACCCCATTGAACAACGTGGGATGTGTGCCAAAATCGCTACCCGGGACGAAAGTCCTGAAAATGACCACAATAGGTGACACTATCACATTATAGGTGAATGGGACTTTTTTTTTTCTTTATAGAGATTCTCATAAACTTCTACCAGTTTAATCTTCACATTAAGAGAAAGACTTTTTGTATTACACTTTTATTTTTAATTGTGTTTCTGTAGATGTTACCAATGTAATGTAGCTTTAAGACAAAGTGTAATACAAAAAGTATTACTCTTAATATAAAGATTAAATTGGTACATGGAGTGTGTGTACAGTAGGCACTGTTAGACAGCACGTGGAGATCCAGTAAGTGCAGGCCAGAGGGAACTGAATTCTGGCTGCTGTAGGAAGCCAAAGGAGAGGAACTAAGAGAGGGGTTGCATGTGTCCTCTTTGGCTGATTAAAGACCTGATGTGCTGCTGCATTCTCTATCATCTGTAATGATCTAACGACACACGCAGGTAGGCCAGCTAACAATGCATTGCAATAGTCCAGTTTGGTTAGAACCATGGCTTGCACAAGCGGGTGTGTGGTGCACTGTTTCAGATACGGTCTGATCTTCAAAACACTGTATAGGATAAACCATAAACATTTACATCATTACAGGTGTGTGGCAGACTGTATCAGATAAGGTCTAATCTTCAAAGATTATCATTACAGGTGTGTGGCAGACTGTATCAGATACGGTCTGATCTTCAAAGCACTGTATAGGATAATAAACCATAAACATTTACATCATTACAGGTGTGTGGCAGACTATCAGATAAGGTCTGATCTACAAAGCACTGTATAGGATAAACCATAAACATTTACATCATTACAGGTGTGTGGTGCACCGTCAGATACGGTCTGATCTTCAAAGCACTGTATAGGATAAACCATAAACATTTACATCATTACAGGTGTTCATTTGGCAGACACTTTTATTCAAAGTAATTTACAGCAATAGAATCACATTTCAGCTACAGTTAAGGGTACAGAATAGGAGTGCCTACATGGTAAGTGCTAGTATGAGGAGGAGAGGAGGAGGAGGAGAGGATGAGGAGAATATGAGAGAAGAGGAGGAGTGGTGGAGGGAGA
>NC_063207.1:1828380-1845118 GCF_017589495.1 Alosa alosa | reverse complement strand
AAAAGTCCCTGTCAAGTATTTGATCCAACCATTTAGTAAACCAGCTCATCCTAATTAGCAGCCAGGTAGATCAGATAATAAATGATATAACCTGTGTTAAGTGCACAGGTAGAAAGAATATATAGCAGGACTTTTACTTTCTGGACCCTGGATGTCCGCCTCAGTCATGGAGTGACTTTGGTCTCTGCCCACTGTCTTTTGGGCCTGTCGACAGAGTTTGCATGCTGGTGGTGATTCCCTCCAAAAGGTGATGGCGACACAGAAACATGGTCATTAGGTCCAGTGCACAGTAGGTCGTGTTCAGTGAAGACTCGTCCAAAGCCTTCTTATCTCTCCCCCCCCCCCTCAGGCAAGCCCCAGGGTCTGGGCCAGTTCAGGGTCCTTGTCCCTCAGGTGTGTGATCATGGTCTCGCTGGCGCGGCGGCCCTTCTTGCGCACGGTGTCGATGAGGCAGCGGGCGCGGTCAGCTCGGGCCGACTGCTCCTCCAGCACAGACTCCGCCTCCTCGGAGTTCAGCACGCGCGCTGTCTGGAGCTCGTCCAGCAGCTGCTTCAGCAGGGGCAGACTCGCCTTCTCCACGAACCTGCTGCGGACCGCACCCAGCGCCGCCGCTGAGGAGACACAATAAGCAACAAAGAAAAAGATTAGACAGTATATTGCAAACGGACATTAGCACCACCTGCTGGACTGAGGTGTAATGGCATTAGCACCATCTGCTGGACTGAGGTGTAATGGCATTAGCACCATCTGCTGGACTGAGGTGTAATGGCATTAGCACCACCACCTGCTGGACTGAGGTGTAATGGCATTAGCACCACCTGCTGGACTGAGGTGTAATGGCATTAGCACCACCTGCTGGACTGAGGTGTAATGGCATTAGCACCACCTGCTGGACTGAGGTGTAATGGCATTAGCACCACCACCTGCTGGACTGAGGTGTAATGGCATTAGCACCACCTGCTGGACTGAGGTGTAATGGCATTACCACCACCATCTGCTGGACTGAGGTGTAATGGCATTAGCACCATCTGCTGGACTGAGGTGTAATGGCATTACCACCACCATCTGCTGGACTGAGGTGTAATGGCATTAGCACCATCTGCTGGACTGAGGTGTAATGGCATTAGCACCACCTGCTGGACTGAGGTGTAATGGCATTCCCACCACCATCTGCTGGACTGAGGTGTAATGGCATTACCACCACCATCTGCTGGACTGAGGTGTAATGGCATTCCCACCACCATCTGCTGGACTGAGGTGTAATGGCATTCCCACCACCATCTGCTGGACTGAGGTGTAATGGCATTCCCACCACCATCTGCTGGACTAATGGCCCCCGGGTGAATAAGGCGAATTAATGTTTTACTCCGCCACGCTAGATGGCGATATGCGCCAAAACGCAACACATTCCCCAAGAAAACTCTCCATCTTAGCCTTAGCTAATTGCTATGTACAGGAAGGGGCAGGGTATGTGTACAGGAAGGGGTGGGTTTGTGTAGAGATTACTGCCATTTCTAGAGGATTCTTTGAGTGCGGTGTCTCCACATTAAAACGTTTCTGCTTGGATGTTTGATTCAAATTCAAGTGCATCCTCTGAGATTTGAATGCTGTGTCCTAACACAAAACACATGGTCAACATATACATATACATCCCATATGTATCTCCTGCTGCATATGTTCTCTTAATTATAATGGCCACAATTGCAGTCAGTCAATATATGCATGTAATTATATTGTTGTATAACAGTACAGTTTCTAACATTTATTTGTTAATTTATGTCATATCAATGTTTAATCCTTTGGCAACACAAACTCTATCCTGACACGTCACTAAAGAACGGAACTGAAGTGAACTGAAGTCTGTTGTCCACTGACCTGCGTCCTCAGGGAGTGGAGGGTCAGCAGGCCTCGCTGCAGGTCCTGTATGGGGGGTGAGGGGTCATTCGGTCAGTCTCATTTCACACAGCACATCCTCAGTAAGTCTCATTTCACATGGTACATCCTCACTAAGTCTCATTTCATACGGTACATCCTCACTAAGATTGACAACTCACATAGATCCTCACTAAGATTGTGCAATCTTACACACATCTTCACTAAGATCATATCTTACACACATGGTGTGTAGGACATATCCATTTAGCTCTAAGAGGGTACCCAGCATGTTATAGCGCTAAGAGGGTACCCAGCACGTTACATATCCATTTTGCACTAAGAGGGTACCCAGCACGTTACATATCCATTTAGCGCTAAGAGGGTACCCAGCACGTTACATATCCATTTAGCGCTAAGAGGGTACCCAGCACGTTACTAATCCATTTAGCGCTAAGAGGGTACCCAGCACGTTACTTTTAGCGCTAAGTGGGTACCCAGCACGTTACATATCCATTTCAGTGTTTCCCACAGAATTGGATTCAGTTTGTGGCGGTAGCTGACTTGGACAACGGGGGTCTTGGGTATAGGTCTAATTGAGTGCCTGTCACTTTAAGACGTTCGTGGGGGAACCCTTGCAAATTGCAATTGTAACACAGTTTAAAGGCTGCTGATGTGTGGATGCAATTCATAACGTTTTCTACATAGTTAAAATAAAGGTTTGTACTTCTCCTTGGGACAAGCACTTTTGAATTTTGGAAAAAAAAAATCCATTTACATCGGGATTTTGCAAACATTCAGTGTCAGAGTCAATAAAATGAGCCCTTCAACGAAATTGACAAGCAGCTGTAAGTAGGCTAAGCATGCTAAATTCGACATCCAAACAGTATTCTAACATTAGCTTTGAGATACTGCTTGATTGCATAACTTAACTTAGTTTAGTCTCTTCAATGTAGCCTACTTAACCTGACTCTCGCCAGATGAATTTCGTTCCACCTAGCTCCACTCATCCATCTGGAACCGATCCATTGGAGTGTTGCTTCAGAAGGCTGGGCCTAATCAAAAAATGCTTGCATATGATTGAATAAGCCACTTGTCCGTCATCTATTGACGTGCTACTTCAACCACTCACATCGAAGCCAACCCGTGACGCTGATAACAGTCTCACAGTCGCTTCTACGCTATGTCACATCTATGAAACTCCCGCCCTGCGTCCTGATTGGCTGTACCATAAAATCGGTTGCAGAAATTACTCTAAATGGAAGAGGTCCCAGATGGATGTGAGTGAAGCTAGGCGGAGCTAATTCATCGCCTATTTATACATACAACATAGTAGGCATATCCATTTAGCGCTAAGAGGGTACCCAGCACGTTACATATCCATTTAGCGCTGAGAAGGTACCCAGCATGTTACACAGTGTAACACCAGGTGTTCTGGTTACACGCTGGCATCGTCATGGAGTCTCCACTCTCTTTATTGTGAGTCATTGTGGCCTCAAATGAGTTTGAAGGTGCAAGAGCTACATCATGTTGCTTTAAAATCATACTAACTGGTCAACTGTTCAATAACACTCACTGCAGTCAGCATGCAATACCACTGCAGTCAGCATGCAATACCACTGCAGTCAGCATGCAAACCCACACGCAAAACCACTACAGTCAGTATGCCATACCCACGTGCAATACCTCAGGGCAGGTGTCGGAGTACATACCTGGGTTTGGATTGGTCGGAACTCCGCTGGGGGCTCCTGGGTTTGGATTGGTCGGACCTCCGCTGGAGGCATCAAGGGACGCTATGAAGGAGCCAAGAATTAGTCACATCAGAAAATATAACATCTCCTTCCACTGCTATGCGGATGACACACAGATCTACATGCCCCTGAAACATAACGACCCCCAATCTTTTAAACTTTTATTAGCTTGTCTAGAGGACATCAAAGCCTGGATGGCTTTACATTTTTTACATTTTAATGAAAATAAAACTGAGGTCATAGTCCTTCGGCCCAGTGCTGCTTGTGACACACAAGGTGACTTAGGCCCCCTTGAGCCATTTTCTAAAGATACTGTAAAAAGATACATTGATGTAATGTTAGACTGTAATTTTAAAATGGAGAAACAGATAAACACAGTAGTAAGATCTAGCTTCTTCCAGTTAAGGCTTTTATTCAAGGTTAAGCCTTTCTTATCCCTTATAAACTTATTCTATAACTTATGCTATTCATGCTTTTATTTCTTCCCCCCTAGATTACTGCAAGGCCCTATATGTGGGCATTAGCTGTTCCTCTTTGTCCCGCCTTCAACTTGTTCAGAACGCTGCAGCCCGCCTTCTAACCAAAACACGAAGGTGTGAGCATATTACACCAGTGCTTGCAGCCCTTCACTGGCTCCCTGTCCGTTTTAGAATACATTTGAAAGTTCTTTTATTTGTTTTTAAATCTTTACATGGTCTGGCCCCACTGTACATCTTCAGCAGATCTCCTGAAGGTGCAGACATCCTCTAGGGCTTCTAGGTCTGCTGACCAACTCCGGCTGGTTGTGCCTCGTTCTAGGCTAAAGAGCAGAGGGGACCGGGCTTTTGCGGTGATTGCACCAAAGCTCTGGAACGAGCTGCCCCAACATATACGCCTGGCTCCCTCCCTGAGTGTTTTTAAATCTCACCTAAAAACCCATTTTTATGCCCTGGCGTTTAACACAGTCTGATTGTCTTATGTATTTATTTGTTTGTTTGCCTGTAAATATTGTTATCCTCACTTTTTGTTTTCTTTTTTGTTGTCTACCAAGTCGTACTAACTTGCCTGTCCAGCACTTTGGTCAGCTGTTGTTGTTTTTTAAAGTGCTTTATAAATAAACGTGACTTGACTTGACCACAGAAGGCCTTCTAAACCCCAGGATCTTAGAATGGTGATACAGATGGTCACTTTGTGAGCAATGCTGTTGGCCAATATTCCAGTATTCCTGTGTGGGTAAAGTCCCAATGATATTGGGCTTTTTTCCCCTGTAGAGCTTTAACTATCAGTAGGAAAATAATCATATTCATCCAATCAAAATACATGGGATCAGTTCTGTAGCTGCCCAGCAACACGGCCCAGTTGCCCCACACAGCCACCCTTACATATGGCATATTACACTGGAGGCTGCATAAAACAGCAGGGTAAGAGTAACACACACACACACACACATATATATAATCTTGTCTACATATCGGGGTCAGGTGTGGGCTGAAATACAGCTGCTCCTGTGGAACATGGTCAGAAATGTTCAAAAATGACACCACTGACCAATGACATCACATGACCATTGTTCTACACCAAGAAACATCCTCAAAATGCACATCACATGACCATTGTTCTACACCAATAAACATCCTGAAAATGCGGCCACCGAAATCCCTACATGGTCTATATGACCATCACATGACCAGCTGAGCCCATCGCATGACCAGCAGAGCCCATCACATGAACAGCAGAGCCCGTCACATGAACAGCAGAGCCCGTCACATGACCAGCAGAGCCGTCACATGACCAGCAGAGCTTTGGACTGGCAACCTTCAGATTTGTCATTAGGCCCCTGGGCCACACGCTCCATGGTTGAGACCCCTGGGCCACACGCTCCATGGTTGTCATTAGGCCCCTGGGCCACACGCTCCATGGTTGTCATTAGGCCCCTGGGCCACACGCTCCATGGTTGAGACCCCTGGGCCACGCGCTCCATGGTTGTCATTAGGCCCCTGGGCCACACGCTCCATGGTTGTCATTAGGCCCCTGGGCCACACGCTCCATGGTTGTCATTAGGATACTCACCTACTTTGATGAGCTTCTCCACCTTCTCGTGTAGAGAGTCCATGGTCTCCTGGGACTTGGCCACCTTGTCGTGCAATGCACCCATTTGCTTCTGCGAGTCGTCCATCTTCGCGTCCACATTGTGGACCTTCTGCAGGGTGGAGTCGACCTGCTCGTGCACAGCGGTCACCTTGGCAGCCGTGCCGTCCATCGTGTCCTGCACTATGTCCACCTTCCTGAGGGTGGCACCAGCAGTCTCACGATTCTCCACCTGCAGCAGGAGTGGCAGAAGTAGTAGGGTTGAGAGGGAGCTAGTTAGCACGCTTCTGCTAGCACGCTTCTGTAGGAAATCCACTGTGTGATCATGCTATAGACCAGGGGTGGGCAAACTACGGCCCGCGGGCTGGATCATGCCCGTCAAACACTTTAATCCGGCCCACCGAGCGTTTAATCAGGTTATCAGGCTGCTTGCCATTTTTCCCCTGCGATAGACGACGTTGTGGTCTGCGATAGACGACGTTGTGGTTAGCTTTACTGCCCTGCGATAGACGACGTTGTGGTTAGCTATACTGCAAACTGCTATTCACTCTTCTTACAGAGCATTTATAATGTCAAAACATCATGTTACATAGAGATGATACTCTTTGTAATCTCCTTTGCAGCAGATCTAACTAAGTAAGTTGTGCTACTACAATTAATTGGGAACCTGTCTGAGCACGCACGAGAGGGAGAGAGAGCAGCAGGTTCCAGCTGGTTTGTCATTGTTGATAATTGATCTCCTTCTTATAAGAAACTTTTAAAAGGAAATGATGAAGGCAACAGTAGTTCCCACTACTGACCATTTATAAACTGTGAGAGGGCACAGCACTAGCAATAGGCTATATTTGAGTGGAGCTGGCAAAAGATCATTGAGAACTAAACATGAATTTTTAAACATGAACCCGCTGGCCAATTTTCTAAACCCAATGTAGCACTTGAGCCAAAAAGTTGGCCCACCCCTGCTATAGACAATCATTGCAATCGTATCAGTTTCGGCATTATCTGATATTTAAACCTTATATAAAATGTGTCTATTGGTCCATAAGTCTGACAGGTGGTTGAATTTGGATTACACAAGGCAAGGTTTCGATGCCATACCTAAAAGGCCAGCTGGTTAAATGTATTTTGAAAATGAAAAAGTTCAAACCAGAGTATTTTGAGGATTAAAAGGTTAAAACCAGAGTATTTCAGAATGAAACAGTTAAAACCAGAGTACTTTGAGGATTAAACGGTTAAACCTGAGTATGTTGCGAATGAAACTGTTAAAACCAGAGTATTAAAGAATTAAAAAGTTAAAACCAGAGTATTTTGAGGATTAAATGGTTAAATCTGAGTATTTTGAGAATGAAACGGTTAAAACCAGAGTATTTTGAGGATTAAACTGTTAAAACCAGAGTATTAAAGAATTAAAAAGTTAAAACCAGAGTATTTTGAGGATTAAACGGTTAAATCTGAGTATTTTGAGAATGAAACGGTTAAAACCAGAGTATTTTGAGGATTAAACTGTTAAACCTGAGTATTTTGAGAATGAAATGGTTAAAACCAGAGTATTACAGAATTAAAAAGTTAAAACCAGAGTATTTTGAGGATTAAATGGTTAAACCTGAGTATTTTGAGGATTAAACGGTTAAACCTGAGTATTTTGAGGATGAAACGGCTGACCCACCTGCAGCAGCAAGGCCAGCTGTTTGTGCTCGTCGTGGAGCTGCTGGAAGAGATCGTCCAGCTTGTCGCTGGTCTTGTTGGCCTTCAGCAGCTTCTTAATCTGGCTGGTGCCCTCGCGCTTGAGCATGAGCGCCTCGGCCGCCTCTAGCGTGACCCTCAGCTCACCCAGCCGCTGCTGCAGCACCGTGCTGTGGGCACTCAGGTCCTGCTGACACCGCAACGCGTCCAGCGTCGCCACGAGGGCACGCACGCACTTGGCCAGCCGCTGGCACTGCTCTTTATTGCTCTTCTCCTTCATGAAGAGCTCGTACACCGTCTCTGCGATGAACTTGATCGGCTCAATAGCTGAAGTGATCAGGTCCATGTCTGAATGTAGCCTACAAATTGTATATATATAAATTATATTAATTTAAAGTATAAATATTAATAGTTTGATGATCTATAAAAGCGGTATCCTGTGGGCTGTCCCTTACAAAATGCAGTAATTCTGCAGTTTTTCTAAAGCACAATGCAGCAATATTTTCTAATAATATTTCACTTCCTGCACATGATCTGTAAATAGCCATTTCCTACAAAACAGCAGTTTTGATACTCAGAACACTATAGTTCCGATACTTAGCTACATTACCTACACACAGCATAGACCTAATAAATAAAATCCAAATGTTAATTCTTTCACAAAAAACTTAGTCACAGACCACTTGGAGGTGCAAACAATATCGGATTTGTGGTTGATTTGAAAAGGGTCCTAAATTAACTTTTTTTTTTTATCACCAGCCAATGTGGCTGGTAACTTTCTAAAGGCCAATCAGAATTTCTACTAGCCAATTTTTTTCCGGTGAAAAGAAGAGAATTATGAGTTTTTGAGTTGAGTGTCACTGAATGCATTTGATCATTTTATTAACGTTGTTGGCATAAATACATACCACAAAATATAGCCTACACAGAAAGTGCAAACACTTGCTTACATGTTTGGGATCTCTATTTCTGTCGATATCCATGTTCAAGTTGGATCTTTATAGAGAGGTAAATAAAAGTATCATCTTTATGTGACATGCTGTTGGTGGATGTTGCATTGTATACTTATTCTAACAAAAATGAAAAACTATTTATTGGCCAAATAGGCTCAGTTCGTTTCCATGGTCTCTCGCGCTGGTTTCACTGCAAACTGCGCGCAGCCAATGGGCGTATGAAACGTCATCGCGTAGCATTACAGCACAGTGGTCATGGGAAATGTAGGAAGTACTTCCAGGGGATATATGACCGAGAACAGAGCCTTATGTATCATGCATGTAATGCCTCATGCATCACCGGCCAAACTGGCCCGTAAGTTTTTATTAACACCCGCCAAAATGAATTTTAACCCGCATTTGGCGGGTGTTAATTTAGAACCCTGGATTTGACCATCAGTTAACTTCGAAACAGCACTTTACTTTGGATAGAAATACATCATAGGAGTGATTAACGTCAAAAAATCTAGACTGGGGTAACTCAACATTTGTCACCTCCGATATGTTTAGAGTTCTAAAGACGTCAAATACCCTGTTATCGTTACCAAATTGATAGCCAATGAGCCTGAAGTGGACACGCAACTATGGCTATAAAAAACGGTGCCTTCATTTTACAACGAAACGCGAGAAAATACTTGAATAGCCCTCGAGCCAGCTCCATGTTATCTCAATGGTAATGCACCGTTTTTTTGCACCTCCAACATCATGGTGTAGGCTACGTGGTTACCTCCCAAACGCCCATATGTTTGTGTGAAAGAATTATAGGCCTATTTTGAGACAACCAAACGCTCATATGGCCTAAACGGTCGTTAACCAACCAACAGATTTAAATGAACAAATTAAAATGCATGTGTAAATACCTTAAACAGCCTAGTGACTGGCATAGTTTGAGAGATAGGCTACATTTACCTTTGTAGTTATATATTAAGACAATAATCCAGAAGTTTCTAGAGAATAAACCATAGGTAGTAAAAGAAAGGAATAAACCAAGGGAAACACATAGACCCCAAGTACACCTTGCTAAAACACCACGCCTCCCAATGAACTCCGAAATGATCAGGAAGTTGTTCGACTTTCGCTCTCAGACCACCACCAACCTATGCCACCAACTCCTCGAGCACACGAACAGGCAAGGTCACTTTCAAAAACAGAATGCCATCATTTGTCGTGGACAGCGAATGAATACTAACCCATCTACCCAGTCTTATCACGCTGCACCAAGTTAGGCAATAGCCTACACAATACCTTTGAAAGATTCGATCTTTGATCAGTGTTCGACAGGCTACAAGCGCTCACCTTTTTACAAGGAAGTTGGTTCACGTTTGGCTTTCAATGAGTCGAACTAGTAAAGTAGGCTATCCTACAGTTAACTATCCTTCGAAATCTTAAAATGTAACACGATACGCGTCACAAACTTTTTGAAATCGTCCAACACTGGTTTGTTCAAAACGCTGTAGCCTACGTTACCTACAGTGTCATGTAGCCAAACATGTGCATGATAAATTTCGAACGGTTAAATAGCCTAACCACACAACTACCTTCCTACTAAAAGTGGTAAAATATAAGCTGCACTTGCATACTGTAGGCAGCAGATGGATGATCACCGTTCGTTCAGTTTAGCCTATTCTAACAAGCGGTGTAACCTCAGCAAAGCATCTTTGTGAACTTTTGAACTTCAACAGAAGAGGTCCCGCCTTGCGTGGGAGTAACTTCTGCTCCAACGTTGGGTTCAGTGACGGTCTTTGTTTGGCATAGGCCTACAGTACAGCAGGTGGTGGTTCTGGCAACAACACTGATAATAATTCGGACAACTTAAACCATTAATTAAGGGCAGTGGTTCTGTCCCAGATAGCAAGAGGCTGGCGGACCACTGTCGGTCCATTGGGGGCATAGCTGGCGGACCACTGTCGGTCCATTGGGGGCATAGCTGGCGGTCCCCTGGCGGGTTGCAGATAAGTTCCCCAATATTTTGCCACTATTGGTCTACATTTTTTTTAATTTGTTCAGTTATACTCCATATATCATTTTATTAACTTTTCTTTCTTAATATTCATGACAAGTTAAATTTAAAGAGCTGGCCCACCGGCGTAACACCAGCCGTCCCCTATCTACCAATCTGATTTTGCTATCTGAGTGTGAGTAATCCCACATAAATGTTTGTAAATGTGAGATGTTGGTACTAGAAGCTGCCTATCTGATACCCCATGCAAGTGAACATGTAGGCCAGAGACCCAGACCAACACCCAGGCTAGCTGGCCCCAGACCAACGCACAGGCTAGCTGGCTGCAGACCAACGCACAGGCTAGAGACTGGAGTTCATATGGTAAAATATCATGTCATTCATAGCCCTACAGTTCATACGGTCAAATGTCATGTCATTCATAGGCCTACAGTTCAGCTGGACACCTTGAGAAAATGTTGGAAAGAATGTCCGAGAGTGAGGCTCAAAAGCAAAAGGCTCTAAGAATTGAAAAACAGTGAGACCAACATCTCCTGCCACTGTGTTATTCAATAGTCGGAATAGTAATGTCCTTGTAAAGGTAGTGTCACTGTTGATGGGAGATAACGTTACAACTCTGAGAACACTAGCCATATGCCAACAGTGACAATGCTCATGTCTCACATACAGTTCTGAAGAGCACTGCAACAATTGCACTGCAACTTAGGCCTATGACGTTACCTGTAACGATGCTATCAGAGAGCACTTATAACAACAACAAGTTACATTTATAGAGCACAGTTGCTTCCAGTAGCAGCAACTGGAATCTTTTGCATATGAATGCATTTCCACGGAATTATTTTTGGAATCTGATCCCTTATCATACCTGTTCATTCGTACTCGTCGCTCGACTTATCGTGACTAAATTCAAGATGGCGGTGAACGGTAAACTTCCTGAAGGTACTGTCTGTATAAATCGTCTTGTAAATAAACTACCAGTGCTTTTTCAAAATTCTCAATGTCTCGTTTTAAATGTTAGGGTCCTCGGAAGTCTACCAATGAAGTATGGAGCTGGAGCCTCGTAAATGGTGTAAAACAGTGATTTATTTGCATGGCTAGGCCGATGCCCAAGGCACCCCCATCGAAAACCTGTTTGTAGCATTGGCTATAGCGCCAGATTTCGGAGTGCAGGGGACAAGTCGAGATGACACTCGGTATCATGTTTCAACACACTTTAGGTCAATATCACACCGGAATTCTCCTTTAATGTGTAAAATCGTAACTGTGTTGATGTGGTGTCCTTAAAGCAGAGCGAGCCGTTAGGAGGATATACTGTAGGATCTGGGAACAGAAAGATGCCATTTAGTGACCTACAGAAGAGCCGCACCAGATTAGACACTGGATGCCATTTAGTGACCTACAGAAGAGCCGCACCAGATTAGACACTGGATGCCATTTAGTGACCTACAGAAGAGCCGCACCAGATTAGACACTGGATGCCATTTAGTGACCTACAGAAGAGCCGCACCAGACTAGACACTGGATGCAGATGAGCTCTCCTTTGAGACATTCCAAAGCTGATGACAGCCACACAGATGAGTACAGTAAGGTATCATATGGAACTCACATAATCAGACTCTACTACCGTATTTTCCGGACTATAAGTAGCATTTTTTTTCATAGTTTGGCTGGTCCTGCGACTTATAGTCAGGTGCGACTTATATATGAAAAAATATATAATTGAACATGTTTTTAAATGTTAATTTATATTAACTGACATGAACCTTACATGAAACATTATGTCTACAGCCGCGAGAGAGCGCTCTCAAATGCACAAGTCCTGTGCACTTTCAGTCAGAGATTAGTGCTTGCACTATGTCTGAAACACAAGTGCATACCTATATATCAAATTATGGCAGGGATTCTATTTATAGCCGGGCCTCAAATTTGGACAAATAAAAGCCAGTATAATTTTGTTTCAATTTAACTCATAAAAGAGCTCTTCTTAATATTTTATATTGTTGGTTGGTATTGTTGCCAATGAAAAGTCATTTACACCATGAGTCTCCAACACGTTGCTCTCATTGCTCTCAAGCTAGTCGCATGCCGCACCCTTCTGAGCTAGAGGCTGAAGCCTACATTTAAACACAATTGTTGCTGCCAGGCATCAGCCTATGAATTTTATAAAAAAGTAAATCATGCATAATTTAAAAAATAACTACATTTAGGCTATCTTAGACCTCTTTGGCTATACGGAATAAGGTTCCCCTTGCAGCACAGCACACGAATGAATGAAAGCGCGGATACCTTATCTCGCAATAAGTGGATGGCAATCAAAATTCCCGACACTATGAAACTTAATAGTAAGCCATTAAATACCCCACAGATTTCAGTGGTCATCAGTCCCGATATTTAGCAATATAATCAACAGTCCAAACGTAAATCTCAAATTAAACATCTGCTTTTGATAGCCTACCCATGCCTCTCCAAACGAAAAGTAGGCCTATGTCTCTCAATAAAACGCAAGAAATAAAGGACTATATTATAGCTGACTCGAATACAAGCCATGGCCAAATAAGGTGCTGTGCTTTGCGCAGCCTAAATTTGAGGATTTACGAGTCTCCTAAACATCCCTCACCTGTTATCTAGACATGCATGAAAACATTTGAAAACAAAACGCACTGCCATGTAATATTTGATCGCTGTTTTGCTACTAATTATCTTTCACGTAATGAATACGCACACTCTAAAAAATAATACACTGGCTCAACTTAAAAAAATTGAGGTAACAATTTGCATGGATCTTTTTAAGTAATTTCAACTCAAGCCATTTTTGAGTAAATATTGTGAGACTTATATAGTTAGAACAACTGAATTATATTATATGATCAAATTAATATAATTAAGTTGGTTCAACTTAATTTAGCTTTTAGAGGACAAATCAAGTTGATTGTGCTAAACTAATTGAGTTCTTCTCACTATAAAAGTCTCACAATATTTACTCAAAAACAACTTGAGTTGAAATTACTTAAAAAAAAATTAAGGTAACAATTTGCATGGATCTTTTAAGTTATAGTAACTTACTTCACTTCTGTCTGAATAAAGCACACAGCAATTTAAAATTTTCTGAAAGCATTGTTTATTTTAAAGCAATGGCAACTGGTCCAGTTGTGCAATGAATGAATGTAGAGATCCGTCTGAATTCATCATTTATCTGTATAAAAGAAAGGCACAATGTTAGAAAATTAACCTCAAGACAACAACAAAATGAACAAAATCTACGTGGTTGGCAGGGATTGACACAGAATATTTCTCAAACTTCAAAAATAAATAAATGTTGGCCTACCTATTAGGCCTATGTTCAGGTTAAGCTAAGAATGTCAAATGGCCCACAAACCTTCATAAATAGTGACAATGTTAGGGCTTAACTAGGACGCACCAAATATGATCCTCAAAACACGCAGTGTTAGAACTAGCAATGCTAAAATGTTAAGTGCTGAATGCAGCTGCCACTGTGAAGTTTGAAGACACCAGACAGCTAAATTGACCTTTACTAACTCCAAATTACCAAAGGGCAGGCTGCAGGTAACATTGAAGAGTTTTAGCTACCAAAGTCATCTTTTCAAATGGTTTAATTACCGTGCAAGCAGCAGCTAGCTTGGAAGACACGATAGCTACTGTCTGTAGATAGCTAGGTAAAATCCATCTTTTCAAATATTCAAATTAGCAAAAGGGCAAGCTGTAGCGTTAATTTCATTTGTAGTGTCACGTGACAAAGATTTTGATGCACTGTGTGACGTTGTTTGATAGCTGTTGCTTTTAAAACAAATACAAAAATAGTAGGCTAGACTACTTTGCACGTACCTTTGATGTTCGATGCAGGCTACATGTACAGGATCCTGTGCCATAATTTCTGTTACTTCTCAGGCGTGGTCTGGAAGGTCCTGAACGTTCAGTCGTGTTATCAGCTTTATAAGTTTGGTCACGAGATTTACAAGTTTCAGTAACTTAATACTTTCTATTGTTAGGTGAAAGCAAGACTGTGTGTTGAAAATCCATAAATTAATAAGTTGAGACAGCTTTCTTTCTTTTTTAGTATGACAAACTCCTTAAAATAAGTTGTCAACTCACCTATACATGTACAAGTAGCAAACTTAATTTTTTTATGTCGAAAATGTTCTTCATTTTAAGTTTTATCTACTAACCTCATGAATCATTTTTTAGAGTGCACAGAAAGTGAAAGTAGGCCTTATGTGCGCTCCGTGTCTGTAGCTGTCTGTTCACGTCCGCAATCGAACGTCAAATAGAGAAGTCATCCATGTTCTCTACGTTATAGCCTAGGTGGTCATGCTTCTGTATTTGCAAAATTCCTGACGTTCCTGATCGCTAAATGTTTGTTTTCCTTTCCTGTCGATAGCGGTTGATGTTGAAGCACCTAGGCTATAATTTGACTTCAGCGGTGACAAATCCTGCTGAGAGAGAGAGAGCAACGAAAGAGAGGCACCCCCAAAGTGGTCCTGCGCGCGAGTGTGTGTGTCTCTGCATGGGGTTCAATTGAAGTCAGAGTTGGTCCGTCAATAGTCCCGAATTCAGGCCGCTCCATTATTATATTAATGTCAGACAGGGTACAGGGTAAAATGTGTGGGAATCTCTCGCATTATGATGGCTAGATTTGCGGGACTTTTATTATTATGCTCAATACTAAGTAATAATTTATTCGCAATACCCGCAATTCCGCGCTGGAATTTAGACCCTTTTAAATGTGCATCTTTTTTTCTCTCGCTCTCTCGGAGGTGGTCAGCCAAGCAATTGTTCTGCTGCATGCCAGCCTGTGCCAATATATCGTACAAAATGATTGATTGCATTGCATTCTCCACATTTTAAGCTACATTTTCATGTGCCACATCAGCATTTGAGTTCAGTGATTTTTTTTGTAAATTGCCTTACAATTAGCGTCGGGCCTTGTCAGCAGCCTTCGGCTTGCCTCTTGCCACTATTCACTCCTTCTTCTTCATTAACATTCCCTGTAGAATTCTCAATATGTTTGGCCTCAATGTGTACAGTTACATAGTCTGTCTGTTCTTAGTCTTGGATTTTGTGAAATACATTTCTAAATATCACCTGATTGCTGCAGCTTCGGGTCTGCCGCGTCAATTTAAACCCGCGTGATCTTTTTCTCTCTCGAGGCATTTAATTTGCTGCCAGCTTGTATCTCCACATCGTCCAAAATGCTTGATTGCATTGCATTCTCCACATTTTTAGCTACATTTTCATGTACCACATCAGCATTTTGTTCTGTGAATCTTTTGTAAATTGCTTTACAAATACCGTCGGGTGTATTGGCCTATTGCCATGGCTTGCCTCAGCTAGGTCACGTCCTTTTAAAACCGTCTTTTTCTCTATCTTGAGCATTTAATCTGCTGCCAGCTTGTGACTCAACATCGCCCAAAATGCTTGATTGCATTGTCTTCTCCACATTTTTAGCTACATTTTCATGTATCATATCAGCATTTTTGTTCAGTGAATCTTTTGTAAATTGCTTTACAATTACCGTTGGGCCTATAGGCCTATGTTTCGGTCACGTCTAAAACTGCATCTTTTTCTCTCTCATGAGCATTTAATCTGCTGCCAGCTTGTGACTCCACATCGCCCAAAATGCTTGATTGCATTGTATTCTCCACATTTTAGTAACATTTTGGTGCACCTCATGGCATTTTCTTTCAGTGAATCTTTTGCTTTGCAATTACCTTCCTGCCCTCCTCTTGGCTGCCTTCACTCTTTCATCTTCATTAATCTTTTTGGCCTCAATAATCCAGTTACATAGTCTCTGTTTTTGGTTTTGGATTTTTGTGAAATACATTTCTAAATAAATGCGACTTACAGTCCGGTGCTACTTATATAGGTTTTTTTCCTGCTCATGACGAATTTTTTGACTGATGCGACTTATACTCAGGAGCGACTTATAGTCCGGAAAATACAGGTACTCAGATGAGTACAGTATCTAATCAGACTCTACTACTCAGATGAGTACAGTATCATATAGAACTCACCTAATCAGACTCTACTATGCAGATGAGTACAGTATCTAATCAGACTCTACTAAACAGATGAGTACAATATCATATAGAACTCACCTAATCAGACTCTACCACTCAGATGAGTACAGTATCTAATCAGACTCTACTACTCAGATGAGTACAGTATCATATGGAACTCACCTAATCAGACTCTACCACTCAGATGAGTACAGTATCTAATCAGACTCTACTACTCAGATGAGTACAGTATCATATGGAACTCACCTAATCAGACTCTACTACACAGATGAGTACAGTATCTAATCAGACTCTACTACTCAGATGAGAACAGTATCTAATCAGACTCTACTACTCAGATGAGTAGGCTACAGTATCTAATCAGACTCTACTACACAG
>NC_063207.1:1813380-1825880 GCF_017589495.1 Alosa alosa | reverse complement strand
ATGTTAAACGGTGGGGCCGTATATCTGAACGACATAACCGGTCATATGGAAGTCCGAATTTAGCCGGTTGTTCTACTACTCCCCTAGTATTTCCTCCGGACATTATGTAAATGTGCTGTGTTTGAGGAGTAGAACATGCGGTTAAAATCACACACACACACCTAGTGAGAGGCGTGTTGGTGGCGTTTCTTTTGTCGTCCATGTGGTTAGATCTGCCGGTGTTATGATGGGTGGCATAGTGCTGTCCAGAAAATCTCCGACCTGGAAAGATGCAGACATCCAGAAAATCAAAGACATGGAAAGATGCAGACGGAGCTACTGTCCATGAGGGCATACAACATTTTGATAGAACACATGAAGGGAACGGCCAACTTTGTTCCAAGCTCCTTACGTAAATGCAATAGACACATGGGGAGAGGATGCTTTTGGAAAAAAATAAACCATGAACAAACGAACAACTTCACTGTTATGTTAGTATTTTGTTTGTTGTTTAAAAACGTTGTATGATGGCCTGAAGTCTTGAGTTAGCCTACTGACTTGGCTGGTAGCCTACCATAAAGTTTGTGCATGCTCTCTCTCTCCAACATAAATCAGATTCTGGTACAACGTTGAAAACAGATAAATGTGTTTATTCGAAGCACACATACAAATACTGTAGATCAATTTCAAGTGTGCACTTACTTGACTAGCCTACTTCAAGTATTAGCCTACGCACAATAGATTTCTCTTCTTTAGCCTACATAATGCATAGGCTACACTTTGTAAACAAAAGCAGCTGTGACAGGCAGCGGCCGCGATATATTCTTTGTCATATCTCGTGATCTTGTGAACTCTACAAGCCCCCCACCCCACTCGACAACCACCACGAGATTCTGTAAATGCGTGTATGTCGCTCAGGTTCACGATCCATTATAAGATCAGCGTAAAGGTCCGCAGGTTAGCATCATATCTGAATCATCCGAAGGGTAGGACCTCCGTTTGACAAACCTCCGCATATACTCCGGAGGTTATATCTGAAAGCGCTTTGTGTGTGTGAGAGCAGGAGACTTGTGTATGGCCAGTTCCTGAGTGTGTGTGTGTGTGTGTGAGAGCAGGAGACTTGTGTAGGGCCAGCTCCTGAGTGTGTGTGTGTGTGTGTGTGTGTGTGTGAGAGCAGGAGACTTGTGTAGGGCCAGCTCCTGTGTGTGTGTGTGTGTGTGAGAGCAGGAGACTTGTGTAGGGCCAGTTCCTGGGTGTGTGTGTGTGTGTGTGAGAGAGCAGGAGACTTGTGCCAGGGGCCAGTTCCTGTGTGTGTGTGTGTGTGTGAGAGCAGGAGACTTGTGTAGGGGCCAGCTCCTGAGTGTGTGTGTGTGTGTGTAAGAGCAGGAGACTTGTGTAGGGCCAGCTCCTGAGTGTGTGTGTGTGTGTGAGAGAGCAGGAGACTTGTGTAGGGCCAGCTCCTGAGTTTGTGTGTGTGAGAGCAGGAGACTTGTGTAGGGCCAGCTCCTGTGTGTGTGTGTGTGAGTGTGTGTGTGTGTGTGTGTGAGAGCAGGAGACTTGTGTAGGGCCAGTTCCTGAGTGTGTGTGTGTGTGTGTGTGAGAGAGCAGGAGACTTGTGTAGGGCCAGCTCCTGAGTGTGTGTGTGTGTGTGTGTGAGAGCAGGAGACTTGTGTAGGGCCAGCTCCTGAGTGTGTGTGTGTGTGTGAGAGCAGGAGACTTGTGTAGGGCCAGCTCCTGAGTGTGTGTGTGTGTGTGTGTGTGTGTGAGAGAGCAGGAGACTTGTGTAGGGCCAGCTCCTGAGTGTGTGTGTGTGTGTGTGTGTGAGAGAGCAGGAGACTTGTGTAGGGCCAGCTCCTGAGTGTGTGTGTGTGTGTGTGAGAGCAGGAGACTTGTGTAGGGCCAGCTCCTGAGTATGTGTGTGTGTGTGTGAGAGCAGGAGACTTGTGTAGGGCCAGCTCCTGAGTGTGTGTGTGTGTGTGTGTGTGAGAGCAGGAGACTTGTGTAGGGCCAGCTCCTGAGTGTGTGTGTGTGTGTGTGTGAGAGCAGGAGACTTGTGTAGGGCCAACTCCTGATACTAGAGGCTTTATTCTACAGCACACAAATACAGTACAAATAATTTCTGACCAATCAGATCGTTTGTTTAACATTTCTGACCAATCAGATTGTTTGTTTAACATTTATTTAATAGCTAATATTTGAAATGGCACATTGAAAATGTTGATGTAAAAAATGTATTTGTCTTACAGGTATGTACATATCATGTTAAAAAATATAAGATATTTGTCTTACAGGTATGCACATATCATGTTAAAAAATATAAGATGTTTGTCTGACAGGTTTGCATATATCATGTAAGCATTTATAGTGCTCTAGTCCTATATCCACCCTGGTGGGAAAACATATTTACACATGGGAAACATAATGAATAAAGATATTATGACATACAGCTCACAATGAGTAGTTATTCACCATCATTTGCAAATTGGTAATGACGGAGAGGCCAATATGAAGCATAGCTGAAGACGCACTGTCACAAGATAAGCTGAATACATTCATTATTGGTGTAAGTGTTGCTTTTTCCAGGCCATGTTTTCGATGGTAACCCATTGTCAGTCAATAGTGAAAGTAATTAACTGTGTATAACTGTTTTGTCGTTGACTGACACCACAGTGAGGTTAGTTTCACTTTGCCAGTGAGTTGAAATAATAGACAAGTGCAAATGCGTGAAGGCTATAGGCTACTCTGCTAGGTTTTAGTAGAGCATGGTTTAGTGGAATACCTGTTCCATACAGTCTGGTGTGCAAACAGATTCCTTCAAATGCGCCGCTGACTATGAAAATCCCGATGAGTGGATAACGAAAACACTCCCAATGTGGACTGGACATCCATAAGCTTTTCGCCAGTAACCATGCGTTGTGACTGTCGTGGCCCATAGCGCATAACGTGTGTCTTCTGCATAGTGTGTTTAGCAAACACACATTCACGTGTCCATGAGATCAACTTGACCACGAGTTACATGTTAAACTGAGTCTATGTGGAACAATTAAAACATACTGTATACATTTAAACAGCATCTTTGTATAAACAATACAAAATATTGTATACATTTTAACAGCATCTTTATGCACAAAATAAGGCATACATTCAAACAATCTCTTTGTGGAAAAATTAACACATACTGTACATTTAAAGGCCCCCAAAGAGTTGATGGAACATAAACTGGAAGAGCTCTTCTGCGGCACTCTTAGCAGGTCACATTCCTGCTAATATAGACTAAGCAAGTTGGTCAACTTTTTATAATTTGTTTAAGTAATAAACAAAACGTGTTAATAAACTGAACAAATCAATGGTTCTATGTCATTGTTGTAATGTATGAAATACATTTATCTTCATTTATCAATTAGTTTCCTCAAAATTCACCAGAAGCCACCATTAATTCATTTTCCCTTCCGGCGAGGCATACCCCCAGAGGCAGACCCCCAGAGGCAGACCCCCAGAGGCATACCCCCAGACCCCCCTGCCACTTGGAGGGTCCAAAATGATTTTCCTTCATAGGGCCCAAAATTTGGAGCAGCGCCCTTGAGTCAGACCTGAGTCCATACGCGACTTCAATGTGTAAGGGAGTCCGACACAGTCCAAACATGTCTTCAACTGAGTAGGACACATCCACTATGGGCTGAGTAGAGTAGGACACATCCACTATGGGCTGAGTAGGAGAGTAGGACACATCCACTATGGGCTGAGTAGGAGAGTAGGACACATCCACTATGGGCTGAGTAGAGTAGGACACATCCACTATGGGCTGAGGATGGAATGGGCTGAGTAGCAGCAGGACACATCCACTGCAGTCACATCCACTATGGGCTGAGGATGGAGTGCAGCAGCTCTCACTGCAGTCCACACTTGCTTGGGCAGCACTTGGAGCCCCCAGCAGAGTTCTGAGTTGAATTCATCAGACGTCTTCGCTCCTCCTCCTCTTTAGCCCCTCCCTCTTCTCCATCAGACCCCTCCCCCTCATCTTTGGTCCCCTCCCTTTTCCCCAGCTGACCCCTGCTCCTGCTCCCGCCTGCCGTCCTCCAGGTGTGTGTGTGCTGGTGGCGTGCTCCTCCTCCTCCTCCTCCTCCTCCAGGTGTGTGTGTGTGAAGGTCCCCAGTGCGCAGCTTTGCAGCTGAACTCTGCGGTTGCAGCTCCGCCCCCAGTCCTCTGGGTCTGCGCACACAGCTTTAGCACATCTCCTCCTGACAACACACACACACACACACACACACACACACAGCTTTAGCACATCTCCTCCTGACAACACACACACACACACACACACACACAGCTTTAGCACATCTCCTCCTGACAACACACACACACACACACACACAGCTTTAGCACATCTCCTGACAACAACACACACACACACACAGCTTTAGCACATCTCCTCCTGACAACACACACACACACACAGCTTTAGCACATCTCCTCCTGACAACACACACACAGCTTTAGCACATCTCCTCCTGACAACACACACACACACACACACAGTACTTACATATGTTTAATCATTTACAAATGTACAAATCTCAGAGAGAACATTTTTGTGCGTATGCAAGCTTTGTACATGAGGCCCCAGGTCTACAACACTCACCCTGTTAGTGTGAGGTGTATTGTGAGGTAGCCTACTCACCCTGTAACTGTGAGGTGTATTGTGAGGTAGCCTACTCACCCTGTTAGTGTGAGGTGTAGTGTGAGGTGTATTGTGAGGTAGCCTACTCACCCTGTTAGTGTGAGGTGTATTGTGAGGTAGCCTACTCACCCTGTAAGTGTGAGGGTGATGTGAGATGTATTGTGAGGTAGCCTACTCACCCTGTAAGTGTGAGGGTGAGGTGCGGATGACTCTGAGTTTCCCTCAGTGTGAGGTGTATTGTGAGGTAGCCTACTCACCCTGTAAGTGTGAGGGTGAGTTGCGGATGACTCTGAGTGTGAGGTAGCCTACTCACCCTGTGAGTGTGAGGGTGAGGTGCGGATGACTCTGAGTGAGGTAGCCTACTCACCCTGTGAGTGTGAGGTGCAGATGACTCTGAGGGCCAGATGTACGTACATTTGCGAACGTAGCGTTATCAGCGCCATGGACACACCGCAGATTGCGAGCGCTGAAAGTTTTCGTCGAATTTATCAATCGTTCAATCCTTAGTGTAAACTGCACCTTTCTCTGCCCTTCTCCGCCCATAAACGCAATTCTACGAATGTCCACAACTGAATGGCAAGCCTACAAGCGCAGTTGAATGAAGTTAACTGATGACAACATTAAAAAGAATCAAACGTTTAGCGATCATGAAATAATACCATACATGATAAGATGTCAACAAGCAGGGAGATAATGAAGATCAGTAGTTCTACTCAAACTACTTGTGCACGTAGGGCTATGGGAGATTGGTCAAATCTAGCAAGTAGGAAAGTTTAAGTGAATGACGTGAAAGTGAAAGTAAGACATGAAAGGCCAACGAAAAGTTAAGGTTGCTTTTGATAGTACAAATACTTTCACCACAAAACTGGTGTTCTAAATAGCGATTTTGTTGTCTTTGAAAGGTTCTCTTATTGACGCATTGAACTGCAATGTGGATTAACACCTGCTTTTACAAGGCGGAAGTATTTAGGCGCAGAATAGACGTGCGCTTTCAGGAGCAGTCTTTGTACATACCGCGGAATACATAACTAGGCTTTTACTCTTCCCCTCCCATCTTTTTTTTAAACTCCCACTTTCCCCTGGATCCTCCCATGAATGCATATGCATGACATGACAACGCCAATCTGCCACTTTCAGCTCCCCCGCGACAGGCAGTTTTGCTTTTACATCATTGCGGCCTGTTTGTACATACCTCGCAATGATTTTACACGCACATTGCGAAACAAATACGCCTGAAATGGGCGCAAAAGCATTAGTACATCTGGCCCTGTGTGAGGTAGCCTACTCACCCTGTGAGTGTGAGGGTGAGGTGTATTGTAAGGTACCCTACTGACCCTGTGACTGTGAGTGTGAGGTGCGGATGACTACTTACCCTCTAACTGTGAGTGTGAGGGTGAGTTGCGGATGACTACTTACCTTGTAACTGTGAGTGTGAGGGTGAGTTGCGGATGACTACTTACCCTGTAACTGTGAGGGTGAGGGTGAGTTGCGGATGACTACTTACCCTGTAACTGTGAGGGTGAGTTGCGGACTCTGAGTTTCCCTCAGTGCGAGTACTCCGTCCTGCAGGCACCGCACCCCTTCCTCCAGCAGCAGTCTCTCCCCACCCTCTCCAGCATCCACCCTTAGAGGAAAACAATCACCAGTGAGTCTCAGCAGCACAATGAGCTGATCCTGGACCCATATGAGCTGATCCCGGACCCCTAGGACATGATGAGCTGATTCTGGACCCCTATGAGCTGATCCTGGACCCTATGAGCTGATCCTGGACCCCGAGCAGCATGAAGGTAAAAGGTGAGTGTCTCCTTACATGATGGCTAGTGTGTGGTAGTATTGGTGAGAGCAGCGTGTGTGCGGTAGTATTGTATGAGAGCAGAGTGTGTTCTTACATGATGATTGCTAGTGTGTGGTAGTATTGATGAGAGCAGCGTGTGTGTGGTAGTATTGTATGAGAGCAGCGTGTGTGTGGTAGTATTGTATGAGAGCAGCGTGTGTGGTAGTATTGTATGAGAGCAGTGTGTGTGTGGTAGTATTGTATGAGAGCAGCGTGTGTGTGGGAGAGCAGAGTGTGTTCTTACGTGATGATGGTCAGCGTGGGGCAGTTCTTTATGAGAGAGCAGAGTGTCGCTGCCCAGTTCTCAGTCAGGCAGCTGAGGATGAGTTTGATCTTCTGAAGGCCAGGGACAGACGACACCTGCTCCACAAACTCAGGTGTTCTGCCAGGTAACAAACACACACATCCATCCGTCAGAGTGTATCCACAAGTGTGTGTGTGTGTGTGTGTGTGTGTGAGTGAGAGAGAGGTGTGGCACACATACCCGGCGTCTAGCTCTCTGAGTGTGTGTATGTTGTGGAAGTGGAAGCTGGCGATCTGGGAGTGTGACATGGCGAGGGCGATGTCTGTGATCTGCGCTTCTCTGAGCGGATTCAGCTGCTTCCTGTACTCCACCATCAGCCTGGAACAAACAGAAGCAAAGCCTTTAAAGGGGACTTCTACACACACACACACACACCACCAGCCTGGAATAAACAGAGGAGCAAAGCCTTTAAAGGGGATTTCCGGTGATGTTTCATAGATATCAATTTCTGGAGGTCACTGAGCACTGAGCACTGAGTACTGAGCACTGAGCACTGAGCACCGAGCACTGAGCACTGAGCACTGTTGATAGGAAAAAAAAAACTAAACCAATCGGCTTTACCCACCTAGCTCGAGTTGCTGCAGCCAGGCAGCTACAGTGCTACACTCTGGGGGCATGTTCATGATCTACAGTGCTACACTCTGGGGGCATGTTCATGAGCTCCAGCACTGCACTCTGGGGGCATGTTCATGAGCAGCTACAGTGCTACTATACACTCTGGGGGCATGTTCATGAGCAGCTACAGTGCTACACTCTGGGGGCATGTTTGTGAGACCCAATGTTCATGTGATGTTGTGAGTCATCATTGTCAATAGGGATCCTGGCTGTCATTTAATATGCCATCCAGAATAATACACCATCCAGAATGATATACCTTCCAGAATAATATCCGTCCAGAATAATAAACATCCAGAATAATACACATCCATATTAATAAACATCCAGATTAATACACATCCAGAATAATACACATCCAGAATAATAAACATCCAGATTAATAAACATCCAGAATAATACAAATCCAGATTAATACACATCCAGAATAATACACATCCATGCCTAAACACATTGTCAGATACCGTTCAGCGGCTGGACTCACAGCAAGGCTCTCACTGGAGCAGCATCTCAGATACGCTCTCTTTCCCCTCCCTGCACACTTCTCTGTGGATGGGACCTTTCTCCTCTAGAGGACTACGAGGAATTAAAACACTGAGCAGAAACTCACACAACGTTGCTGTCCTCCGTCTCCACACTCAGAAAAGAGCAGATGTCGTCTCCACGGGCTTCAAGGTCGGACTCGGCCACTCGGAGACTGTAGCATGAGCAAGAGAGGTGGCATGAGGGTCAGGAGGAGAAGGCCCCCCGTCAGGGCTGTAAACTCAGTTGGAGGATTAAAGGGATATTCCACCATTTGGGGAATTACACTCATTTTCCACCTCTACTTGAGTTAAACAATTTATTCATTGATTAATCACCCACTATGTGGATACTGTTTTTAGAATTGATTTAGATTAATTGTTATTTAATATAATTTGTATTTTAGTATATTCTTTATCTTCTACTGTCCTTATTGCTTAGTTGTATTTTTTTTTTTATATACTTTTAATTACTTTTTTCTGCTGTTAGTTTGTGTGTGATGTCTGTATGCTACTGAGACCTTGAATTTCCCCTTGGGGATCAATAAAGTATCTATCTATCTATCTAACAATTGATTTTTACCTTTCTCCTGTTCATCTAGCCGTTCTCTGAGTCTGGCGATGCCAGTTTTAGCTCCAGCCTAGCATAGATCATTAAATCTGATTAGACCATTAGCTTCTCGCCTGCTAGCATCACGTTTAAAAGTTTAAAAGGTAATTTTCCTATTTGAAACTTGTCTTTTCTCAAGTTAGAAAGTGTAATAAGACCAACGGAAAATGAAATGTGGTTTTCTAGGCTGATTTGACATGGAATTATACTCTCATTCCAGCGTAATAATCAAGGAACACCATGGGCGCAGCAGCACGATATCATGCAGCACCTGAAAATAGTCCCTGTAGGCTAACTTCCAGCAACAAGGTTGAGCTGCAGCAGACGAATTGGTTAGTGACTGGCTTATTACGCCTGAATGAGACTATAGTTCCAAAAGTGGTATCTCCAGACTCAGAGAACGGTTGGATGAACTGGAGAAAGGTAAAAATCATTATTATTTAACTCGAGGGAGGTGGAAAATGAGTATAATTCCCCAAATGGTGGAATATCCCTTTAAAGGTTTAAAACAGTCTTCAACATCCACGTCAGGGCTAAGTTACATACTGCAAGCTCAGTTTAAAATTGAAACTGGTGTTCAGTTTAAAATGGTCTTGAAAACCGTTCATATCCATGATGGCGCTCCTCCATTGATGAGTTGCCTTCTATGTACTATGGCGCCACACATGGCATAAAGTGGGATTGCAACAGCGACAGCCCTGCGCTAGCTCTTAATGACCAAGCTTCAACATTATTATTTAATGTTAACTACAACTAAAACAACTGCACATATTGCTCTTAAAGACCAAGCTTCAACATTATTATTTAATGTTTACTACAACTAAAACAACTGCACATATTGCTCTTAAAGACCAAGCTTCAACATTATTATTTAATGTTTACTACAACTAAAACAACTGCACATAGTGCTCTTAAAGACCAAGCTTCAACATTATTATTTAATGTTAACTACAACTAAAACAACTACACATAGTGCTCTTAAAGACCAAGCTTCAACATTATTATTTAATGTTAACTACAACTAAAACAACTACACATAGTGCTCTTAATGACCAAGCTTCAACATTATTATTTAATGTTAACTACAACTAAAACAACTACACATAGTGCTCTTAAAGACCAAGCTTCAACATTATTATTTAATGTTAACTACTGTACAACTAAAACAACTACACATAGTGCTCTTAATGACCAAGCTTCAACATTATTATTTAATGTTAACTACTGTACAACTAAAACAACTACACATAGTGTGCTTCAACATTATTATTTAATGTTTTTTAATGACCAAGCTTCAACATTATTATTTAATGTTAACTACTGTACAACTAAAACAACTACACATAGTGCTTTTAATGACCAAGCTTCAACATTATTATTTAATGTTTACTACAACTAAAACAACTACACATAGTGCTCTTAAAGACCAAGCTTCAACATTACCCTTTTTACTCATTACTAATAATGAAACGCACGCATTTCAAGACAGAACAAAAAAAACACTGCATGCATCAGATTAGTGAACTTGGCCAAAAGCTCCACCTGAGGCAGCAGAGAGGAGAGCCGTGAAAGCAGCCGCTTCCGTTAACAGATGCTTTGGTTTGGCCGGCAGGAAGCACCACACAGCCGAGAGTTTGGCCAGCAGGAAGCACCACACAGCCGAGAGTTTGGCCAGCAGGAAGCACCAGATAGCTGAGAGTTTGGCCAGCAGGGGGAGCCAGACAGCAGAGGAGAAGAGACGGCCAGAGGAGGTTGGCAGCAGAGCGGCAGAGCTTGACAGGAGAGAATATGATGTCATTTGACTGACAGCGTCAGAGTGGTATGATGTCATTTGACTGACAGCGTCAGAGTGGTATGATGTCATTTGACTGATAGAGTCAGAATGGTATGATGTCATTTGACTGACAGCGTCAGAGTGGTATGATGCCATTTAGACTGATAGAGTCAGAGTGGTATGATGCCATTTAGACTGATAGAGTCAGAGTGGTATGATGCCAATTGACTGATAGATTCAGAAGAATTTTATTAGAGGATGTCAGCAAGCACAGCACATAGTACCCAAGCACACAGATTCATTGTTTAAGTTCAGTCTTTTCTGGTGAGAGGACAGTGTGTGTTTTAGAGGTGAGAAGAGAGTGTGTGTTTTACCTGCAGCACTCTAGAGGTGAGAGGAGAGTGTGTGTTTTAAAGGTGAGAGGAGAATGTGTGTTTTAGAGCTGAGAGGAGAGTGTGTGTTTTAGAGCTGAGAGGAGAGTGTGTGTTTTGAGGAGAGTGTGTGTTTTACCTGCAGTACTCTAGAGGTGAGAGGAGAGTGTGTGTTTTGAGGAGAGTGTGTGTTACCTGCAGCACTCTAGAGGAGAGAGGAGAGTGTGTATCTCACCTTCTGTACTCTAGAGGAGAGAGGAGAGTGTGTATCTCACCTGCTGTACTCTAGAGGTGAGGGGAGGGTGTGTGTGTTACCTGCAGTACTCTAGAGGTGAGAGGAGAGTGTGTGTTTTGAGGAGAGTGTGTGTTTTGAGGAGTGTGTGTTTTACCTGCAGTACTCTAGAGGTGAGGGGGGTGTGTGTGTTACCTGCAGTACTCTAGAGGTGAGAGGAGAGTGTGTGTTTTGAGGAGAGTGTGTGTTTTACCTGCAGTACTCTAGAGGTGAGAGGAGAGTGTGTGTTTTGAGGAGAGTGTGTGTTTTGAGGAGTGTGTGTTTTACCTGCAGTACTCTAGAGGTGAGAGGAGAGTGTGTATCTCACCTGCAGTACTCTAGAGGTGAGGGGAGGGTGTGTGTGTTACCTGCAGTACTCTAGACATGAGGGGAGAGGGGTCTGGACTAAAGAGACGAGGGCGGTGGCCCACTGGTCAGTCAGGCAGGTCACCTGCAGCATCAGCTTCTGCAGCCCTCTCACAGCATGCAGGAAAGACAGATCAACACTACACACACACACACACACATTACACAGACGCACACACACACACACACACACACACACATATACACACATGCACACACACACACATTACACAGATGCACACGCACACACACAGACACACACATTACATAAACATTATCAGACGTAAAAGGTGTCTTACAGAAGTAACACTAACCTGTCATCAAACATGTAAGGTATCTTAGAGAATTTAGCAAATCTGTTGGTGAAACCTACCCTTCTGGCAGTCCACTGATAGAGCTGAGGTTCAGGAACACAGTGGTCCATTCAGATTCCTCCGAGGGGGTTGCCATGACGAGTGTGACATCAGAGAGCAGGTCTCCAGTAAGGTGCTTTACATTTAACCTAGAGGGCACACAGCACCAAAGTTTCTCTCCAACAGAAACTACAAATGCACTAACATGCCTTTAACCCAACCAGCTGGGCTTGTGGAGTCTTTACACGCTGTTACAGACAAATGCACTAACATGCCTTTAACCCAACCAGCTGGGCTGTTACAGAATTATCATGACACCATGAGGCATAAAAAAAGAAAAGGTTTGGTTAATTTTTTTCCCCCCTAGTGGCAGCAAGGGATAGGTAGGAAATCAGTCCCTCCAGGATTTCGCAAGGATTTTTTGAGATTGTTGCGACCTAAAATGCCTGATGACAAATGCTAAAATGACAACTTTTCTAAAAAATTGCGATGGAAGTTGCGGTGTTTTTAGCTGTTTTTCTTGGAGAAATGTGTGGAGGAAGTGAAAATTGCAAAAATAGTTGCGATTTTTTTTTTTTTAAATTGAGGGCAATTAAGGTTAGTAGGACCAAAATCACACTGATCATCTTGATGCTTATTAAAAAGGATAAGTAAAGGTAAATAGTAAGGTTTACAGAAAATCAAAGTAGGCCTACTTTATTTGTGTAAATGCTTTGACTAGGGTCATTCACAAAGCAGTATAACCAGGGTTCCCACTCTAAGTGAAATTTAAAATTCCATGACTTTTCCCTGACAAAAAAACAAAATTTCCATGACCTACTTTA
>NC_063207.1:1725880-1808380 GCF_017589495.1 Alosa alosa | reverse complement strand
GGAAAGGTTCTATGCTGATGATCTTAGAGTGTGTTTGCTTTGGAAAAGATCTATGCTGATGATCTTACAGTGTGAGTGTGTGTTTGCTTTGGAGAGGATCTATGCCGATGATCTTACAGTGTGAGTGTGTGTGTGTCAGAGAGTCTCTATGCTGATGATCTTACGGTGTTAGAGTGTGTGTGAGAGTGTGTTTGCTTTGGAGAGTCAATGCTGATGATCTTATAGTGAGAGTGTGTGTGTGTGTGAGAGTGTGTTTGCTTTGGAGAGTCTATGCTGATGATCTTACAGTGTGAGTGTGTGTGTGTGTGAGTGTGTTTGCTTTGGAGAGGATCTATGCTGATGATGTTATAGTGAGAGTGTGTGTGAGAGTGTGTGTGCATCAGAGAGTCTCTATGCTGATGATCTTATATTGAGAGTGTGTTTACGTCGGAAAGGTTCTATGCTGATCATGGGTGTCAGAGTCATTATATGAGGGTGGGACAGGACCTGGACAGGACCCCAGTTCACTTTTTAATAGTATTAGTTTGGACCCCCCCCCGCACATATGAGCACAAGTAGCATTTATTTGTGTATGCCTTAGAGAGGTTTTGTGCCGATGAACTTTACGTACAGTGTGAGTGTGTGTGTGTGTGTGTGTGTGTGTGAGTGTGTGTATGCCTTAGAGAGGTTTTGTGCCGATGAACTTACAGTGTGAGTGTGTGTGTGAGTATGCCTTAGAGAGGTTCTGTGCCGATGAACTTACAGTGTGAGTGTGTGTGTGCCTTTGGGAGGGTCAGTGCTGTGCATCTTTCTCTCCAGGGTGATGTCCAGGCCAGCAGGTTTCCCCTCAGGTGGTGTGTCAGTCCAGCTGCCACTATCAAATACACACACACACACACACACACACACACACGTCAAACACTATATTTGTATACTTATTTAGAGCCAAGGCAACCAGACGCTCCTTGCATTGCCCTATTGAAAATCAAAACGATTCCGGCTGGCGTAGCTTCCTACCACACGTCCTCTCCACTCTCGTCCTCCGTGATGCTGACCGGTGCGATGGCGTTCTCGTAGGGAACCCTCAGCTTGAGGTGCAGGGTGTCCACTCTCTTCTGGGCCGTGAGGGCAGTGAGGACCTGCAGAACGCTCCCCCGGGACAGGCTGCTGTTTTTCAGGCTGCAAATCAAATACAAAACGTCTTTTCACTCGCCAAGCTGAATCTGGGTGTTAAGGATCATGGAGGGGTATTAAGGATCATAGGGGGGTGTTAAGGATCATGAAGGGGTATTAAGGATGAGGGGTGGGGTTGTTAAGGATCATTAAGGGTCCTACTGCAGGGATCATGGAGGGGTATTAAGGATCATAGGGGGGTATTAAGGATGGGGGGGGTTGTTAAGGATCATTAAGGGTCTTACTGCAGGTCTGTTATGATCTTGTCCTGTCCCAGTGCTCTGGTCAGATCATCGACATCCTCATCTCCCAGGTTCTCCACCACCAACCTGCAACACACCAGCAACACTCAGTCTCGTGTGTTCAAATCAGCTTTCGTATTGTATGGTAGTATCCATAACAACAGTCACACTCACCCTAGCTCGGCGCTTTTGGCCAGAGCCTCGACGAGGACCTTGAGCTTCTCGGCGGTGAGGTTGCAGTGCGTGAGCGTCAGCCGCTCCATGGTGCTGCAGTGGCGAACGCAGAAGGCCAGCATGCTGCAGTCCGTCCTCTTCAGGGGCACCCCGTCCAGGTTGATCTTGTTCCAGATACCCATGGCCGTCCGCACGAAGTCCTCCTCGTGAATCTCGTACAGGCACTGTAGGATGAAGAGCTGGACGTTGTGGGTTCTGGGGAGCCCTTCCTCATCCTTGATCAGCTGGTGAATCCAATCTTCCAGCAGCAGGCGGATTTCAGGAGCAACGTGGAGCTCGTGGGTTGCCGTGACTTCCTGGTTTGAAAAACCGAAGAGGAACTGGATGACGGGCAGCAGGTGGCTCATGTGCAACTTCTGGTCAGTGGCGTTGAGACCCTGCTGGACCCTTTGGAGGATATCCTTCACTTTCTCCCGCGCAACGTCCACGCCGCTGAGCAGATAGAAGAGGGCAGCGAAGAACTCCTGGAAGCTGAGGTGCATGAAGCTGTACTTGGTCACAACGTTGAGCTTCCTCAGGAAGAACTTGCAGAGGAAAGGGACGAGGTGGTGGTTGGACACCAGCTGCTTCACGTCACGCTCGTCAAACAGAACTTGCTGCTTGAGGATTCCGTCCTCTGCAAGCTGACCCAGGTTCCTCAAAAGGCTGCTCCACTCGTTCTCCTCGAGATCCGCCCCGTGATGCTTCATCTGCGTGAAAACGAAGTGCGCAAATATGGACGTGCTGGTGTCCAGGCCTCTGATCATGTCCATCTCGTTCTTGAACACATCTTTGAAGACGTTGCACACAATCCAGCAGGTGACCGGAATGAAACACGCCGTGAGGAGAGTCTCGTTGTTCTTCACATGCCTCAGAGCCTTCTTCCAAACCGCTGGATTTTCCTCCCTCGCAAAGAAGGCCCGGAAGTAGGTCTCCACCCCTCTGTCGGAGAACCCGAGGATCTCTGTGAAGCGCTGAGGCTCTTTCAGCATGTCACTAAGAGCCTTTAGTGCAGTGGACCTGGTGGTGACCAGCAGGGAGGACCTGCGCAGCATCTTACCCCTCAAGAGTGCTGCCAAAACAACCTTAACGCTCGCCAGAGTTTGAGGGTCAGATGGCAGTGAGGATTTGAAGCCAGCCTCCTCTGGTGCCAACCTGAGCTCATCGAAGCCATCTATGAGGAAGAGCACCTTGTGTGGTGCTTCCTGCAGCACCTTCAAGACTGTGGGTCTATCGATCTCATCATGCTGCAGCAGGAGGTCGACTAGACAGAGGTGTTCCTTCATGTTGTTCAGCTCCTTCCCCTTCAGGTGGAACACCAGATCAAAGCTGTCCTGGTACATTCTGCCAGACGCCCAGTCGTAGATGATCTTCTGTGCGGTGAAGGACTTGCCGTATCCCGAATGTCCCTGGAGGATGACGGCTCTGGGGGCCTCCCCCCCCTTGCTGCTGGGGCTGAAGAGCTGGTCCACGCTGGTGCAGAGGTACTCCTTGCTGGCCCGGGTGAAGACTCTGTGGAGAAGCTCCCTCCCTCGCACGCGGATCTCCTCCTCCCGCTCCCTCTGCTCGCGGTGCTTCTGCACGATTACCAGGTCCGTGTAGCGCTCCGTCAGGACCACGTAATCCGCCCCCGGACGCGAGTTGTACTCCTGCACCGTGCCGAACTTATCGCGGACGTGAGCCTTATACTGGGACACTGAAGTTTCATCTGCACACACAAACAGTTTCTTGCAGTTAGATGCTACAACAACACAATCTGTGCTTACACACAAAGGAGCATACAAAGCCCCCTCCCCCACATTGGACTTTCAGACCATATCACTGTTATGCTAATAAAAAGACTATTGTGGTTGGTCCACAAAATTGTTATTCTATCACACCAAAAAGTACATATTGACTCAATTCTGTACTTAGGCTGCACTGCCAACTACAAATTATTACAGGGGCATTTATACCCATGCGCAGAGGACCCACAACAATATAAAATGCCAGTGAGACCTGTGACATGGAAAACAATGTAAAAGTGTACTTTGAGCTTTTCCATGTGAAATGTTGTTATTGAACTCCAAGTGTGTCTTGAATAATGAATGATGGTGACACTGTGCACATTGAATGTAGCAAGCGTATCATATTTACTAATGTAGCAAGCATATCATATTTGTTTACTAATGTAGCAAGCATATCATGTTTGTTTACTCATGAATATCATATCATATTATATTTGTTTACTCAAGCATATCATATTTGTTACTAATGTATCAAGCATATCATATTTGTTTACTAATGTAGCAATCATGTCATGTTTGTTTACTAATGTATCAAGCATATCATGTTTGTTTACTAATGTAGGAAGCATATCATGTTTGTTTACTAATGTAGCAAGCATATCATGTTTGTTTACTCATGAATATCATATCATATCATATCATATCATATTTGTTTACTCAAGCGTATCATATTTGTTACTAATGTAGCAAGCATATCATATTTGTTTACTCAAGCATATCATATTTGTTAACTTTCATGTCTACATCAAACTTACACAATTTCTGACTCTGAAGAATGTCCATCTCGTTTTTGTTGATAATGGATTCAGATTGAGTTCTATCCACTGTGTCCCCCTTATTCTCTCTTCTTCCTCCTGTAGAAAATAAAAGTGTCATCATTATATTGTTGAATGTGTTGATGTGAAATTGGCATACTAGACATTGTTGAATGTGTTGATGTGAAATTGGCATACTAGACATTGTTGAATGTATTGATGTGAAATTGGCATACTGCACAAATGTTTTACAACTCATCAACACGTTCCTTTCATCCTGAACATAAAATGTGCAGTTAACAATTCAAAGGGAATTCCAGCGATTTTTCACATAGATCTGCACTTCTCGAAGTAACAGAGTGCTGTTCTCACTCACCCTGGAGCAGGTTGCTAACGCCATGCTGTATTAGTACTGTACTCACTCACCCTGGAGCAGGTTGTTAACGCCATGCAGTATTTGGTCTACTTTGTCATCCATCCCTTCTAGTAGAGGCAACACTAGAGGTTCCAAAAACAATAAAAAAACATTTCAAAAGAAAATACAATATAATGCTATGCTATGTGTATCAGAACAAATGAAATATAATGCTATGTGTATCAGGGCAAATGCAATATCATGCTATCTGTATCAGGGCAAATGCAATATAATGCTATGTGTATCAGGGCAAATGCTATGTGTATTAGGGCAAATGCAATATCATGCTATGTGTATCAGGGCAAATGCTATGTGTATCAGGGCAAATGCTATATCATGCTATGTGTATCAGGGCAAATGCTATATAATGCTATCTGTATATCTGTATCAGGGCAAATGCAATATCATGCTATGTGTATCAGGGCAAATGCTATGTGTATCAGGGCAAATGCAATATCATGCTATGTGTATCAGGGCAAATGCTATGTGTATCAGGGCAAATGCAATATCATGCTGTGTGTATCAGGGCAAATGCAATATAATGCTATGTGTATCAGAGCAAATGCAAATGCTATGTGTATCAGGGCAAATGCTATGTGTATCAGGGCAAATGCAATATAATGCTATGTGTATCAGAGCAAATGCAAATGCTATGTGTATCAGGGCAAATGCTATGTGTATCAGGGCAAATGCTATATAATGCCATCTGTATCAGGGCAAATGCAATATCATGCTATGTGTATCAGGGCAAATGCAAATGCTATGTGTATCAGGGCAAATGCTATGTGTATCAGGGCAAATGCAATATAATGCTATATGTATCAGAGCAAATGCAAATGCTATGTGTATCAGGGCAAATGCTATATAATGCCATCTGTATCAGGGCAAATGCAATATCATGCTATGTGTATCAGGGCAAATGCTATGTGTATCAGGGCAAATGCAATATCATGCTATGTGTATCAGGGCAAATGCTATGTGTATCAGGGCAAATGCAATGTCATGCTATGTGTATCAGGGCAAATGCAATATAATGCTATCTGTATCAGGGCAAATGCAATATAATGCTATGTGTATCAGGGCAAATGCAATATAATGCTATCTCTATCAGGGCAAATGCAATATAATGCTATGTGTATCAGGGCAAATGCAATATCATGCTATGTGTATCAGGGCAAATGCTATGTGTATCAGGGCAAATGCAATATCATGCTACGTGTATCAGGGCACACGCAATATAATGCTATCATAGCTGATTAATCTGTCTATTATTTTATCGATTAATCAGTTGTTTGATCATTACAATGTAAAAAAAGTGAAAAGTGTCTAGCAGCGTTTTTCTAAAGTGCAAGATGATATCCTAAAATACCATGTTTTGTCCACACAGCAAAGATATTTTGGGTTTGTATCAGGGACGTTGGGTCTGAGTGGTGGTAGTGTAGTGGTTAAGGAGCTGGGCTAGCGTGCAGAAGTGTAGTGGTTAAGGAGCTGGGCTAGCGTGCAGTAGTGGTGTAGTGGTTAAGGAGCTGGGCTAGTGTGCAGTAGTGTAGTGGTTAAGGCATACCTGTCAACATTTAGCTTTCCAAAAACGGGAGATTTTTTTTTTTGAGGGGGTGGGGGTCAGTGTTTATACCGATCTGTGTTTGCATACATGTGTTTCAACACTGCATTTCGGTCGTTGCTTTTACTTTACCATTACCTTACGCAGTGTTTATACCGATCTGTGTTTGCATACATGTGTTTCAACACTGCATTTCGGTCGTTGCTTTTACTTTACCATTACCTTACGTATGCCAGTTATGTATCCACCAGCTGCCTGCAGTCTACTTCCAAAACTCCAAAGCTGCTTGCTGTCAGATTTGGTTCCGAGGGCACAAGTTCAGTGTATCAACAACACTCAATAACAGTTTATGTGATGTGTTAATCAATTAAATTCCCAACAATTTCACAACAGCTAGTTCTGGAGTAGGCCATTCAACTTCAACGCTTGCTTACGACGAGACTCAGGCTGCGCAGTCGGCACCAGCTTCCTTATTTGGGTTTTGGGTTGCCAGGTTTTAGCCTATGACAAAACAGTTGAGATTGAAACTAAGTGATTGTGTATGTGAAACTAAGTGATCGTGTATTTCATACACAATCTGGCAACCTGAATGGATCAATGATTTTAAAATGAAGTTTGATGGCCATGCAAATTACGGGAGTTTTCCGGGAGAAATAACAAAACGGGAGGGTGCTGGGAGATGACCTTGAAATACGGGAGAAACCCGGGAAAAACGGGAGTGTTGACAGGTATGGGTTAAGGAGCTGGGCTAGCGTGCAGTAGTGTAGTGGTTAAGGAGCTGGGCTAGCGTGCAGTAGTAGTGTAGTGGTTAAGGAGCTGGGCTAGCATGCAGTACCCTGAAAATTGTATGCGAGCGTATTCAATTGTCAGTTAAGGCAAACCGTTTGTGTTACCATAGGAACGAGATAGAACATATTATGGCCTGAGTGTTGTGTTACGCTTGCTGCTGGCCAGTGTGATCCTTAACCCTAAGTTGCTCCAGGGACAATGCAATCCCTTGTAATATAGATGACATGTGTAAGTCACTTTGGATAACAGTGTCTGCTAAATGAGTACATGTAAATGTAAATAGATCAGGTTGTGTGGGTCTAGATCAGGGTTGTGTGGGTCTGGATCAGGTTGTGTGGGTCTGGATCAGTAGGGTTTTGTGGGCCTGGATCAGGGGGTTTTATAAGCCTGGATCAGGGGGTTTTATAAGCCTGGATCAGGGGGGTTTTGTGGGCCTGGATCAGGGGATCCAGGGGGGATCAGGGATCAGGGGGTTGTGTGGGCCTGGATCAGGGATTTGGGGGTTTTGGATCAGGGATCAGGGGGGTTGTGTGGGCAGGGATCAGGGGGGTTTTGTGGGCCTGGATCAGGGGGGGTTGTGTGGGCCTGGATCAGGGGATCAGGGGGTTGTGTGAGCCTGGATCAGGGGGAGGTTGTGTGGGCCTGGATCAGGGATCAGGGGGGTTGTGTGGGCCTGGATCAGGGGGGTTGTGTGGGCCTGGATCAGGGATCAGGGGGGTTGTGTGAGCCTGGATCAGGGAGGTTGTGTGGGCCTGGATCAGGGATCAGGGGGGTTGTGTGGGCCTGGATCAGGGATCAGGGGGGTTCCTCCAGTGTGGGCCTGGATCAGGGATCGGGGGGTTGTGTGGGCCTGGATCAGGGATCAGGGGGGTTCCTCCAGTGTGGGCCTGGATCAGGGATCAGGGATCAGGGGTTCCTCCAGTGTGGGCCTGGATCAGGGATCAGGGGGTTCCTCCAGTGTGGGCCTGGATCAGGGATCAGGGGGGTTCCTCCAGTGTGGGCCTGGATCAGGGATCAGGGGGTTCCTCCAGTGTGGGCCTCTCTCACCTTTTTCACGCCACTCCCGCTGGTCCTTCTCTGCGTCTCGCTGGTCCTCGCTCTGCCTGCGCTTGGCCTCGAACACCTCCCTGAGGACCTCCAGCTGCAGACAGAGGGCCAGCCGGCCAGACACCTGACTCAGCCGCTCGTTCAGGTCGCCGAACTCCTCCTTCAGGTCGTTGGCCTTCATGGCACGCTTGCACCAGTGCGCGTCTCTGTGCTTTCGCACCAGCTCCAGCGCCGAGCTCAGGATCTCCTGGAGGTCCGCCAGGGCGCGCCGTACCTGCTTGTCATCCACGTCTTCATCCTTCACGGCTCTCACAACGCTCTCCACGACCTGGACTCGTGCTACCAGGCGACCGCAGCGCTCCTTGTTGGCCTGGACTTCGTTGTAGCACTCGTACAGCGCTAGTGCCACGCTGAGGACCGGGCTAACACACTCCGAGACTTTTGAAACTAACTCCATGCCTGGGAAGAGAAAAGACAATAAAACAGAAGAGATCACTTAACTGACATGACATCAATTGACATGCTAATTAACGAATTAAAGTAGAATTCTGGTGATTTTTTGGCATAGATCTCCGTTTTTCAAGGTCACAGAGTACTGTCAGTACAAAAAAAAATGAAAACAATCGCTCTTAGCTCTAGTTGCTCCAGCCAACAGCTAAATTAGCCAGGCAGCTACAGCACTACACTCTGGGGGCATGTTCATTAACTAATTATGACCGCCGCGCAGCGAAGCGGCGGTCATATAGGTTTAGTCAGATTTTTTTTTCTTTTTTCTATTTTTTCTTTTTTTTTTTTTTTCTTTTTCGCATGCCCAAATTTCCGTCAATGAGTCCCGGGACACTGAAAGACCGGGTACCACGAAACTTGGTGGGCATGTAACCCCACATGGATAGCATGGAACCATCGTTTTTTGTTTTGATCTGTAGCCCCCCCGCTGGACTGGACCCCCCGAAAGGAGGGTAGGGCAGACACAGTTTTCTGTGAATATCTCGAAAACCGTAGGGTTTAGGAGGACCATTTTTTTTTGTATGTTGATCTCAAGGGGCCATGTCAACCCATGTCAACCTAGTTAAACACAAAAAAGTAAAAATGAGGTGTTGTAATTGAAGGTATCTGTGACCTAACATAGTCAAAACTGCACGAAATTGGAATTGTAGGATCATTATGACACCCTCTGTATGCACGCCAAGTTTAGGTGGAATTCCGTTCATGGGGGCCACACAATAAATTAATTTATGTTACTATACACCAACTGGCCTGTAGGTGGCGGAGACAGTTTTCTGTGAATATCTCGAGAACCGTAGGGCCTAGGAGGTCCACCTTTTTTATGTATGTTGGTCTTAAGGGGGCATGTCAACCCATCCCATTACCACTTATTTCATGTATAGCCACCTAGTTAAAAATTAAAAGCAAAAAATTTGGTGTTTTCATCACAATATCTCTGGCTGACAAGGTCAAAACTGCACGAAATTAAAAGTGTAGGATCATTATGACACCCTCGAATGCATGCCAAGTTTTGAGTACTTTTCGTTCATGGGGGGCTTACAATAAAATAATTTATGTGTACATTTAGTGGCGTACACCAACAAGGATTCGGGACACTGAAAGACCGAGGTACCACGAAACTTGGTGGGCATGTACCCCACATGGATAGCATGGAACCGTCATTCTTCGTTTTGATCTGTAGCCCCCCCTGCTGGACTGGACCCCCCGAAAGGAGGGTAGGGCAGACACAGTTCTCTGTGAATATCTTGAGAACTGTAGGGCCTAGGATGACCAATTTTTCCGTATGTTTGCCTCCAGGGGTCATGTTAACCCATTCCATGTGCACACATGTGCATAAACAGATACCTGCGCACACACATACATTTACAGTAATCATACGTATGACACATACTCACACAGTAGACATATGTACGCATGCATGACACACACACACACACACACACACACACACACATAAACATAAATTTGTACACGCACACATGCACACAATTCAAGAATTTTTCCCGTCATCTACTCCCTGAATTTTTGGTCATTGATACCCGGGACACCGAACCACCGGGGTACATGAAATTTGGTGGGTATGTAGCCCCACTAGACTTTTACGGAAAAATGTCATTTCGTCCCCGGAGACCACCTAAACCCCCGTGCTGGGCCCCCTAAACCGCAAAAAAAACAGTTTTTCCTAAATAACTACCTGAACCGTGGCACTGAGGATGAAGAATCTTTTATGGTATGTTGGTCTCAAGGGCCCACATCAACCTGGCTCATAATCACTCATTTGTGATTTGCACCCCCACCCCCCGGTAAAAACTGAAAATGCAATATTATTCTGCTTTAATCGCCCCTATCTTCAGTTAAGATGTTCAGAACTGCACCAAATTTTATGTCTATGATTGACCTGGCATTCTCTGGGGGTATGCCAAGTTTCGTAGAATTTCATCCATGGGGGGGTCTAAAAAAATTAGGTTATGTGTACATTTAGTGACTGTACACTCATTGGCCTGTAAATGGCGGTGCACACATATACACATGCACACACACAGGCACCCACATACTATCGGTATTAGAACGGCCGATACATAATTACAAATTCAGTAGGATTAAAAGAAAGCCAAAATAAATATTCATCATCATCATCATGGCTGCATTTTCAGTATTGGCGAGAAGTAGTCGTTTGTCCACTAGATGGCGCATCGTTGCAGTGAGACGTAATTTTGTTGGAAGTTAAAAGTGGGTTGGAAAAACAATGGACGCTTCCTACAAGGACTGTAATTTACCGCAGCGAACATCTAATAAGGATAGGACGATGTTCACATGAAGTGTAATTCCCATTTCTTCTTGAAGCCGAAATAAATCTGAGGATGTTTATCGGACATGCTTGGTTTTTTACTGCACGCACGTTAATCTTGTAATATCAATAAGGACCTAGGTAATGTTACCGTTAAGCGTTGGTTGAGTGATGGAGGCATTTGATTGATTGCATTTGTAGAAAACTATAAATGCGGTTATACCAAGCAAATGTATAGCAGCACTGTTTGTATCTTCGACTGTCATTTATTGCGTGCTACAAAATCATTCTGTGCAATGGAAGATTTACCAACGTTACACCCGGTCTGATACAGTTTTGCCTATACATCGTGAGACTGAGGCGCCTGTTTATTTTGTTTTAAGTGCGTGCAGGGTGTGAGAGGGGAATCGATGTGCTTTGATTACAGCTTGGTAGTTGTAGTCTGTGAAATTAAAAAGCACGTGTGTGAAGTATCCAAACAATGACACCTTCATTTCATTATGGCTGCTTTAGCAAAACACCTTAAGCTACTGTGTAGTGGGTCCCATTTAGAAGTGGCTACTTCATTCGCTTTCCTTCACTCATGGAGCTGCGTGAATGTTATTACAACTTTTAAGCCAAGATATGACAGTTTAAGTCCGCTTGATACTGTAAAGGCGTAAGCCATTGGTTTCAAAGGAGATTTTATTTGTGTCGCCAGCATAGCCTATTGACAATTTATGTTGTAAATAGGCCTACCTTATAATCCTACCTGTAGCTTATGGAAGCTAACAGCTTTCTATTAGGATCTAGTTTGTTAGTTACCGTTTTGTCATAACTCCCTGATGCATTTTTGCATTTAGAATAGCCAGAGCGTGTATATCTCAATCGGAAAATTAAACAATATCGGTGCCTATGGACTAGGCTGGGTGAACCCAGCCTGATCTGCCCGCTATTTATTTTTTTGATTTCTTAAAAGATTGAGCTTGGTCTGATGAAAGCCAGACTAGCCATGGACCTCAGTTAAACAATGCAAGGGAACATGAATCAGCCTATATTTGCCGCGAACAATAACGGACAAAAGCTCTTCAACTTTGGCCCGTTAAAATGTGTATGAACAGTCTAGCGGCGCATTTCATCAAGGCCCATTTGGACATGTCAGTTATTTGCACCACTGGTTAGATGTAAAACAGCATTTCGTTTCAGACTAGGCTACTGTTACTTAATTTGTGGATTAACAATAACGTTTCAGACTACTGTTACTTAATTTGTGCATGGACAATAAAGTATTACATGAACTAAAGATGACTAAAATCTTATGTAGAAGAAGAAACATTCACAAAAAATCCATCCATCCAAAAATGACCTTTGTTTTTGATAGCTGTTGAAAACGGCATGGAACTGACAAAGATGTTTTTGTTTATAAATACACAAAAAATAAATAACATTATGCTGATACATTTGCTTTTCCCAAATACAATGTAGCCTACAGGTGTAAGTGACCTTTCATCAATCCAGTTGCAATGGATGAACTGTGATGAACTGCCCTACTTGTGATTGTTTAGAGATTTTAAAGGTTTTATAACAATGCTACATCTTCTTTGGCTATTCTACAATCTATTCACCTTTTCAGCACCAGTAGGCTACTTTCTGTGCAGCCGCACACACACACACTCAGGCATGCCAAACAAGCATACACAAAAGTTTCAAGAGTGGGGGATGGAGTAAAATATGGAGACAAATTGAAGTGTGATTTATTTTCGCGGAACGGATGTACAGGACTGAGCGGCGGTCATATTTTGTACCGCTATGCGGCACATCTAGTTAACATGCTAATAACATGCACAAACAGTCACATGACTGACTTCCATTTTGCTACGTTTCTATTCCACCCATTAGTGACAAGTCTGAACCCCCGCCCTGCATCCTCAAGTAGACCTATATTGTGAACTGGCATTTCAGTGGTTTAGATTTAAAGCATGCTTTCAGCAAATCTTTAGTATTCTGTTTGCTGGGGGTGGTTAGCTGAATAGGAGGCACAATATGATTTCTCTGTTTTTATTTTAAACAAATAAACAAACAAAACCAATATCTATAGTCAATCCATTTCAGCTGTGCTTGTGCAATCAATATGACTGGCCTGTGTACAGACGAAAGGGACATGTAGAGCTAAATTTGATCTTACATATTCCTCCTACAAACTTCACATTGTATTATTATTTAAAGAAAGCACACATTTGATACTGAACATCTTTATCCTTTCAACATATACATTAACATTTTAAATATTCTAACTTAAACTTGTTTGACAGACATTGTGCAATATAGTACACCAAATGTTAATAAACTGTTGCATAAATGTTGAAATCCCCAGCTCAACCACACTTAATACCCAGCTCAACCACACTAAATAAATGCTGGAATACCCAGCTCAACCACACTTAATAAATGCTGGAATACCCAGCTCAACCACATTTAATAAATGCTGGAATACACACTTAATAAATGCTGGAATACACACTTAATAAATGCATATCAGAAGCAGCAAAAACTGTTTGGCGAGCTGGGACTCTTTTGGTTACCTCCTGGGTGTCCTCATATACCTTATATACCCATAAATTTATTAAAAACACAGGGAAAGACTATCATGATTGAAACACAGGAGAAGACTATCATGATTGAAACACAGGAAAAGACTATCATGATTGAAACACAGGAAAAGACTATCATGATTTAAAACAAAACAACCCACTAAACAGGAACACTATGACGTCCAGGGTGCATATTGCCCAACAGGCAGGCGACGGCCTGAACCCAGAAATGTCGCAATCTTTACAGCTTTTGTGTGTGCACTGCGTATGTGTGCGTGCGTGTGTATGTATCCATGTGTGTGTGTATGACTGAGAGTGTGTGTGTGTGTGTGTGTGAGAGAATGTGTGTTTCTGTATATGTGTGTGTGTGTGTGTGTGTATGTGTGCCTGCGTATGTGTGTATGTGTGTGTGTGTGTGTGTGTGTGTGAATGTGTGTTTCTGTATATGTGTGTGTGTGTGTGTGTGTATTAGGGGTGGGCGATATGGTCAAAAAGTAATATCTCGATATTTTTTGTGATTTTGACGATAACGATAATTAGTCGATATCCTTTAAAAAAAAAAGTTTTGTTAAAGTCTGAGTTATAATAATAACCAATAACCTAACCTGTGACTTTTTAACCAAATCAACCAATGCATTGTCACTCTATGACACATTTCCAATTCTGCCCCCACTTGGGTGTGGGGCAATGACATGGTCTAGCCAGCTACATTAGAGAAGATGAATAGGCCTAACAGTTTCCCAAGAGAAAGTCTGAGGCTGAAGTTCCTTTCAAACCTTTACATAGGATTCACTGTAAAACTAAGCAGACCAACAGAGTACATCTCGGTTATTTCCTTCGATGTTTTGTTTAAGAGCACTAGCATTCCAAGAGGCTAGCATTCCAAGTTACAGAATAGAAACTAATGAGTTATGGCTACTGTATATGAGAAATCCCATAGAGATGCTAATGGTTAGCATAATCGGTAAACGTAGATATTTAGAGCAAACTTCAGTCCATTTACAAAAGAGTTACTTGAGATTGAGAATAGTTCTTTGTTCACAACTGACTATTAAAATACTCAAAGGCTAATGTTTTCTCTCCATATAATACCGTGTAGGAAAAAACGTGACTCATCAAAGCTACTTGAACAAATACTTGACAAAAGTAGCCGCATAAAATCCCAAATAGGCTACTCTCGCTGCACAAAATAAACATTAAGGCGTGCGTGGGACAACGTTGTGATCACGTGACACTTGCTCTGCTGCAGCCAAGGGCTTCTCCCGCATACACCTCCTGGGAATGTATGAGTCTTCAATGTGTGATTTCGAGTGTTTTTTCCCCATAAGTAATTTAAATACTCGATAATGTCAAATTGCACATCATTAAAACAACAATCACGATATTATCGCAGACGATATATATCGCCCACCCCTAGTGTGTATGTGTGCCTGCGTGTGTGTGTGTGTATGCATGTGTGTGTTTCTGTGTGTGTGTGTGCGTATGAGTGTGCATGTGTGTGTGTGTGATTGTGTGTGTGTGTATGCATGTGTGTGTTTTTGTGTGTGTGTGTGCATATGTGTGTGTGTGTGTGTGTGTGTGTGTGTGCATGCGAGTATGAGTGTGTGTGCGTGTGCATGCGAGTATGAGTGTGTGCGCATGTGTGTGTGTAACTGTGTGTGTGCGTGTGTGTGTATGAGTGTGTGTGTGTGCGCATATGTGTGTGTGCGTATGCATATGTGTGTGTGTGTGTGTGTGTGTAACTGTGTGTTTGTGTGTGTGTGTGTATGTGTGTGTGCGTATGCATGTGTGTGTGTGTGTGTGTGTGTGTGTATGTGTAACTGTGTATGTGTGTGTGTGTGTAACTGTGTGTGTGTGTGTGTGTGTGTGTGTGTAACTGTGTATGTGTGTGTGTTTCTGTGTGAGTGTGTGTGAATGACTTCCTGCGTCCCTGCACCCCCGCTACATTAGCGTTCACTAGCAGCATTTCCAGCAAAGTGCCTAAGGAGCAAATGTGCTTTAGGAGAAGGTCAAGATTTAGATTTACATTTAATGGTTCGATTTCCCACGGAAGCATGGCCTTGTTTCTTTGAATCAATGACTTTAATATATTATTCTTTGAGAAAAACAGCCATGTTAATTATCTCATTATCTCAGAGAAACGCAGCAGGCTCGGTTTTTCGGAATGAATAAGTTATGTCATTAATTCTGAAACAAGGTTTTTTTTAATTAATAGTATAATAACATTGTTCATTCAGACACATTTGCTACCAAAAATGTATAATTATATTAATTCAGAAAAACAGGACTCCCAAATAATAGGCTAATAACAATAATAATACTGTATCAACATCAATGCATCAATGACATCAACGCGTCAGATCATTAAGGATCCGCACTGAGGATCATGAATGGAGAGGTATGGTCATAAAACATTTCTTAACTTTGATAGCTTAGCCTAGTAGGCTGGCCGGGGTATAAATTCAATACTGCTACCAACCATTATAGCCTAAACCTAAACCAGAATGTCCTAAATGGTTTGTGTTGTAGGTTACTAGCCTACAACTTGCGGACTACCTTAGCGGGGTGGTTTCGCACCTAGGACATCATTTCTCTTCATGAGATTCCGCTCATATCCTGCCGGCACGACACCGTGATCCTCAAAGGCGTTCAACAAAAGTATTAAGATTCATTCTTCATGGACATGTAGAAAGATCCTCAGTTTGAGGTGCTCAGTTTGCCTACCTGTTTTTTTTTTCCGGTGGACAGGGCGGTCACCGTGGTCTAACTTTAAGGGAACTCGGACAAAGTGAAAGCAGAAGAGCGTTTTCTTTTCTTTTTTTAAACAAGATCTTTTCAAAGGGCGGATTGCGTAAGACAGAGTTGTTAGTTAGGATTCCTCCCACATGCCAAGGGAAGCGATTTTTAAAAGTCCTAAGAAGTTACATCAGGAAGTGCGCTAGATGTAGACGATATATATATGGTAGGCTGATAATATTTAATGACGTCTGTCAGACTGAAAGCAGCGCTGGTTGGCACCATTCTTTCTGATTTTCTTGGATTAGCTGCCAATTGTAACGATCTTATTTTTCTAAGGCATTAAATGGGTCTGAATGAAACATTAGTATGGGTAGGCTAGTGTTCAGTCATTACATTTAAATATAACATGCTTAGGGTTTTCATATGAATTGCATATGAAACTGCAATCGCCCAACTAGTTTTCAGTAGGCGGAACATCATTGTGTTTTGCGTAATCTGCGTAACGATCCGACATGTCTACCATGACGTAGTCCCTACAACAGATATGTAGTCAAGCACTTCAGAAATAATGTCCTGCAGTAGCCTATTTTTTGGCCTGCAGTGTATACTCTGGTCATATTTGGGAAGGCTTCCTCCTATTAACCCATTTCAGATCCAATCTTTTTCCCCATAAATAATTTGTTAAGGTACAAAGATATGGCAATTCCAATCGGAAACAAGCAGCACTTCCTTCAACATGTTCTCACATTGCCTGACATATCTTAAAGGGACACCAGGCAAGCATGATGCTTTTTCTCCACGAAACTCCCCCTCGCTCGGTCTGAAGCTCTTTTCCTTGTCTTTGCATCTTCCATCGAGGGTTTTCGCTGCTTCTTCGCCGGCTCTGCCATTACACACACGTTTGCAACAATTGCTAGCGTTTCGTTAGCCTCCCTCTGTGCTGTGGATGCAGGATGGAAACTGAAACTGCTTCGGTCGCCGGGTACGATACACTGAACTTGCAAGCGGGATATTCTTCCTACAGTGCGAGTGGTGTATTGTTATAATAGAACAATATAGTTCAAACAAAGTCAAGGGAGAGAGGAGACTTGGGAGGAGATATGGCAACTAAATGTAACTACATTAACGCAAAACGCAGGACAACAACCAATAACATGGCAACAATAAATATTAAACCTTACTGAAGTTGTATTGAAGGACCAAAATATTTTCGCCGCAAGTGAGCACCAGCCACAATGTTCCGTTACACTTCCTTATTATTAGTTTATGACGCGCCCATTGCACATCTGTCCCGACTTGTCCATCTCTTCTGTATCTGGACTATTCTTCTCTGTGATGTATGAAAGTTAGAGAAGTGTGTGTGATGTTAGTGAAATGCGGGAGAACTGTTTGTAAAAGTCTCCAAGTTGCATGGAAAGTGTCTCATTAAAACTGCATACTGAGACATCAAGCCTCCTTCGTTTCATCACCAATATAATCAGTAGGAAAAGCTGTGTTGGACGATTACCTCGCGAGTTGCTGGCAAGTGGAGTTAATAACGAGCCAGCCGGCACTCGCGGTCCAGAGAGAGAGAGAAAGAGAGAGAGAAAAGGTAACACACAGCACTTGGGTATCACATTAGCATCAGCAGATCTACCCACAGCACTTGGGTATCACATTAGCATCAGCAGCAGATCTACCCACAGCACTTGGGTATCACATTAGCATCAGCAGATCTACCCACAGCACTTGGGTATCACATTAGCATCAGCAGCAGATCTACCCACCAGCCACAATGTTCCGTTACACTTCCTTATCATTAGCTTATGACGCGCCCATTGCACATCTGTCCCGACTTGTCCATCTCTTCTGTATCTGGACTATTCTTCTCTGTGATGTATGAAAGTTAGAGAAGTGTGTGTGATGTTAGTGAAATGCGGGAGAACTGTTTGTAAAAGTCTCCAAGTTGTATGGAAAGTGTCTCATTAAAACTGCATACTGAGACTTGGGAGGAGACTTTTAGTAAAAATAAAATGATTATGTTTTTAGTTTGTCACACACGGACAAAAATGTGTCATGAATCACCCAGAAAAATCTGAATGAATAGAAACATTACAAAATATATTGACTTAAATTTCAAAATCATGAAAAAAAGCGGCATAGTCTGCTCTCAAATGCTGTGGGTAGATCTGCTGCTGATGCTAATGTGATACCCAAGTGCTGTGGGTAGATCTGCTGATGCTAATGTGATACCCAAGTGCTGTGGGTAGATCTGCTTCTGATGCTAATGTGATACCCAAGTGCTGTGGGTAGATCTGCTGATGCTAATGTGATACCCAAGTTGCTGTGGGTAGATCTGCTGATGCTAATGATGCCCAAGTGCTGTGGGTAGATCAGCTTGATGCTAATGTGATACCCAAGTGCTGTGGGTAGATCTGCTTCTGATGCTAATGTGATACCCAAGTGCTGTGGGTAGATCTTCTGATGCTAATGTGATACCCAAGTGCTGTGGGTAGATCTGCTGATGCTAATGTGATACCCAAGTGCTGTGGGTAGATCTGCTTCTGATGCTAATGTGATACCCAAGTGCTGTGGGTAGATCTGCTGCTGAGGCTAATGTGATACCCAAGTGCTGTGGGTAGATCTGCTGCTGAGGCTAATGTGATACCCAAGTGCTGTGGGTAGATCTGCTGATGCTAATGTGATACCCAAGTGCTGTGGGTAGATCTGCTTCTGATGCTAATGTGATACCCAAGTGCTGTGGGTAGATCTGCTGATGCTAATGTGATACCCAAGTGCTGTGGGTAGATCTGCTGCTGATGCTAATGTGATACCCAAGTGCTGTGGGTAGATCTGCTGATGCTAATGTGATACCCAAGTGCTGTGGGTAGATCTGCTGCTGATGCTAATGTGATACCCAAGTGCTGTGGGTAGATCTGCTGCTGATGCTAATGTGATACCCAAGTGCTGTGTGTTACCTTTTCTCTCTCTCTCTCTCTCTCTCTCTCTCTGGACCGCGAGTGCCGGCTGGCTCGTTATTAACTCCACTTGCCAGCAACTCAAGCAAGGTAATCGGCCCAACACAGCTTTTCCTACTGATTATATTGGTGATGAAACGAAGGAGGCTTGATGTCTCAGTATGCAGTTTTAATGAGACACTTTCCATGCAACTTGGAGACTTTTACAAACAGTTCTCCCGCATTTCACTAACATCACACACACTTCTCTAACTTTCATACATCACAGAGAAGAATAGTCCAGATACAGAAGAGATGGACAAGTTGGGACAGATGTGCAATGGGCGCGTCATAAACTAATGATAAGGAAGTGTAACGGAACATTGTGGCTGGTGCTCACTTGCGGCGAAAATATTTTGGTCCTTCAATACAACTTCAGTAAGGTTTAATATTTATTGTTGCCATGTTATTGGTTGTTGTCCTGCGTTTTGCGTTAATGTAGTTACATTTAGTTGCCCAGCGTATGAAATATGCAGGAAAAACTGCCTTACCTTGCCTTGCATTACCGACTAGGCTACTTACTAGGTCATTCGGGATGTGGAGTGGAAACGGTGAGGCCTATGACATGTTGACCTCTTGATTAGTTTTTGTTCATTTTTAATAATAAGCACAGGCCTGCAATAAACCCTGCTGAAAAATGCTGTACTTATAGCCTATAGAATTCATGAATGGTAAATGCAGGTCGATCTATAGCTGCTGCAAAATGAGTCTTTGCGAAGTAGGCTATAGCCTGTATGTAAAGAGATCTTTATTGCACATTCTGGTTCATCCAGTGTGTTAAATGTAAATATGTAGGTGGGGTGGGATAGGTTGGTATGCATTGGAGGGTGCCTGTTATTTCTCTGTCTTTGATTAGGTACATTTGGGGGCTCAGACAACAGCCCCTCTCCAGCCCCAGGTGAATTTGGGGGCTCAGACAACAGCCCCTCACCAGCTCCAGGGGTCAGCATTTCCAGTTGCCATGGAAGCCATGTTTCTGTGCCAGTTCTGTCAAACACCAGTGTGCAAGGAGACGTTAACATATCATACAGCTGCTCGGGTAGGGTTACACGTGCTGGACTGAGTGGCTGCTGTGTTGAGCTGGACTGAATGGCTGCTGTGTTGAGCTGCTGTGTTGAGTTGAGCTGTGGACTGTTGAGCTGGAATGGCTGCTGTGTTGGACTGAATGGCTGCTGTGTTGAGCTGCTGTGTTGAGCTGGACTGAATGGCTGCTGTGTTGAGCTGCTGTGTTGAGCTGGACTGAGTGGCTGCTGTGTTGAGCTGCTGTGTTGAGCTGGACTGAGTGGCTGCTGTGTGAGCTGCTGTGTAGAACTGAGTGGCTGCTGTGTGAGCTGGACTTTGAGATTTTGAGTGAGTCTAGCTCTCATGTTTGTCTTCATTTCTCTTTTTTTGACAACTCAGGTGTTGATTCCAGTGCTTCTATGGTAACACCTAAACCTGACACAGGTATGACATTAAAACATCTACACCTGTATCCTAACACCTGCACATAACACAGGTATGACATTAAAACATCTACACCTGTATCCTAACACCTGCACATAACACCTGTATCCTAACACCAGCACATAACACAGGTAAAGCATTAAAGTCCCTTTAAAACATAAAATAAAATAAACATAAAAATAAAATGAAAAGTTTGTAAACAAAAATGTGTCATGAATAAAAATGAAAATGAAACATTACAAAATATATTGACTTAAATTTTTAGCATAGTTGTCAAACTGTGGGTAGACTGCTGCTGAGACAAAACCCAAGTGCTGTGGGTAGATCTGCTGATGAATGATACCCAAGTGCTGTGGGTAGATCTGCTTCTGAGGAAAATCTGTGGGTGAATGAATACCCAAGTGCTGTGGGAAACATTGATGCAAAATATATGGGTAGATCTTAAATTTCAAAAATCATGGGTAAAAAAACCCGGCATAGTCTGCTAATGTGATACCCAAATGCTGTGGGTAGATCTGCTTCTGATGCTAATGTGATACCCAAGTGCTGTGGGTAGATCTGCTGCTGATGCTAATGTGATACCCAAGTGCTGTGGGTAGATCTGCTGATGCTAATGTGATACCCAAGTGCTGTGGGTGATCTGGGTAAGATCTGCTGCTGATGCTAATGTGATGATGCTTCTGATGCTAATGTGATACCCAAGTGCTGTGGGTAGATCTGCTGCTGATGCTAATGTGATACCCAAGTGCTGTGTGTTACCTTTTCTCTCTCTCTCTCTCTCTCTCTCTCTGGACCGCGAGTGCCGGCTGGCTCGTTATTAACTCCACTTGCCAGCAACTCGCGAGGTAATCGTCCAACACAGCTTTTCCTACTGATTATATTGGTGATGAAACGAAGGAGGCTTGATGTCTCAGTATGCAGTTTTAATGAGACACTTTCCATGCAACTTGGAGACTTTTACAAACAGTTCTCCAAGATTTCACTAACATCACACACACTTCTCTAACTTTCATACAACACATTGTTTCTCCTCCACTTCCTATTTACGTTCACGCACGTACCCACTTCCCATGAGCCCCCACTTTCTAAGTCACAAACCAACCCCCCCTTATTCTAATAACATGTGGGTAGGTCTGCTGCTGATGCTAATGTGATACCCAAGTGCTGTGGGTAGATCTGCTGCTGATGCTAATGTGATACCGAAGTGCTGTGGGAAGCTCTGCTGCTGATGCTAATGTGATACCCAAGTGCTGTGGGTAGATCTGCTGCTGATGCTAATGTGATACCGAAGTGCTGTGGGTAGGTCTGCTGCTGATGCTAATGTGATACCCAAAGGTGCTGCCCATCTCCACGGTCCCATAACATAGTTCCAGCCACTCTCTAAACTAGTTGATTCTAAATAGCACAAGATAAGCTAATTATGAAAACACAAATGCACAAAATATGCTAGCTTGAGTTGCTAAAGCCAGTAGCTATATAGCCAGGCAGCTACAGCACTACACTCTGGGGGCATATACATGGGAGCTCATGGACACGGAAATCTATATGGAAACTCACTGGATTTCTCCTGGAGGGCAGTAAGCTAGCTAACATGCTAATGTCAGATAGCTCAATCAGCATTTCAGACGTGTTTTGGGGTTACAATAATGGCTTTTTTAGAATGTACAGTGTTTATTTCTCACTAACTTTCACAAAATGCAAGCATAAAAAAGCCAAACACATGACGTTTATCTGCAGATAACGATATCTACGGCCATCTCAGACCATCTACTGAACTCCGGCCGCCATTTTGATTTATTTTGAGAACCAGCTTTGCCACAATAATAATAACCACAATTTGATTGGCTGGTGCTCGTGCTTCCGCTTGAAAAGTTGAACATTTCTCAACGCCTCGCTGCCTGACGCCAGCTCACGTAAAGTGAATGAGAAGCGGCAGAGAACGCATACGTGTGACTGGGCCACTGAAGGCATGCTGTGCAAGTGTTTTACCTTCATAACAGCTTTGAAGTCATTTGAATGGTAACTGAACTTGCAATAGGATGAATTGCACACCTGCATCCTGCAAGAGCCTGCACCCACTCCAGCCTTGTAACCTCCTTGTCTACGACCTGGAGAATCACAGATAGCAGTAACATTTATGTTTCATTTTACGGATGCCATTGTGCTTTTGTGTCCACACACCCACCCACCCACCCACAAACACACATACATACTCACATACTCTCGAAAATAATACAGTTCCTTTAACTGCCGTGGCCCACTGGTTAGCACTCTGGACTTGTAACCGGAGGGTTGCTGGTTTGAGCCCCGATCAGTGGGCCACAGCTGAAGTGCCCTTGAGCAAGGCACCTAACCCCTCACTGCTCCCCGAGCGCCGCTGTGGTTGCAGGCAGCTCACTGCAACGGGATTAGTGTGTGCTTCACCTCACTGTGTGTTCACTGTGTGCTGTGTGTGTTTCACTAACTAATTGGGTTAGATGGACCAAATTGGGTTAGATGGATCAAAGAGATATAAATTTATATATACGGGATCAAATATATATATATATATATATATATATATATATATAGATAAGTTCCAGTTCTAAATCCTAACCACAAGTCACATGCCTTGACACACCTGAACAGCTGAAGGAATCTAGTGTAATGGAATAAATTACTATAACACTGCCATATGCAATTTGCTTTTCACATATTTATTTTTTCCTTAAAGATCCCAAGTCAGTTATCCTGGCCTACAAGGAGTCCATTCTCCCTGCGTATCAAACAGTGCAGGAATATAACTCCCTCCTTGATGAACATGTGCTGCTACAGGATCGCTACACACAGCTACTGATGGTGCAGAAGCACCGACCACAGAGAGAGAGGGTGGAGGAGATCTCCTCCAGAGGAGATGCCCTCCATCAGGTCCTCACCACCAGAGAAAGGAAGGACTACCAGAGCATCAGCGTGAAGCAGTTCTTCAGCCGCATGGACACGACGGGGGACGTTCCGAGGGCTGTTGTTCTCCAGGGCCACCCAGGGATGGGCAAGTCCTTCGCTGCTCAGAAGATCATGCATGACTGGGTGCTGGGGACTCTGTTTGCGGGCACCTTCGATGTGGCATTTCACTTGGAGTGTAAGGAGCTCAACCTTTGTAGGCAGGAGAAGAGCCTGATTGAGCTCCTCAGCTTGGAGTCAAGTTTTCAACCAGCCATGAAGGAGGTGCTCACCAAATCACCTCAGAAAGTCCTCTTCCTGGTCGATGGCTTTGATGAACTCAGATTCTCCTTGGAGGTGCCCCGCTTGTCATTACCCAGTGATGCGTTCACCAGGGCTCCAGTTGAGGCCACCTTGAGTGCCCTTCTCCGGGGGCACATCCTGTCCAAATCCTCCCTGCTGGTCACCTCCAGATCCACGGCCTCAGACAGGCTTAACACACTGCTCAAACAGCCCCAGCGCTTCACTGAGATCCTGGGTTTCTCTGAGGAGGGGGTACAGGAGTACTTCCAGAGGTTCTTCAAGGATGAAAAGCTTAATTCTTGGGCTTATGACAGTATCAGATCAAATGAATCCCTCTTTGCAGCCTGCTTCATCCCCATCATCTGTTGGATTGTCTGCACAGTTTTGAGGGAGCATTTTGAAGAAGGAAGAGAGGATCAGATGGAGCTTACTACAACCACATCTATATTTGTACACTTTGTGTCCACTTTGCTAGAGCATCACTGCCGGGGTTTGAGTCAGCCAGTCCCCACTCTGCTGAGGAGCCTGGGCCAGCTGGCAGAGAGAGGGATTCTGGAGCAGCAGGTTCTCTTTGAAAAGAAGCAGGTTGAAGAGATGGTTTCAGATCCAGAAAGTGTTCCCTTCCTGTGCAAATCCCTGTGGAAGAAGACCTTAGGAAAGAAAACGATGTTCAGCTTCATGCATCTCAGCTTCCAGGAGTTTTTCACCGCTCTCTCCTATGCCACAGCAGATGAAGAGGAGTGTCGGAGTCGAGTGGAGAACCTGCTCCAGAGAGAAGCTAATGGTGATCGACACCTCCTTCCAGTCATCCAGTTTCTGTTTGGCCTCTCCAATACAGAGCTGGCTAGCACACTGACAGAGACTCTCAGTCTCTCCATTTCTCATACCATGCACACCCAGCTTGAAGAATGGCTTCTTCGACTCAACAGTGACATTTCTGAATTCCATAAGGGTGACATATTTTCCTTTAATCGGGATAGAAGCGTGGATATTTTCAGCTGTTTGTATGAACATCATGAGGAAGAGTTGATGAGGAAAGCCATGGCGGCATGGGAGATTTTTCGACCTCAGTGTACCACCCTGAGTAAAACCGACTGCTGGGTGCTGCGGTACTGCTTTCAATACTGTCCAGAGATCAGATGTGTGCATCTCACCAACTGCAACATAACTGCAGAGAAGCTGAGGATGCTCATGCCGCTGATAAGCAGCTGTAATGAGCTAGAGTGAGTGTTGACGAATTAGTGTGTAGTTGTAACCAAATTATGGCACTTCAAATAACACATAGTTATTCTTGTCACTAGGTAATAAATATCCTGCAGTCTGAAGTTGTTATGTGCTCTTCTGATTCAGATTTTCATATTCTTGTTTGATTAGATTACAAGTGGAAGATCTCTTTGATAACGATGTTGAAGATCTTTTAATCTGTATTGGGCAAGGAACAGCCCTCAGCAGTCTACTGTAAGTTTTGTGATTCTTTGGGTTCTTGGTGAAGAATGTTTTTTTGGTTGTTAGCTAAAGCAAGCCAGCTGTGGGTAGCCTGTCTCTGCTGAATGACTGAAGCTAAGCAGGTGTTGGCTTGGTTAATACTGGACGGGAGATCTCCTGGGCAAACTAAGTTCTTGCTGGAAGTAGTGTTGCATGGTGTATCGATACTAAAAAGGTATCGCGATGCCTTCACGCAAAAAACGATACGATTTCAGACGTTTTTAGAATCGATACTTTATTAAAATAATAACGTTCTGTGTCTGTGTTAACTGCTGCTCTCACTGCTCCTTGCACGCATCTAGGCAACTGGGCGTGTCAAGCAGGCAGCTCTGAGTGAGTGAGTGCGCAGCCAACGTCAACATAGTTCTTTGCCGACAGTTGTTCTAGGCCTTGTGGAAAAAGGTGCAGTGAAATCTGCAACTATTTCGGATACATCGCGAATTAAGGCAAGGTACACAAAGTCATTTAAAAGCAGTAGGCTACGCATGGAACTTGGCTAAACACCTCGCAGACATATCCCAACATTTTTAAAGAGTTCAAAGAACGACAGGTTAACGAACAAGCTATAGAAAACACGACTACATGGTTAGTGCCAAGTTCTTCTCTTATGTTTTAGTCTAGCCTAAGTGAAACGAGTATGGTTCTCTGGGATAAAGCGAACCTTCCTTCAACGAGCTGTAATCATTTTGATGAGACATAACGAGCTGTAATCATAGGGTGCTAACGTGATGAAAGAGCAATGTTCACGCCAGAATAACATTACCATAATTTGTAAACAATCTATTTCATGTTCGGTCAGTAGCCTACTACTGGTAATATTTGTCATGGCATGTAGACTGCATTTGTTCAATAATTATTGCCCAGATGTAGGATGGGCTACCCGAAATGCGCTAATTAAAGCCCACAGCATAATACCACTAAAGCGTGTTGAGTCCTAATAATAATAGCCGCGTATTGTTACAGTACGTGCTAGCAAATCATGTTATCAAAGAAATAGACGGAATGTAGGAATGCACACAGATATATTGTAACAGTTAATGGTGTAGGCCTATCTGACGAAGACCTGAGTGGTTGGAACGTCGTACTTGTACACTGGGCGCAAAGAAGACTATCCTCACATTTTCCCCTTTGCAACTGTCAAAGAAATCCCATGAACACGGGAAGGCCTAGGGCAGTGGTTTTCAAAGTGGGGGCCGGGGCCGCGAGGGGTGCCAGGGGGGCCTCAGCAAGTTGGAAGGAAAAATAAAAGCAACAAATAAATACATTTGAAAAGTTTAAAATATACCTATTACAATGAGGATTGTTATACAATGGCATTGTAATAATGTGACGCATATCTGAACATTATATTTCCCATGATAATGACTTGGAATAATAGTAGAGCGATAGCTCTCATATAGCAGAAAGCCCCAAATACAATTTTTACACACTGTATGCTCCATCGCGATGTGGTTGTGGCTAAAATAATTATTAGGATTACCTTAATGTATTTTTACATTTGCCGTAGTGTTGTCGATGGGTTTCCATCAAGGGGGTCCTTGTCCAGAACCTAGTGGTATTTGGGGGGCCTTGTCGTGGAAAAGTTTGGGAACCCCTGGCCTAGGGTAGCCTATACTGTACATCAGATGGCCTAAAGATGAGGCCCCTCTGCATAGCATTCAGTGATTTGCATGCAGTAATTTTAACACTGACCTTGATCTAGCCTAGTTTGGCTATTAAAGCTACTTTATTGCCAAAACACAACACAATGTAAATTAACTGTAACAAACAATAAAGGACTTAATCACAGAAAGTAGGCCTACTATTTTACTGACTAAAAAAATAATAATTATGTAGGAAGTTTAGAAGTTTAGAACCCAGAATTGACCTACACACTACAAAAGTGCACCAAATTCAACACAAATGACTCAATACACTTGGAGGAGGTATGAGTCCTTTCTTCTCCAGATATCTTAGGATTTCGTCGTAGTATCGTTTTAGTATCGAGCATTGTGATATTTATGGCAGGTATCGTATTGAAGTCATAATTTTGGTATCGTGACAACACTAGCAGGAAGTGGTGTTGAAGGCCTAGTTGTTGGCAGTCTTCCCTCTGGTCATAAGACAATCCCAGTGCTGTGATGGGGACACTGTGCTGTACGAGATGCCGTCCTTCAGATGAGACAATAAACCGAGGTCATAATAGATCTTCTGGCATTTAAACAAAGAGTCCTAGGAGTAGGGGGTTCCCTGGTGTCCTAGCAACAAAGAGTAGGGGGTTCCCTGGTGTCCTAGCAACAATGAGTCCTAGGAGTAGGGGGTTCCCTGGTGTCCTAGCAACAATGAGTCCTAGGAGTAGGGGGTTCCCTGGTGTCCTAGCAACAATGAGTCCTAGGAGTAGGGGGTTCCCTGGTGTCCTAGCAACAAAGAGTACTAAAAGTAGGGGGTTCCCTGGTGTTTTGGCTAAATTCCCTACCTGGCTCTGTCCATCTAATCACCCACAAGTGTAATTGGCTGATTGATTCACTCTCCACCTCAAGCTGGTGTGTGGTGAGCATCCTGGCGCTCTTGCTACCACAATGACTGTATCTTCCGGATGGGTACACATTGGTGGTTGTAGTGAATTGGTAGTAATATGTGGTAGTTGAATCAGACTTGTGACTGAAGGGTGGCTGGTTTGTTCCCCAACTAATAGAAAATGACATGTTGAGAGGCCCTTGAGAGATTGGTGGCTATCAAGCTATGTTGTCTAGGGATTAATCAGTTTTAAGAGTCCCCTCTTGGTTGCAACAAAAAACAAAACACAGAGGAGAACAAAACTGCTAGCCCTACGTGTGGTGCAGAACTTGGAAGTATGGTTCTAACCATGTTTGAATGCATGTGTGTGTGTCGGCTTGGCAGGAGCCTCAGGAAGCGGTCAACAAGGTACAGTGTGACAACAAGGTACATTGTGACAACAAGGTACAACAAGGTACAGTGTGATAATAACATGTTAGTGCAGCAATCAGTAGTATGTCCAGTAGTTTAGAACATAGGCCCTGCTGTCATAGAAGGCCTCAACTAATTGTGTGCCTTGAATGTTACACAGGTGTTCATTTAACCGATTAGCCACAGGTAGTGACATCACATACCTGCTGTCTGCTGGCACTCCTTGCCTGGTGCTCCTCTGAGCCAGCAAAAGCAGCTTTGTTGTTTTATTTTCCTTTTGATGGTGTAAAATCCAAAACAAAGAGTACTACATTTAGCTGACGAAAAGGACAACAAGGTACAGTGTGACAAGAACATGTTAGTGCAGCAATCAAGCAATTTTGGGGAAGCCGTGGCCCACTGGTTAGCACTCCGGACCTGTAACTGGAGGGTTGCCGGTTTGAGCCCCGACCAGTAGGCACGGCTGAAGTGCCCTTGAGTAAGGCACCTAACCCCTCACTGCTCCCCGAGCGCCGCTGTTGTTGCAGGCAGCTCACTGCGCCGGGATTAGTGTGTGCTTCACCTCACTGTGTGTTCACTGTGTGCCGAGTGTGTTTCACTAATTCACGTATTGGGATAAATGCAGACCAAATTTCCCTCACAGGATCAAAAAAGTATATATACTTATACTTACTTATACAATCAGTAGTATGTCCAGTAGTTTAGAACATAGGCCCTGCTGTCATAGAAGGCCTCAACTGATTGTGTGCCTTGAATGTTACACAGGTGTTCATTTAACCGATTAGCCACAGGTAGAGACATCACTAAAGCCCCGTCTGTAAGTCAATAGGCTTGTTCGAGATTAACTGTGTCTGACTTGGTCTGGCTTTCTACGTCAACGTGAACTTCAGAGGCTAGCCGGGAGGAGCTACAACAAGACGGCAGCTCATCCCAGACAGACAGGCTCTGCCTGATGTGACTCGCGGGAGACATCGCAGGAGATATCGCGGAATTTTGTTTGCAATAAATACAGCATAACTTTCATTCTTACTCATTCAAATGAGCATGATGACTGACAAAATAAATTCTTATGATGTAGTTTAAATAAACCACTGCTATCATACAGTTAACAGGCCTGCATTGTAGCAAAAAATACAATATCAAGTGTTTTCCCTATATGTGTATCTATCTATTTAACCAAGAGAAGAAAATAACAGAATATCCAAAAGTTTTCAGTAGGCTAGCCTACCATTGTTGCAGAAATCACATATAAGAAGGTATCCCTTCAATTTCGGTTCATTTTCGCATATTCCAACATAAGGAAGCAGCATGAGACATCCTTAAAAATCGTCATGAGGAGATTCTTCCCAAATAGCCCTATCACGTCTTTGAACTGACGTCATGAAGGCGGGTTTTAGCTCGTGCAGACCGTGGAAGGCAACTGCAAGATCTGTCTGCAGGCTAAGACTCCCGCGATATTTTAAGGTCATGTGACATAGTGACACGGTGGTAAGTCTCTCCCCGGCTGACAGAAGTCGGACAGAATTTCTAACCAGTAAGCATTGCGTCCATCCCAGCATGCATTGTGTTCAATCCAGCATGCATCACATCAAGTCAGATCTGCATGAAGTCGACTTCATGCAGATCTGCTCAGATGAGCTGCCGATCCGGGATGAGCTGCCGTCTGTTGTAGCTCCTCCCGGCTAGCCTCTGAAGATTTAGAAAGAATGATTGACGTAGAAAGCCAGACAAAGTTAGACACAGTTCATCTCGAACAAGCCTAATGCTAATGCTAGTGCTAATGCTCTAACACCTGACTACAGGGAAACGTGGGTGGGCGAAGTGTTTGACCAACGCTCTCTCATGTCCACATACACGGATGAGGTGCCCTTGAGCAAGAAACTTAACACTGAACTGCTCCCTGGGCGCCAGATCAAGGGCTACCCACTGCTCTGTTTGTGTGTGCTCTTAGAGAGTGTGTGTGTGTGTGTGTGTGTGTGGTGTGTGTATGCAGAGGAGAAACATTAACCCTAGTGAGATTTTCCTCCTTTACTCCTTTGGTAAATAAATCAAACACGTTGTTGTAATTTATTGATTTTGTCTTAACTGGTACAGTTTAGCCAAGAGCAGCTGTACTGAGGAAGGATACATGCCAGAGATTGAAAGGTAAGACAAACTGATTTTCATGTCGTCGGCAAATTTGAATTTGAATTGGTCTGTCTGGAAAAGATACCTCTGACACCTCTGTTATCGAAAACCAAGCATTTTGTGTTCTTTACTGAATTGACTAGACAACTGCATTTAAAACAACCGTTTTAAAAGAAAGATGTGTTTGTTGCACTTCATCTGGGTTAATTATCATGCAATATAGACTTATATTTTAGATAAATATAGCAGGTATCTAACATACATGTCTTACTCACATATTAGAAAACATTTTAGTCACAATCATATTAGTAAACATTTTAGTCACAATCATATTAATAAACATTATAGAACATAGATGTTCTACAGGAAAACATGACCATAACAAACGATTTCAGTAAATTAACATTTTAATATATTTCAATACATTTGTCTCACAGGTTGGTGAAAAGCAAACTCACAGATGTTGGTGTTCGGGAGATTCTGGCCAGCCTTTCCAAGCAGAAGTGTGTGGGTTCCTTTCAGCTTGAAGCACTCTCCGTCACACTGACCACAGTGGAGGTCCTCTTTGACCTTCTTCAGAGGAAAACATTTGACATCAGCGTGAGGTACATCTTTGTTATTTGTACATGATGCACCTCTAGCACTGTCTGATCAGGTCGAATTTAAATTAATAAATCAGAATCAGAATCAGCTTTAATCAGGTTTGCGTGAACAAACAAGGAATTTGACTCCAGTTAATGTTTGCTATCAAAGTACAACACTCACTTTACATATAAGATAAAAAACAGAAAGGGCAGTAAGAAATATAAAAAATGCTGTTAAATATACAATATAACAATACAATAAAAGTTACAAATGTACAAAAAATATTTACGATAAAAATTGTGTGTATGTGACTTCATGGACCTGTTTGTGAAATGTATTTTACATTGTATTAATTGCAGTTAATTAATTGTATATGACATTGTAGTGACTTTGAATAACTATTGGTGACTTTTCCCCCCATTAACACCTGCCCCCCTGCTGTATATGGCCTTGTTCATAGAGGTTTGTCACCTTTTTTGCAGTTTTCTTGCAGCAGTACTGACTGACACTGAAGATGCTGATCTGAGGGTTTACCTGCTCAAGATTGAGTTAATTAATTGTATATGACATTGTAGTGACTTTGAATAACTATTGGTGACTTTTCCCCCCATTAAAAAATTGAGAAAATGTGTACCCTGACGATTCAGATGATACCATGTAAGACCCACCACTTTCAGCAGTTTACCATATTTATTTACATTTATGGTGCCATTGCAGTACATTCATCATGGTGCACCTGACAACAAAAGGTATAACTATGCTGCATGTTTAAAAGGTATAACTATGCTGCATGTTTAAAAGATATAACTATTCTGCACTTTTAAAAGGTATAACTATGCTGCATGTTTAAAAGATATAACTATGCTGCACTTTTAAAAGGTATAACTATGCTGCATGCTTAAAGAAGCCCTATGCAGGTCTGGTTATTCCTTTGCTGTTTCTGGGTTTTCACCTGATTTGGGCTTGCATTTTTCACGACATAGCTCCCCCTGCAGCTTCGGTAGCAAGTGACTGCTACGCTAAACCCCCACTAGCTAGCGAGCTAGCCATCAAGAAACCAAGCTAAACACAATCAGGGCTCACAATAAAACGGTCGAGCAAACACATTGTTCAAGAGACTATCAAATCACATTACAAAAACAAAGTTCACCCAAGGGTAGGCTACTTACAATTTCAACAGCAACAAAGCCAAGTCGGAGTCCATTTTGCAGTCTTTTTAGAAACTACAATCTGCCTACATTGTTGAGGCGCGATTGGATACTTCCACTGAGTTACATCCGGATGTGTTCGGACCGCGACCAGAAAGTTGCATATTCGTTTTTTCCACGGAGAAGCACTAGGGGGAGACGAAGCACCCACCAAACGACCCAAAAAGTGTTGTAGAACCATCAGAACGACTCTCTTACCTGCATAATTAAGGTAATTTTTGCTAAAATTGTTGCATAGGGCTTCTTTAATGTATGCTACCACCATGCTTCAAATTAGGGGTGGTGCATTTTTGGTGATGTGCAGTGTTTGGTGTCCGCCAAAAACAGCATCTAGTCTGATGGCCAAAAAGCGCAATTTTGGTCTCATCAGAACAGCAAACCTTCTTCCATTTGACCTCCCTTACAGAAATGTCAGGTTTATAGCGAACAGTTACTGCAAATTTTGTGGCAAGGTCATATTTTCCCATGCAAATTAAGTTTCTGGCAAACAGTTGCGGTTAACTTTTGGCAATGTTTGGCAAAGGTTTGTCACTAGAAGTTCAATGGAAATGTGCAATTATTAAGTGTGGCGACAAATCACTGATGAGCACATTTGCCACTAGTGGCAAACTTCTCATTGTTGCCAGAACTTTGCTTGAGGTTTGCCTCTAGCAGCCAACAGGTTTGCCTCTAGCAGCCAACAGGTTTGCCTCTTACCCATAGAGCTTTGACTGGTGAAGAACTTGTGCAAAAGTTGTTGTATGCATAATTTCTCCCATAGATAGATAGATAGATACTTTATTGATCCCCAAGGGGAAATTCAAGAAATCCATCTCAGCTGCTAAAACTTTTAACTTCTTCAGAGTTGTCATAGGTGCCTTGGTGGTCCCCCCTCCATTATTCTTCTTGAGCGGTCACTCAGTTTGTGGTGACGGCCTGCTCTAGGCTGATTTGCACATTTCCCATATTCCATGCATTCCTAATGATGGATTTCACTGTACTCCAGGGGATGTTCAGTGACTTGAACATCTTTTGTATCCATCCCCTCACTTATGCTTTTAAATAACCTTCTCTTTGAGTTGTTTGGACTGGTCTTTTGTCTTCATGGTGGAATTATAGCCAGGAATTCTTCATGATGCAGGTGTCTTACTATACTATACACATTCACTGCACTCAGGGGATCTCCATTTCAGTAACTGTGAGACTATTAGCACCAATCGGCTGGACTGCTGCTGATTTAAGTCAGTCCCTTTATGGGGGCTGAATATTTATGCAATCGCTTATTTGGGGGCCAAGCTGCGAAGCCCCATTGTGTTTCTATGTATTCTTCCATATTATTATTACGCTTCCGTCATTGAAGTCTATGGCAGCCCATAGAACCATCTGGTAAAAAGTTGTGAAATTTGGCACACTGATTGGGGACAGTCCAATAATTAATTTCACCAAGTTTCATGCCGGCACCTCAAGCACTCTAGCGCCACCAACAGGCCAAAGTTGGACGTGTGTTCGCGGACGTAACTTTTGACCCGTTGACCCAATTGTCAAAACTGAGGTATCATTGGACTCCTTGGTCCAAGCCGAGTTCAACGCACCCTATGACGTCAATTTCCGCCATGATGGATTTTCTGCCATTTTGAATTTTCTCAAAAACTTTAAAAAGTTTCATGCATCACATAGTTTGTCCGATTTTCACAAATCTTTGTACATATGATGATCTTGCTCGCTAGCCAAGCTAAGTTCATGCCATGAAGCTAAAATTAGTTGATAACGGCTGTCATGTTATGGACGAAACCTACTAGCTGTTAGCCAATCAGAGTCAAGCAGCTTAGCTCGTTGAATATTAATGAGAACTGGCGCAAATCGAGCTGAGTCTTCCTGCAGGCTTTCAATACCACGCTAGAATGGCTTGAAACAAGGTAACCATGGCATGTTTTCCACAAAAAATGTTAGAGCCCATGGTAGAACTTCAGACATTACCACAAAGTAATGAAATACGTGTGGCAGGGCATCTTTAAAGAGGGGATTGTAAATTATTATAAAACAAGCTAAATTGTCAAAGATTCCATGTATTAAAGCAATATAGGGGAAATATTCAAGGGAGGGGAATTCCTTTGTATAGGCACTGTACATCGAAACAGAGACCAGCAGTAGTCAGTGATTGTGGATATTGCCTGTTCTAAGAGAATGTTTCCAGGTGTCTGCTGAGATTATGTTGAGTGTCCAGGATCCAGAGAGCCACGGAGCCCAAAGGGGGCTGAAAGACTTCACTCTCAGACTGTCTCTGGACGCACAGATCGCCACCATCGACTGGAGAAGGTTTTTCCACTACTGCGTAGCAGACAAGTATGTTTAACAGGATACTCATGAGTTTCAGTTTCCTGTGAATCTGTTTGTGTTTTCCCTGACATCTGTTGTGTTTATTGACTGTATTGCACTCTTTACCTGTTTACATTTACTCCTACACTGTTTCACCCATGACCTTGCACTGTTAACACCCCATACTATACATATACTTACTTATCCAACTATACACTGTACATTATTAATCTGTATTGTCTACACAGCCATACTCTACCTGCACTTGGTACTTATTGCTTCTTTGCACTTTTGGTTGGATGTCAATTGCATTTCATTGGCTCTCTACCTGCACTCTGCTTAATGACAATAAAGTTGAATCTAATCTAATCTAATCTAATTTATGTGTGTGTGTGTGTGCAGTCTGGAGACTGATGATCATGTAGGTGCCCTGATGTCCTGCCTGAGCAGCATGCCCGGTCTGGAGGAGGTGAGGACAAGCGTGGGTCATCTGGATGAGCACTGGACCACTGGGTTCCTTCAGCTATTCCTGACCTCTCCTCATCTCAAACGCATCAGGTGATCTGGACTGACACCAACACACACATAACTAGGGCTGTCAGCATTAACGTGTTAATCCTGATAGGATTAATGGCCGAGCATAACACGTTTCTTTTTTTTATATCACATTAATTGTGTGCTGTTTCTTGCCCTCAAACTGCCAAAGATACTTAGTAGGCTTGTGCCTGTCCTCCTGCTGCAGTCATGGAGATATTAAACAGCAGCACAGTTCTGAATGGCATGTTTTACTTAAAGAAGCCCTATGCAGGTCCGGTTATTCCTTCGCTGTTTCTGGGTTTTCGCCGGATTTGGGCTCGCATTTTTCACCACACAGCTCCCCCTGCAGCTTCGGTAGCAAGTGACTGCTACGCTAAACCCCCACTAGCTAGTGAGCTAGCCATCAAGAAACCAAGATAAACACATACAGGGCTCACAATAAAATGGTCGAGCTAACACGTTGTTCAAGAGACTATCAAACCACATTACATAAACAAAGTTCACCCAAGGGTAGGCTACTTACAATTTCAACAGCAACAAAGCCAAGTCGGCGTCCGTTTTGCAGTCTTCTTCGAAACTATAATCTGACTGCATTTTCGAGAATGACTCTCAGCCTGCATAATTAAGGTCATTTTGCTAAAATTGTTGCATACTGTTCTTTAAAGATATGACCCCTTATACGACCTTATGATCCTTTCATGATGACAATTTTAAGATATGATCTACGAGCTAAGCATTTTTGCACTAATTTTCACAGCTTACATTGTTACACGTTTTCAACTTTTAACTGAACTGAACATAGTTAATGGAGATAGTGGGATAACGGCCTTTGTGGTGTCCCGATATACAGGGACAGCCGTGGCCTACTGGTTAGTGCTTCGGACTTGTAACCGGAGGGTTGCCGGTTCGAACCCCGACCAGTAGGAATGGCTGAAGTGCCCTCGAGCAAGGCACCTAACCCCTCACTGCTCCCCGAGCGCCAATGTTGATGCAGGTAGCTCACTGCGCCGGGATTAGTGTGTGCTTCACTGTGAGTTCACTGTGAGTTCACTGTGTTTCATTAATTCACAGATTGAGATAAATGCAGAGACTAAATTTCCCTCACGGGATTAAAAGAGTATTTATACTTATACAGTATTATCCTCCCATTTTGAGTGTGTTAGGAGGGACAAAGGCTCAGTTTAGTACATGCCCTCATAGCACAGCTTGTGAGCTCTATGGCTGCTTTAGCCACTGGCCCGCTGACTCGTGTCAGACAGCACTGATTTTTTTCTCCGACCGACAGTATTCCATGAACATGATCAACTGAACTCTGTGTTCAAAATGGCTGAAGTTCAGCAATTAATCACAAATATATCAAAAATATTAATTGTTTGACAACCCTAATATAAACACACACACATATAAGCACACTCACACACATCAGCTCTTTTAGCTTTAAATCTGACTGTATGTGTGGTAACTTGTATAATAACCAGGACCACAAAGGATGTTGTACCGAGTGGTAGCTTTTATATGAAATGTAATCACATGAATGCTGTAGTATTAGAGCGCTAGTGGAACAGCACGTTCTTCTTATAGGAGACTTCACTAGAACACATTTTCAAGGAGGCAGTGCAAAACTAACTATCTAAAAGCATAGACTCCACCTAGTGGTAAGAAATGTAATTACTATTCGTAAATATACAAACTAAATTCCAAAATTCTCCCAATGCAAGTAAACTGGAAAATTTAAACTAATGTGGTGTCATTTCTTTCTTACACATTAACTCATTATACTTCTTCAAAAACAAATCACAAATCTTACAATCTAGCATATGCACATTCCACTGAACACATTCAGATTAATTAAATATTCAGTCTATCTGAGGCTTCCGATCACGCTGTGACCTGCGAACCATCTCCGGTGCTGTTGCTGGCACAGCTGGTGTAGGTGTTTTGGGTGGATCTGGTACAAGAGTCACAAGAGGGGTCTGTGTGTCTGTGATCAATTGTCCATCCTCTCCCGGGGGCACAGACATTTCTTCAAGTGACTTTTCCTCTGGTGAAGCTTCCCCAGTAGTCTGACTCACCAAGGGGAACTCTGAGGTGCTACTGACCTCTGGGCCTGTATCATGACGCAGGCGTACGTGGTCCTGATGTCTGCGGAACACTCGTCCATCAGTCAGTTCTACGACGTAGGAGAGAGGACCTCTTTGTGTCAAGATAACCCCCGGCAGCCATTGCTGATTAGAGTTATTGCTGAAATTCTTAACGTAGACATTGTCACCTGGTTTCAGCTGTCTCTGTCGTGCATGTTGATCGTGACCTTCCTTCTGTCTTTCCTGCTTTCTCAGCACAGTAGCCTTAGTGTCTGGGCGCAGCAGGTCCAACTTTGACTTAGGCCTACGTCCCATCAACATCTCTGCTGGAGTACGTGCAGTAGTGGTTTGCGGTGTAAGGCGATATTTAAACAGGAAACGTGAAAGTCTGGTGCTGAGAGAGTCACCTTTCATCCTTTTTAGACCCTCCTTCACTGTCTGGACAGCTCTCTCTGCCAATCCATTCGAGGCTGGGTGGAAAGGAGCTGTACGAATGTGTCGGATGCCATTCTGTTCCATAAACTCACCAAACAGCTCACTGGTAAACGTCGGACCATTATCTGTGACTACTGCATCTGGCAACCCGTGGATTGCGAACACTTGTCTGAGCTTGTCTATGGTTAAGGGGGCTGTTATGTTTCTCATGATGTGAGCGTCTATCCACTTGGAGTGCGCATCCACTATTATGAGGAACATCTGCCCCATGAACGGACCAGCAAAGTCCAGATGTAGCCTTGACCAGGGGTGGTCTGGCCACTCCCATGGCTGCAAAGGGGCTGGTGGCGACATGTGTTGATTTGACTGACATTGTGTACATGCCTTTACCTTGTTCTCCAGGTCTAAATCCATTCTTGGCCACTAGACGTAGGATCTCGCCAGGCTCTTCATTCGTGACACTCCTGGATGAGTCTCATGTACAGTAGTTCTTCCACAATGTGTGAGCGACCTGGGGGAGGTACAACTACCCTCGAACCCCAGAATATGCAGCCATCCTGCAGGCTGAGTTCTGTCTTGCGTTTGGCATATGGTTTCAGTTCCTCACTGACAACCACACTGGGCCAGCCCTGCAACAGGTAAGTCTTTACTTTGGACAGCACTGGGTCTCTCTCTGTCCACTGCTTGACTTGGGCTGCCTTAACAGCTGTCTCTGACAATTTCTCTAATGAAAAGACAGTCTCTGGAGGTACATATGTTGAGACAGGCGTCTCCGGCAATGGCAGGCGACTCAACGCATCAGCGTTTGCGTTGTCTTTTCCAGCTCTGTATACTATTGTGTACTGGTAGGCTGACAAGATTAGTGCCCACCGTTGGATTCTGGCGGACTCTAGCGGCGGAATGCAGCGTGTTTCACTGAACAGACTCATCAGTGGTTTATGGTCAGTGTGGATTTTGAAAACACGTCCATATAAATACTGATGAAAACGCTTTACTGCAAAAACAATAGCAAGACCTTCTTTGTCCAACTGTGAATAACCTTTCTCTGCAGCCGTCAGCGTCCGTGAGGCGAATCCAACAGGTTTCTCTGAGCCGTCTTCCATAACATGCGAGAGGACCGCCCCCACCCCATAAGGCGACGCGTCACATGAGAGAACAATGTCTTTATCGGGATCATAGTGAACTAACAGTTTTGCTGAATGAAGGAGCTCTTTCACCTCCTTAAACGCTTTCTCCTGCTCCGCACCCCACTGCCACTTTGTGTCATTGTGCAGCAGCTTGTACAGAGGTGCTAACACTTTTGATAGATCCTGCAGGAACTTCCCATAGTAATTCACCATGCCTAGAAAGCAGAGCAGAGTTCTGTGGCGTTCTTTGTCCTCCACTGGGCTTAAGACCCTCTGCTTGATAGTCCCTCACTTTGTCCTCCACTGGGCTGAGAAGACCCTCTGCTGTGATTGTAAAATGTCCCTAAATATCGCCACATGAGGTGCCATAAACACACACTTTCCACGCTACTTCAGGCGCAGCCCTGCATCTGAGAGTCTCTTTTTTTACCTGCTCTAGGTTTTCAATGTGCCTAGCCTCAGTAGCCCCTCCAAACTCCTCCAGCTTTGAGACTTGATTCACAGTAACTTTATAGTCACCACAGATCCTTGCGGTTCCATCAGGCTTCAACACAGGAACGATAGGTGCTGCCCACCTTGAAAACTGGACAGGCTCAATGATGCCCAGCACCTGTAAGCGTTCCAGCTCCTCCTCAGGTATGGCCTGACCTGTGTATGTCCTTAGTTTGAGATTCGAAGGCTTAATAGGTGGTGACTTATGTCCCCATGTCCTCCTGTAGGTCTCCTCACTGATGACCGATGCTGTAGCCCCAGAATCAACCTCAAACTTAATGTCTTGTCCTTCAACAATCACTGTTGCATAGTAGGGCATAGGTGGTCCCTCATCTGTGTCCACTGTAAACATGTTGAATGCACACGCTTCCTCTCCGTCATCTTCCTTGACGTGATGTGTGTGTGCTTGAGCCTGTCGGGCTTTCCATGTTTCATTCTTAGCCTTATTTTTAGCACTCCTGCACTTTTTAGCTAAGTGTCTTTTTTACTGCAGGTATGACAAACCGTTTCTTTAAATTTACAGTCATTAGCATAGTGTGGCCCTCCACACCTAAAACATTCCACTTTCTTTGATGACTTTGCAGCCTCTTTGTTCACGTGGTGCACAGCCACTGACTGCGATCCAGCCTGACCCTTTTGAATGTCTTTGGCATTATTTGCCGCCATTTCCATTCCGAACGATATTTCTAAAGCTTTCTTGACAGTCAGTGGTGGAGTTTCCCCCAGCAAACGGCGCTGTATGGCGTCATTATTATTGCCGCATACTAATCTGTCACGGAGCATGTCATCTAAGACGTCCTTAAAATCACAATGTTCTGACAGTTGCCGCAATTCTGCAACAAAATTAGCTACAGACTGACCTGACTTCCGAAAATGGCTGTGAAATTTGAAACGTTGGACTATTACTGACGGTTTTGGATTGTGGTGATTCCCGACGAGCTTGACCAGTTCAGTAGGCCTATATTCAATTTCCCCCGGTTTCTTCGGTGTAGCTAAGTTCCTTATCAGCTCATAAGTCTTAGCTCCACACACACTCAGGAGAATGGCACGCTTTCTAGCCTCCTCTGCAATTCCATTTGCAGCGAAAAAGTGTCCCAACCTTTCCTCATACTCTGTCCAGTCCTCGTCTCCTTCCACAAATTCACCGATAGTCCCAAACGTAGCCATTTGAATGCTGTGCTCTTCTCCTTGTCCTTGTCGCTCCTCTACAGCCACTGGCGCTCTGATTCTCTCTTCACCGTGCTCCTCTGCACTGCTCGAGCTTCCACTCATGAAGATAGTCACAAGTTTGCTAGCTAGCACACTGTGTTTAGCTAACACTGAAAACAAAACGCGATAAAAAAACAATTCCAGTTCACCTCGTCGCCTAAAATATGTGGTTACTTGTATAATAACCAGGACCACAAAGGATGTTGTACCGAGTGGTAGCTTTTATATGAAATGTAATCACATGAATGCTGTAGTATTGGAGCGCTAGTGGAACAGCACGTTCTTCTTATAGGAGACTTCACTAGAACACATTTTCAAGGAGGCAGTGCAAAACTAACTATCTAAAAGCATAGACTCCACCTAGTGGTAAGAAATGTAATTACTATTAAGTAAGTATACAAACTAAATTCCAAAATTCTCCCAGTGCAAATAAACTGGAAAATTTAAACTAATGTGGTGTCATTTCTTTCTTACACATTAACTCATTATACTTCTTCAAAACACAAATCACAATCTAGCATATGCACATTCCACTGAACACATTCAGATTAATTAAACATTCAGTCTATCTGGAGGCTTCCGATCACGCTGTGACCTGCGAACCATCTCCGGTGCTGTTGCTGGCACAGCTGGTGTAGGTGTTTTGGGTGGATCTGGTACAAGAGTCACAAGAGGGGTCTGTGTGTCTGTGATCAATTGTCCATCCTCTCCCGGGGGCACAGACATTTCTTCAAGTGACTTTTCCTCTGGTGAAGCTTCCCCAGTAGTCTGACTCACCAAGGGGGAACTCTGAGGTGCTACTGACCTCTGGGCCTGTATCATGACGCAGGCGTGCACGCGGGGTCCTGATGTCGCGGAACACTTTCGTCCATCCAGTCAGTTCTCTAACGTAGGGAGAGGACCTCTTGTGTCAAGATAACCCCCTCGCAGCCATTGCTGATTAGAGTTATTGCTGAAATTCTTAACGTAGACATTGTCACCTGGTTTCAGCTGTCTCTGTCGTGCATGTTGATCGTGACCTTCCTTCTGTCTTTCCTGCTTTCTCAGCACAGTAGCCTTAGTGTCTGGGCGCAGCAGGTCCAACTTTGACTTAGGCCTCGTCCCATCAACATCTCTGCTGGAGTCACGTGCAGTAGTGGTTTTGTGTAAGGCGATATTTAAACAGGGAAACGTGAAAGTCTGGTGCTGAGAGAGTCACCTTTCATCCTTTTTAGACCCTCCTTCACTGTCTGGACAGCTCTCTGCCAATCCATTCGAGGCTGGGTGGAAAGGAGCTGTACAGATATGTCGGATGCCATTCTGTTCCATAAACTCACCAAACAGCTCACTGGTAAACGCCGGACCATTATCTGTGACTACTGCATCTGGCAACCCGTGGATTAGAACACTTGTCTGAGCTTGTTCATGGTTAGGGGCTGTTATGTTTCTCATGATGTGGCGTCTATCCACTTGGAGTGCGCATCCACTATTATGAGGAACATCTGCCCCATGAACGGACCAGCAAAGTCCAGATGTAGCCTTGACCAGGGTGGTCTGGCCACCCCATGGCTGCAAAGGGGCTGGTGGCGACATGTGTTGATTTGACTGACATTGTGTACATGCCTTTACCTTGTTCTCCAGGTCTAAATCCATTCTTGGCCACTAGGCGTAGGATCCGCCAGGCTCTTCATTCGTGACACTCCTGGATGAGTCTCATGTACAGTAGTTCTTCCACAATGTGTGAGCGACCTGGGGAGGTACAACTACCCTCGAACCCCAGAATATGCAGCCATCCTGCAGGCTGAGTTCTGTCTTGCGTTTGGCATATGGTTTCAGTTCCTCACTGACAACCACACTGGGCCAGCCCCTGCAACAGGTAAGTCTTTACTTTGGACAGCACTGGGCCCTCTCTGTCCCTGCTTGACTTGGGCTGCCTTAACAGCTGTCTCTGACAGATTTCTCTAATGAAAAGACAGTCTCTGGGTACATATGTTGAGACAGGCGTCTCCGGCAATGGCAGGCGACTCAAGCGCATCAGCGTTTGCGTTGTCTTTTTCCAGCTCTGTATACTATTGTGTACTGGTAGGCTGACAAGATTAGTGCCCACCGTTGGATTCTGGCTGACGCTGGCGGCGGAATGCAGCGTGTTTCACTGAACAGACTCATCAGTGGTTTTATGGTCAGTGTGGATTTTTGAAAACACGGCCCATATAAATACTGATGAAAACGCTTTTACTGCAAAAACAATAGCAAGACCTTCTTTGTCCAACTGTGAATAACCTTCTCTGCAGCCGTCAGGTCCGCGGGAGGCTTAATCAACAGGTTTCTCTGAGCCGTCTTCCATAACATGCAAGAGTACCGCCCCACCCCATAAAGGCGGACTGGCGTCACATGAGAGAACAATGTCTTTTATCGGGATCATAGTGAACTAACAGTTTTGCTGAATGAAGGAGCTCTTTCACCTCCTTAAACGCTTTCTCCTGCTCCTCCCACTGCCACTTTGTGTCATGTGCAGCAGCTTGTACAGAGGTGCTAACACTTTTGATAGATCCTGCAGGAACTTCCCATAGTAATTCACCATGCCTAGAAACGAAAGCAGAGTTCCCAGGCGTTCTTTGGGCTTCTTGGCGCCCTGATAGCCCTCACTTTGTCCTCCACTGGGCTAAGACCCTCTGCTGTGATTGTATGTCCCCAGATCGTCATTACTTGGTGCCATAAACACACACTTTCCACGTTTCAGGCGCAGCCCTGCATCTGAGAGTCTCTTTAGTACCTGCTCTAGGGTTTTCAATGTGCCTAGCCTCAGTAGCCCCCGTTATTAAAATGTCGTCTAAATATGCGGCTACATGAGGAATCCCTTGCAATAGTGTCCATTGTCCTTTGAAAAATAAGCCCGGGACTGGACGCTACTCCAAACACTAGGCGATTGTAATTTTGAATAATCCTTTTGTGTGTGTTTATTGTGACAAATTCTTTTGATTTCTCATCAAAGAAGTAGCTGCTGGTAAAGCGTGGCTCATATCAAGCTTTGAGAACAGTTTACCTCCAGCCAGTGTTGCGAACAAGGTCATCCACCAAGTGGCCAAACTCCTCCAGCTTTGAGACTTGATTCACAGTAACTTCATAGTCACCACAGATCCTTGCCCGGTTCCATCAGGCTTCAACACACAGGGCGATAGGTGCTGCCCACCTTGAAAACTGGACAGGCTCAATGATGCCCAGCTGCCTGTAAGCGTTTCCAGCTCCTCCTCAGGTATGGCCTGACCTGTGTATGTCCTTAGTTTGAGATTCCGAAGGCTTAATAGGTGGTGACTTATGTCCCCATGTCCTCCTGTAGGTCTCCTCCTCACTGATGACCGATGCTGTAGCCCCAGAATCAACCTCAAACTTAATGTCTTGTCCTTCAACAGTCACTGTTGCATAGTAGGGCATAGGTGGTCCCTCATTTGTGTCCACTGTAAACATGTTGAATGCACACGCTGCCTCTCCGTCATCTTCCTTGACGTGATGTGTGTGTGCTTGAGCCTGTCGGGCTTTCCATGTTTTCATTCTTAGCCTTATTTTTAGCACTCCTGCACTTTTTAGCTAAGTGTCTTTTTTACTGCAGGTATGACAAACCGTTTCTTTAAATTTACAGTCATTAGCATAGTGTGGCCCTCCACACCTAAAACATTCCACTTTCTTTGATGACTTTGCAGCCTCTTTGTTCACGTGGTGCACAGCCACTGACTGGCGATCCAGCCTGACCCTTTTGAATGTCTTTGGCATTATTTGGCCGCCATTTCCATTCGAACGATATTTCTAAAGCTTTCTTGACAGTCAGTGGTGGAGTTCCCCAGCAAACGGCGCTGTGGCGCCATTATTAATGCCGCATACTAATCTGTCAATGGAGCATGTCATCTAAGACGTCCTTAAAATCACAATGTTCTGACAGTTGCCGCAATTCTGCAACAAAATTAGCTACAGACTGACCTGACTTCCGAAAATGGCTGTGAAATTTGAAACGTTGGACTATTACTGACGGTTTTGGATTGTGGTGATTCCCGACGAGCTTGACCAGTTCAGTATATTCAATTTCCCCCGGTTTCTTCGGTGTAGCTAAGTTCCTTATCAGCTTATAAGTCTTAGCTCCACACACACTCAGGAGAATGGCACGCTCTCTAGCCTCCTCTGCAATTCCATTTGCAGCGAAAAAGTGTCCCAACCTTTCCTCATACTCTGTCCAGTCCTCGTCTCCTTCCACAAATTCACCGATAGTCCCAAACGTAGCCATTTGAATGCTGTGCTCTTCTCCTTGTCCTTGTCGCTCCTCTACAGCCACTGGCGCTCTGATTCTCTCTTCACCGTGCTCCTCTGCACTGCTCGAGCTTCCACTCATGAAGATAGTCACAAGTTTGCTAGCTAGCACACTGTGTTTAGCTAACACTGAAAACAAAACGCGATATAAAAAACAATTCCAGTTCACCTCGTCGCCAAAAATATGTGGTTACTTGTATAATAACCAGGACCACAAAGGATGTTGTACCGAGTGATAGCTTTTATATGAAATGTAATCACATGAATGCTGTAGTATTGGAGCGCTAGTGGAACAGCACGTTCTTCTTATAGGAGACTTCACTAGAACACATTTTCAAGGAGGCAGTGCAAAACTATCTAAAAGCATAGATTCCACCTAGTGGTAAGAAATGTAATTACTATTCGTAAGTATACAACAGTATGAGTTTCTGCATTGTGTTTTATTATGATGATGGGTATTTCAGCTGCTCACTGAAAATGGCCGACAGCAAGTACTCTCAAGAGCTGTGTGTGGAAAACTACAAGGGGATGCTGAGGTGAGCTGTGTGTGTGTGTGTGTGTGTTTATATGTGTGTGTTTGTGTGTTTACGTGTGTGTGTTTATGTGTGAGTGTTTGTTTATGTGTGCATGTTTAGGAGATGCTGATGTGACATAGAGAGGTGTGTGTGTGGGTGTCTGTTAGTGTTTACGTGCATGAGTTTGTGTGAGTGTATGCGCATGAGTCCCTAAGACCCTGAGGGTATTCCATCAACCTCGCTAAAGGCCAAACCTGGCTTATTTCGATAAGTCTCGCTAATTTTAGTGAGAATTCCGTTCCATTAATGAGGTTAACGTGAATCCCAGCTTGGTAACTATGGGAATGCTCCGTAGCAGGTTAACTTTCAAGCTAAATTAAGCTGTGTTGCAAAAAAAAAAAAACAATCAGTCGGAAAACGAGTCCAAAAAGATGGTTTCGTCAACCTGTGCTTTCGTCACTGTAGCCTACAACTTCAAAAATAGAAGTAGGCCTAGAAATGTTTTTTACGACAGTGTCACCAAGCATGGATTTACACATTCACTAGCTCCAAAGAATGTATGAAGATTATACGACTTCAAATGTTTTAACTTCACATGCGTGTGGTTCTAGGAATCGTGCTATTCTGCGTCAATTACGTTCGGTGGTGGTGTAACGTGCAGCGAGACGGCATAGGAAAGGAATTACATACTTGCGTGTTCGCAGGTTCGCTTCCCATACGAAGTATTATGGCTACATATTTTATCACCTTGCTAATGGCATTTTTAGTTATAATCTTTGATGGAAGACAAATGTCTACTGCTGATAAAGGGTCATGCACATTTGGTAGGCTGTTCAGTAACAGCTTTGCCAGTGGGCTATATTATATCTGATGCAAGCCAAAGGATAATTCTGTAGCCTAGGCAGCTACTGTAATAATTAAAACTGCTTCATGTGTCGACGATTGTTCATGAATGTCAAATCAACTATGTGCTACACAGATTAAATACTAGGCATAAATTGAATTGAAAGCCATTGCATTTCAGATAATTTTATTTCAAACTTTGGGACTTATGGGAAGGCTATTTGATACTAATTTATTTTACCTAGACAATAATTTGGAGTTAACTCTTTTAATCTAAGAACGTAAGCTATAGATCGTTTTGAATATCCATAATGCATATCCATAAGTTGTTTTTGAGTTTATACTATTTATTCATTCGCTCGTTTTGTTAAAGCATAGACTGTATGGACCCTTTCAAGAGAGTTCCATTATCAGCATCATAGTTGGCCCCACAAGACTTCCTTTTTAACATTCCATATGTTATCTTAATGCAGAGGAAGTAGATTGGGGCCCAAATAGAACGTTCAAGCATTGTTTTTGTTTACCTTGTTGAAAGGGTCCATAGTCTATGTGTGCAAGAGTGAAGCCAATCAAACTCACAATTGATTTCAAACCATTAGCATTGTTGTTTTAAATGTATACTTTCGTTATTCTGCAATTTCTGTAGGCAATCTATTTTTTTTCTCTCGATGTTAAATTTGATGACTTTCGATGAAAATCCTGTAGATGGCGCTTGCCAAATCGAAATTGTCTAGTATTGTCTTAATTTTACGACATATATCCTCTTTTCGTCAATCTACTGTTTTGGTCTACTCTTCTACCTCGTGCACGTGCAGAGATGAAGCTGAACTAAACCTCGCTTGAATAATCGAGGCCAAGATGCCGCTTACTTGAGTTAATGGAACGGCTTCAGCCCCAAGTGAAAGTCTACGCTAGTTCAAGACCGGCTATTTCTGTTAAGTGCCGCCTTCATAAGCGAGGTTGATGGAATAGCCCCCTGTGTGTGTTGTGTGTATGAGTCCCTAAGGCCCTGTGCTCTCTCCTGCTGGGTTTCAGATTGACTTTGAAGAACTTCAATCGTGTACCCCTGTTTTTAGAGGGAAAATCCAAGTGCCGCATTCACCTGTCCCTCACCTGTGCCATTCTCCTCGTCCCCCTCTCACCTGAGCTGCAACACCTGGACTGGACACCATTCTTCAGCCGCTGCCTCGCCCTTGAGGGCTTCACAGATTGGTGTGTGTGTGTGTGTGTGTGTGTGTGTATGTGTATGTGTGTGCCTGTGTGTGTGTGTGTCTATGCCTGCGTGCATTCTGCGGTCATTCTTTTCCAGTTGCTGCTACTCACTGGAGGGCATCACAGACCAGTATGATTGAGTGTTTGAGTGTGTATGTGTATGTCCTTTTATTTATTTATTTTATCACGTTTTTCCAAAGGTGTTATACAAATGACCCCACAAACCTTACAAAACCCAACTAAGTGTAACAGACATGAAACGTACAGTATACAAAGATTATTGAAATTATAGATAGAGCATGTGAACACAAACAACATGAAACAAACAAAGACAGTATTTGACAAGACAATACGCTACAGGGAACAGATGGGGCGTCCAGAGAGGCACCTGATGCCAGAACCACTCCACTCCTGCCCTCCCCTGCCCCCAGCTGTTATCCTACTGCTGGGCCAGCTCATCCACACACCCCACTATCCCTGTGTTATGTGTGCCTTCTGAAGTACAGAGACAACGAAATGCAGTTTGCGTCTAACCAGAAGTGCAAAAAAGCAGAAAAGTGCAATGTGATATACAAAGTAGTTGGTGTATAGACAGACAAAATATATAGTGCAGTGTAGACAGTAGTATACAGTTGTTTTCAGAAGGTGATTTAGAGTATTATAAATTAAGTATGTGCAGTGTATTAGCAGTAACTTTATAAGAGCAGAATAAATATGACTATGTAATATGAACAATGTATGAACAACATGTACAGATATGTGCAATGTAGTGGCAGTACCATTATAGTAGGAGTAAGAACAATATAGATATATGCAGTGTATTAACAGAATAAATATTAAATATTAAAACAGAATAAATATTGATATTTAGTATGAACCATATAAACAGATATGTACAGTATGTAATAGTATTAAGAATAAGTGTATGTGCAGGATGAAAAGCAGTAGAATATGGCTATGTTTAAGTGTAATTACAGTATGTACATTTGTAAATAAATAGACACTATGGAAGGGATAGGGTAGTGCAGTTGTGGCCTCCTTGTTGTCCCCGTCAAGGCTGTCAAGGCAAGAATGTTGGACATCTAGCATGAGGAGCATTAAAAAGTGAGGTGTACAGAGTGGAGCTGGCCCTGGGGAAGAGGAGAGTGATGGCCAAATGGAGAGGGAGTCTTTTGAGTTATTACCAGAAGGGCTATTTGATATTTCTAGTGAGATGTGATCCAAAAATAGTTTTTTCCAGATAGAAATATGGATTTTGTTTTTTGTTTTCCAGTTCATGAGGATGGTTTTCTTGGCGACAGCTAGCGCGACCAGCAGAGTTGTACTGTTAAGGTGGTTCAGGTTGATTGTGGTGGTGTCTCCAAGCAGACAGAGAGAGATGGGGACGTTGGGATGCAGCAGCCAAAGAAGGTGGAGAGGATCCCTGTAACCTTTTCCCAGAATGGTTTTATAGGGGTACTGTGCCAAAGTGCATGAATATATGTGCCCGGGCGGTTCTGAGTGCAGTGGGGACAGATGTCTGAAGTGAAGCCCATATGAAATAATTTCCGTCCAGTGAGGTGAGTCCTGTGGATAATCTTGTATTGTATTAGCTGCAGGTTAGTGTTTTTGGTCATGAGAAAGGTGTTTTTGCAGACCTGGGTCCAGAAATTGGCATCAGTGGGAACAGATAGATCTGATTCCCATTTGGCAGTGGGAAGGCTTATGGTGATGTCTGTTTGCGTCACTATTCTGTAGATTTTGGATAGTAGTTTTTTTGAGGATGGAATATTGATTAGCTGTGAGATGTGTGGCGAGTTGACCGTTGGAGTGTTGGTGGTTGATTTGATTGCTGATTTAATCTGTAGGTATTGTAGGAAGTGTTTGTCGGTGATGCCAAATTTCTGGACCAAGTCCGCAAATGTGGAGAAGTTGCCATTGAAAAAAACATGTTGCAGATGAGTAATGCCTCTATCTTTCCAGGTGCGGAAGTTGATTGTTTTGTTGTTGCAAGTCAAATCGGGGTTATTCCACATTGGGGTGAGTTTCGAAGGAGACAGCTTTGTGTTAGTAATGTTGTGGAATTTCCACCAGGCTGTCAGACTTGAGCTAATTGTGGGCGCTTTGAAACAGGGGTGTTTTTGAATTGTCGGGGTAAGAAAGGGCAGGTCTGAGATCTGGATATTATTGCATATATTTTGTTCTAAGTCTAGCCAGGTGATGTTGGATTGGTTGGGCTGAGTCCATCTGTGTACATATTGAAGATGATTTGCCAAACAGTATAAAGTGAAATTTGGTGCCTCTAATCCTCCTAGCTTCTTTGGTTTTTGAAGGGTAGATAATTTTATTCTTGGAGTCTTGTTTTTCCAGTATAATTGTGTGATTGCTGAGTCTAGAGATTTGAACCAGGAGGTGGTTGGTTGTATTGGGGTCATTGAGAGGAGGTAGTTTACTTTGGGTAATATTGTCATTTTGATAGTGGATATCCTGCCCATAATGGAAAGTGGTAGATTTGTCCAGCGATGGAGGTCTTCCTGAATTGATTTCAGAACGGGGGTGACTCATCTGCAAACTTGACAAACTGGGACTCAGTACCTACCTCAACTGGCTACTGGACTTCCTCTGTCAGAGGCCTCAAGTAGTACGTGTTGGCAACAATATCTCAAGCAGCATCACACTGAGCACGGGGGGCCCCAAGGCTGCGTCCTCAGTCCGCTGCTCTTCACCCTGCTGGCGATGACTGCACTGCAACCTACAGCAACAACCACATAGTGAAATTTGCTGGCTTGACACAACTCTGGTGGGTCTCATCACCAAGGGCTTACGAGACTCAATACAGGTTGGAGGTCGACCTTCTGACCCGTGGTGCAGGGACAACAACCTCCTGCTGAGCGTCAGCAAGACCAAGGAGATTGTTGTTGACTTCGGAGAGGTCACACCCAACACCTGCCACTGACCATCGACGGTGCTGTGGTGGAGAGAGTGAGCAGCACCAAATTCCTGGGGTGCACATCAGTGAAGACCTCTCCTGGACCACCAACACTGCATTACTGGCGAAGAAAGCTCAGCGCCGCCTGTACTTCCTGCGGAAACTCAGGCGAGCAAGTGCTCCACCAGCCATCATGACCACATTCTACCGAGGCACCATTGAGAGCATCCTCTCCAGCTGTATCGCTGTGTGGGGGGAAGCTGCACTGAATACAACAGGAAAGCCCTGCAGTGATAGTGAACACAGCTGGAAGGATTATTGGTGCTTCACTCCCCTCCCTGAAGGACATTTACACCTCCCACCTCACCCAAGAAGGCGACCACAGTGTGGAGTGATGCAAGTCACCCAGCTCACAATTTGTTTGATCTACTGCCCTCTGGGAAGAGGTACAGAAGCCTGCGCCCAAGACCACCAGACTCACCAACAGCTTCATACACCAGGCTGTTGGGATCCTGAACTCTCTCTCCCCTCCACCCTCAGCTACATAACATCCTGGACTTTTGGACCCACAATGGCTGCCTTGCATTTGCACTCCACTTGTACACTTGCACACTTTGCAACTTGTTGTTGTTGTCCTGAACACTTCTGAACACACTTCTGCTGCTCTTACATAACTTGCACCACTATGCCACTTGCATACTTAGGTCAAACAAAACTACCTCAGCCATTTATTGGCCTGACTTTTGCACTATTATATTGACTGTCTACTGTATGCACAATTTCAACCAAATTTTGCTGCTCTTATTTCTTCATTGTATGTGCCTTCTTATTTTTACTTTTTATATTGTTTACTTGAATGTTATGTTTGTCTGTGGACCTAATTGGTAAAATATGTCTTGTCTCCACCGTGGGATAGTAGGAAACGCAATTTCAATCTCTTTGTAGGTCTTGACATGTGAAGAAATTGACAATAAAGCAGACTTTGACTTTGAAGTTTAATGTAAATAGATCTGACAGCCTGGGGGAAACTCTTATACCCAAGTAGGTGACGTGGTCAGTGCATAGGTGTATAGGTAGTGTGGTGGCTGCTGTATCCCAACTTTTGGGTTGTAATAGGAGATTAGCTTGCCTTTAACAAAACCTGTTTGATCTGGATGAATTATGGATGGAATGACCTTTTCTAATCTGATTGCTAGAGCTTTGGCAATGATTTTGGTGTCTACATTGATTAATGAAATTGGTCTGTAACCAGGGGCGGCTCTAGAGATTTTTTCCTGGGGTGGCGAAGGGGTGGCATGAGGTTCCAGGAGGGGGGCCATGGACATTATTCAAAACTTAACGGATTTCATTTAATATGTTTTGTTCTCTACATTACATTACACGAGGTGGGAGGCAAATCGGAGATGTAGCTGGCGTTTTGGATGATGTGGGTCTTAATATGTGAATTTCTTTCTCTGTGTAATCACTATACAGTCTGTGTAGTCTGTACTTAAATTATACAGTGTCAAAAAGCAATTCTAGGGGGGTTTGGAGGTATTTTCCCCCAGAGAATTCTTTTAAAAAATGACCCCTCAAATGATTTCTTCTAGTTAGTTTTGAGGGAATATGGATACATTTATAAAATAAGCCATCAATAGATTTAGGTTATATGGATTGAAACAAGATTCTGATGATTTCGGGGTATTTTTAAAACATGACCCTTCAAATTATGTCTTCTAGAGAGTTTTGAGGGAATATGGGCAAATTTAGTCATACAAAATAATCGGTAGATTTAGGTATCTGAATTGAAACAAGATTCTAATGCAGGATTGTTGCAATGATAACCATGACTGTCAAAACATTTCCATCTGATTCAATAAAGACTCAGTCAAGTAAGTACCTTCTTAGTCAAAACATTCTTTTTGGATTGATTATAATACAACAATTTAAAATGTACATACCGGTAACAAGAATGTAATTATTAATCTACCACCTCACTAATAAACATGCAAACACACACACTGGTGGACAGTAACTGTTCTAACTAATCTTGCTGGCGACTAAAATAATGAAGTGAGACGTCATTCCGTTTCAAACGTTTAATAACTTGAAAAACTTAACATATTTACAGCGAGTGGCTGGCTTGAATAGCCTGGCCTTGGCCTGTTGCCTGCATCCTTCACAAAAAACCTAAAACATGGCCGCCATTACGACCTCCAAGAATCTGGCGTGTATCCGTAACTGCACAATGTCCCATGGGTAATGAAGTCCATTTCAAGTCCATTTCCTATGTATATTCCCAAATTAACTGACCTACAGTCTCTTTTAATCTAATCATATATCTGATACATGAACTGTTGATCTTAACACTAACTTATGAATTTACTAACTTATTAATGTTGCTTTTAACTGTTCTTTTAACTCATCTGTTCTAAATTAATTCTCTTTCTAGGAAATAAATTCTCAACAGTAACTAAGTACTGGGTATGGGTATCTAATTCAATTATTTAATTCTTTGGAAGGTTTTTACTTCAAACCCCACTACAATTAAAGGCCAAATATCTTTAGCAGGGATTAGAAAGCGGTTCAAGAATGAAAATTAAAACCGAAACGAACACAGTTTTGGAAGGACGTAACTGAAAACGGGAGCAAAACCAATTGTTCCGGAGTGAAAACGTAATTTTCAATTTTAGATAACCGGTTAATAACGGTATTTATCATTCCGATTAACCTTTGTTTGAATATTATTCAAAACTCCATAGGCTTGGAAAGACCCTTGGAAAGACCCCAGACCCCTTATAAGATGGATTTAGTCAGATGTTATGAATCGGTATCTCCCCTGCATAATTGGCTAGAACTACTAGTTGATAAAAAAAGAATATTAATATCCAACACTATCTAACTGCCTTTTCCAAATATGTAGTCTAAATTACTGAAACAATTTGTGAAATAAGATACCAGAGACACTATGCAAATATTTATAGGCCTGTCATGCAGTTGGTAGCACCATACATAGGTTAGGCTATTGCAAGGCTTAAAGCAAGGACATTGTCTGTGCCTGAAGTTAGGCTATTATTTTTAAGACCTAATATTATATAGGTATTATAATATTATGATATCAAATAATGTTTTTGCTCAGAACGAACCTAAATGGAAATCAGTCCCCCTCAGTCCCTGATCTTTAGTGCCAAATGTTACGTTTTGCCATTCACAATTTAGGCTACTCACTCACTCACAAAGTGGTGAATAATGAAGTAGGCTACATGTATACTGTATTAAAGTACCTTTATAAATCTCCTATTAAGAAACGACCTCAAACACGAGTGAACAAGCAACATGTTAATTTCTTGAGGACACAAACTCCTGTGCTGGCCTCAGCTTGTTGGTTCATCTACCAGCAAATGATTGAAATCTATCACCCAATGAAACCGGAAGATTTAACTGGAATCTAAGCAATTACATCTCATGCACAAAGCTTCATATGTGATGTGCTTTTACATCATCAAATGTCTAGTCTAGCCTACTCGGAGTAGGGTTTGTTTGAAAATAGTACTTTTACTTATTGTGATTGAGTAGAATTTCAGTCATGTAACTGTACTTTTACTTGTGTAGATTGATTTACACCATATATGAAAAGAAAGGAAAAAGAAAAACGCCACCCCCACCAGCTTGACGCCGATTAGATATTCTATATGCGCATGTCTGTAACTCAATGGCAGGGTCGGATCCTTATTGGGCTTGAGTAGGAGCAAAACTGAGGCTGTGTTGGAAGTTGCCGGAAGTCTAGAATTGTGTTTTGATTCGTTTATCATTCGGATGAAGAGTGGAGCCAAAATTGACCAGAAGTATTTATATAACTCAACAGGGAAGCCGTATGGACCTGGTGCTTTGTTGTTCGGCATTGATTTAAGTGCAGCATGGAATTTATCTTGAGATATTGGAATTTCTAATTTGTTTTTTTGGTCCTCGTCAATTTTGGGTAATGTTCTTGAGAAAGTGGTTAATTTCTTCGTTGTCTGGATCTTTTTCTGATGAGTAGAGGCGGTCTGAAGATTTGATTAATTTCAGTTGGTGAGTGGGTAAGCTTCCCTGCGGAGTCCTGTAATGCTGTAATCATAGTTTTTTCTTTGTGTGTGTGTGTCCTAACTGTGTGTGTCCTATAGAAGTCCAGAAACTGATGAATGTTTGTGTGTGTCTGTGTGCGTGATTCTGTGTGTGTCCTATGGCAGTTCAGAAACTGATGAATGTGTGTGTGTGTCTGTGTGTGTGTCCTACAACTGTGTGTGTCCTATGGCAGTCCAGAAACTGATGAGTCTGTGTGTGTGTGCATGTGTGTACATGCGTGATTCTGTGTGTGTGTCCTAACTGTGTGTTGTCTTATGGCAGTTCAGAAACTGATGAATGTGTGTGTGTGTGTCTGCGTGCGTGATTCTGTGTGTGTGTGTCCTATGGTAGTCCAGACACTGATGAGTGTGTGGAGGCCCTGCTGTCTTTCCTGAGCCGTGTCCCAGATCTCCGAGGGGTGAGGCTGGACCTGTTCCCCCTGACCAGCACATGGGCCTCTGGAGTGGTTACTCTCGTCCAGAGCCAACCCACACTCTCAACTCTCAGGTACACACACACACACACACACACTGCCAAATCTCAGGTTCACACATATACACACACACACAAACAAACACAAACACACACTGCCAAATCTCAGGTTCACACATACACCCACACACACTCTCAACTCTCAGGTACACACACATACTGCCAAATCTCAGGTTCACACATACACCCACACACACTCTCAACTCTCAGGTACCAGCAGTCCTAAGGCCCTCACCTGTCAAGCTCCACACACACTCTCAACTCTTAGGTACCAGTGTGGGTACCTGATCTGCATGGGTTACCAGATCTGCATGAGGAGTCACAAAATACATTCTTATTGGTCTATTAGCCGTTGCACTTCCAGAATTGAATTGGTCAGAATGTTGTTTGCTGTTCGATAATTCGCCTGAGTTTATTGTTTTCTGTTGAAGGACCCAATGTACAACGTACAGGAAGGAACGCACGAGTGTCTTTGAAATATTGAACTAGCCGCCAAGCCGCCAAACACCGATAGGGCTACTGCCCTACCTACCGTTTTTGTAATATAAACAAATAAAACATTTGTTGCAGTATTAAATTGCAAACTTTTAGCCTGTCAATCCTTGAAATACAGAACTACCCAGCTAGCCACCAAACGTCGATGTACTGTCTTACCTATAGGAACGTCACCTATTATCAACCGTCCCGTATTTCCAACCTCTTACGTGTATGTCACTTAATATTCATTTCTATACAAACCAAGAAGGCGGATTCCTAAAGAAACGCAAGCACCCTCACCATAAGTGTATCTAAATTAGCTATGTACCAAAACTTACATGTTACCGTGACTCGTAGAGCTGTAAACAGTGTTGTAAGGCTGCGTCCACAAATCCACTTGGAGCTCCAGTGGAATTTTGAATTGCGAACTTCTAGCCTGTCAATCCTTGAAATACAGAACTACCCAGCTAACCACCAAAACATGCAGACTTACCTACCGTTTGTAATTTAAAGAAAACCTTTGTTGCAGTAGGCTCCTAAATTGCAAACTTCTAGCCTGTCAATATATACGGCTCTGCTATTTCTTATCCTGCACTGCCACCTAATTATATATATTTATCATCGCTTGACAGTCCTAGAAGAAACATATTTATGACCTGACAACATTCATCAGTGAATCGGTATGGGCACAACCCACCTACCTGACATGAGGTGGATCCAAGTGCAAGACTCCTCCAGGCCCACTTTATTGAAGGTCAGGGTGGGAATGCCAGGAGGGTTGGATCAAAAACAGAGTGCAAGACCACTCCTCCAGGCAGAATTTAGGAAAAAGACAGGTGACAAGCAGGTAAACACAAAGCACATGGGGAACCAGGCAAACACAGCACACACAGGACACTACACAAAATGGCCACCAGGGTGGCAACAAAGTCACTACATCCAGGCAGGATCCTGACAGGTATATCGGACATTAAAATTTCGTTAACCCTCGGCAAAACCAAATCAGAGTAAAGAAATTGACGAACTATACATGTGTGAATAAAATGGGCAGCAAATTAAATTAATTTCTGTGAATCTTACTTTAAGTAACTTTAGTTTAAATCAATGTTTTCTTAAGTTTAAACAGCACTCTTGTAATACTATGATGTCTAGGCTACCTTTGTTTGCTTCCAATTACATATACATTTCTAAAATACATATTTTCTAATATCAGCTGATTACACACATAAACAGTAAAATGTAGCTTGTCCATACATTTGGAAATCCATTATCACAAATGTCAAACAAATCAATTCCAGAGAAAACAACAGTGGACATGTTTATTAGTTTGTAAAGTGTTTCACAATGTGTGTTGCATCTTGTAAAGATATTCATTAAGAGAAATCAAGTTTCAGTGTCCATGTCTGGTCGGAGCCAGTCCAAAGGTAGACCACTGTCTCACTGTCCATTGAGGCCTGTCAACCTGTAAAAATAAAATCAACAAACAATCAGTGTTTTAAACCGGTTTTAAAAACTGTGGAAGAAATTTAGCTTAAATGTCTATAAATACTGAGAGTCTGAAATAAATAATGAAATAAAGTCTTTCTCGTTAGTAGTTTATTAATCTCTGTGCAAAGAGGTCTCATAAGCATCAGGCAATCAGGATACAGAGACAAAGTCTGTGCACCCAAGAGACAATGAGTTGTTCCTCACGCACATATTTATACCTAACATCGTATCATAATATCATTGCATCATTATACCTTCTCTGCACACACAAAATATAGGACCCGTAGAACTTTGGGAAATCCCATTCAAGTCAATCGAGTGTTCTACTTGCATTGCAATTCTCTTACTAGGGTCTCTTGTTCATATTATAATTAATAATATTCAGAACATTACCTTTGCCCAGTGAGTTGAGATGACACTACTTCTTCAAGAAAGTCACAACATCAGATAACTTGTACCTGGAGAGTATAATACATAGAAAGTCAGTTTAAGACGTTTTCACAGAGATAAATACCTTGGCATCTTTAGTTCTCTCTTTGCTCTTTTTACATCAAGTTATAGTGCCAGTTAACCTCCATACTCCATAGGGACATGGGAGTAAGACCTGTGTTGAAACGCTCACTCACCACGTCAAGGTGCAGGCCACGAGTGGGGTGTAAGTAGGACAAAACATGATGAAAAACAATGTTAATAATTGTAAAATGAAATTTAAAAATTAGGACAATCATTGACAAGGACAAGCATGCCCCCAAGAGTGTGGTGCTGTGGCTGCCTGGTACAGAGGTCTATGCGAAAATCGCAGGAGTGTTACTATTAGAAAAAAAAAAACTGGAAGACAAACTCTGAAGATAATGGTTATATATACAGCATGGTAACACACACATACTCATGGTGGGTTCTCTATCACGACACAACACCAGGCGACTAGAGACAGTTCACATGTCGCACTTGGGATCCGTAAAGGCCCTCCTGCAAGTGCAGCACACACAGTCGGTAGCCCAATTAAACCTGGAATATAAAAAAACGTGACCTGGGCAGAGGCAGAAAGACACACCGAAACACAACACCAGACGGCTAGTGACAGTTCGCATGTCGCACTTGGGATCCGTAAAGGCCCTCCTGCAAGCGTAAGTCCTAATAGCTCGTCGCTTTACGCGCAAACGGTTGACCACAAACCAGGGGCTACTAATGAACCGTGGCGCTTAGCTATAAACTGAGGAAAAGGTTAAAAAACACACATGTATATCCTCTCCCGATACACGTAAAAAACACGATTTCGTATATCTACAACTGTAGGATTGACTCTCAATCGAGTGATGGCCACAGGAAAACCCATTTATAAGTCCTAATAGCTTGTCGCTTTACACGCAAACGTTAGACCACAAATCAGGGGCTACTAATGAACCGTGGCGCTTAGCTATAAACTGAGGAAAAGGTTAAAAAACACACATGTATTTCCTCTCCCGATACATGTCAAAAACACAACTGTAAGATTGACTCTCGATCGAGTGATGGAAATCCCATTCATAAATGAACGTTACGCAGACTGTTAGCCACTACTTACATTTCTTCTCCCGAAATACCGTTAACGTTATGCTAGGGTAACATAAATATTACTTTATGTTAAAGACCAAAGGACTGATTAACGTTGTTTTCATGAGAAGTGACAGTTGTGTAACTTCAAAATGTTATCAAGCAATTGTTATGGTAAATTCAAGTAATTCAATGACACTTACCTTGATCGGTGGAGAGTTGTTGTTAGCTGTAGGGTGGTGATCTGCTGTTTCCCACGACAAATATTCAAGGCGATATCCAAGAGTCATCTTTCAGAAAGTATAGTTTTTGGCTGAGGAGAACTGCTTTTGGCTGGGGAGAACTGCTTTTGGCTGAGGAGAACTGTTTTTGGCTGAGGAGAACTGCTTTTGGCTGAGGAGAACTGTTTTTGGCAATGCAAGTGCTACTCTTAGAGCAGTGGGAATAATAAACTTTTGCTGCAGTTACTTATGACATGATCCATAGCATGACCCAATTACTATAGTTGGAACGCTCCGCACACCAATAGCCAGGACGCACACCCTGTTTGATCCAATCATGTACATCTTTCGTCAATTAAGGGAAATGCAAAGCACATAAATCAGTGTTATTAACCATTATCTTCTTACTATTTCACCATGTCTGAGAAGTTGCCCACAATTTAGATACTTGGTACTTCTTGGATCTACTGGCTTGAGCGTCATGCCATGGCTGAAGGGGTCCCTAACCTCTCTATCCCCTGTAAGGTGGAGTGGCTTGGTCGTAGGGGGACGAAGTGGGACCATGTGCTACCCTTGCTGGAGGCAGAAAAGGGGCGACAGGATGCGCCACAGATTCTCCTTATCCATGCCGGAGGAAATGACTTGGGTTACACCAAGCTTATCAAAAAGATCAGAAATGATCTTGTATTGGTGATGACTCTATTCCCAGGAACCCATGTTGTTTTCTCCGACATCTGTGAGCGCAGAGTCTGGATGAGAGGAACCTGTGACGCCCCTGGCCGTCTCAACCATAGGTCCAGGAGGAACGTCAATAAGGTGGTGGCGTTGTTCATCAGGGACATTGGCATGGGGAATGTGAGGCAGAACAACCTCCATTCAGACATGCCGGTGTTTCAAAGGGACGGTGTCCACCTCAATCGATCAGGCATAGCTTGAGCAGCTACGCTTCTAACCCAGCCGAATTCTACTCTTGACTTTGGACGGATGAGGTGGCGACACATCATCTATTATGATGTATCATGCAGATCTGGTAACTCATGCAGATCAGGTACCCACACCAGTAGTCCTAAGATACTATGTGTTCTGTTCTCAGGTTGTACTGTGGGGAGCAGGGCTATGGGACTCTGTCTGACAGGCGTGTGTGTGTGTGTGGGTGTGTTCTCAGGTTGTACTGTGGGGAGCAGGGCCATGGCACTCTGTCTGAGGAGGGACTTCACATCCTCCAGCAGTCTCAACATCTCCTCAGAGGCATTCTCTCTCTCACAGGGTACGTGTGTGTGTGTGCAGCACTATGGTACTTGTGTGCGGCACTTTGTTTTATATAGCACTGCTATTTTATATAGACACACACACAACCCCATTGCTGCTTACACTGTGTGTGTGTGTGTATCTATAAATGCTGCATTGCAGAGTGTCTGCTGACCTGTGTGTGTGTGTGTCTATAAAGGCTGCGTTGCAGAGTGTCTGCTGACCAGTGTCTGAACCACACAGAGCAGAAGCATGATGATGAGAGAGTAGAGCTCACGTTCAGCGGGGACTCCGTCGAGGAGAGAGACATTCATATCGCTCACTATGATGAGGATGACGCTCTCCAGCTCTGGTAATAATGTCAAGGAGAAGTTCATCTTTTGTATTTAACCCACAGAACTAGTGTCACTTAGCCTGACGAGCCAGACCCACATTAAAATGTAGGGTCTGGGTACTCACCATTCGCAGTGCTCAGTCCGAGGGGCGGGATAATCGGTTGTCTTTCAGATTCCCTCTGCATGCAATAGGACAGCGCTATGAGTCCCATGTGTTTCCCACCAGCGGAGCTAGTTGGCTAGTTCAAACTTTGCCATTTTAAAACAAGCTTAACTCGTGTCACACTGTTGGCCAACAGCAACATCCATCTTCTTTGTTTTCAAGTAGCAGGGAATTCAAGCCAAAACGTTGCAACTCTGCCATCAATCATTATGTTAAGCCCACCTAACGACTCTATACACGATTTGATTGGCCTGATAGAAGTTTAATTTTTCGAGCTCACAAGCCAACGGAGAGTTGCTAGACTAGCCCTGGAAGCAAATGTAATTTGCTGCCGCTAGGGTGCGTCTAGATTTCTAGGCTAAGTGCCGCTGACATACCCTTGGGAAATGACTAACTTTAAGAGACTTACACTCAAGAATCAACATGACTTTGATGAGGGATATCTCTCTTACTATGATAGTTGTAGTAAAACTATCTGGTATTTATTCATAGATTTAAAGAAGCCCTATGCAAGTCTGGTTATTCCTTCGCTGTTTCTGGGTTTTCGCCCAGATTTTGGCTCGCATTTTTCACGACATAGCTCCCCCTGCAGCTTCGGTAGCAAGTGACTGCTACGCTAAACCCCCACTAGCTAGCGAGCTAGCCATCAAGAAACCAAGCTAAACACATACAGGGCTCACAATAAAACGGTCGAGCAAACACATCGTTCAAGAGACTATCAAACCACATTACAAAAACGAAGTTCACCCAAGGGTAGGCTACTTACAATTTCAGCAGCAACAAAGCCAAGTCGGAGTCTGTTTTGCAGTCTTCTTAGAAACTACAATCTTACTACATTTTCGAGGCCTTCCGCCGAGTCACATCCGGATTTCTTCGGTCCGGGACCAGAAAGTTGCATATTCGGTTTTTCCGCGGAGAAGCACTAGGGGGAGACGAAGCACCCACCAAACGACCCAAAAAGTGTTTTAGAACCATCAGAACGACTCTCAACCTGCATAATTAAAGATGAACTGAACTGGAATTTGAAGTAAAGGTGATATAACAGATGTATTTTATTTCTTCTCATTGGTACAATGATTAAAATGGCTGAATGTATTAAAAGGGATAAAATTGTACGTTGAAAGTGTTGTTGTTGTTACATGGGCGCCGCCATGTTGGATTTCAACAATCGGCTACGTCACTGGCATGGTAAGCTACTCTGCACTAGCACTAGCAGCCATAGCAGATAATGAGTCTGAGGCTAGCTGACATGGCTGAGGAAACTAACATTAGGCCTAGCTGAGTTACATATTGGCCATAAGCTGTTTATCAAAGGCTAGCCTACATCACAAAATCTCATACAAAATGAAACCAAACTAGTGAAACAAAGGCGAACACTTTAACAGGGGAAATTAATTGGGCATGAATCATACTGAACGCTATTTTGTCAAAGAGCAGAAACATACACAACATTCAAACTATTGATAAGATTTGCACTATGGAAACTGGTCTGTAACTTTGGACGAATAAATGCCATTGACTCGCCATATCCTGACTTAAAAAAACCTTTTCTTGCTTACTTTATCGCAAACTCGGTGGGGTAGCTTGTAGTCTTTTTCAATTCATAGAAGGGCGAGCCCACAGTCTATGTGCCATGGAGCCTAAGTTTCAACTTCGGCTTCGTTCACCCAATGCAGTCACTGGTCGCAATTACAAAGTCCGGGAAGGTTCGTTCAATCGTAAAGTTTTAAGTGCAGTAGCCTATCTGTCCCCTTTGGAAAAATATCTCGAAGTAGCCTCAGATGAGGTCCAGTGTTAGGCTACCATACGATCCAACCTAGGAAAAGGCTAGCAGCTAAACACCTTGGAAACACTCTTATGTCAAACTCCACAAGCTAGCACTCCGACCATAGGGAGTATAAACCATGACTCCGACGATATCACAGATCGATAATAATGCGTTTACTAGCTGGTAACTAAACCACAGCGGGTCTGTAAACAGAATCCAATGTCCCTTTCTACTCACCCTGAAGCCAGTTGTTCACCGTCTCAGGGCAGATTGTTGATGCGAGGGAGTTTAACTCACAGTGCTGCTATCCAAGAGACTTGTGCAATATCAACATCCACAAGGTAAAAATCTGCAAACTCTCCACTAACGTTAGCCTAAAATAAACGGCAAACTCGTGTATCCTCCGTGTATCTGGGGTCAACTTGGGGTAACAAAGTTTTTAACAGTTTAAAGGGAGGGAGAGAGAGCCCGTGAGAGTTGCTGTTACGAGTGCCAGTAGTCCAGACTGCGTTAGGCTACATTGCCGTGACAATGCGTGTTATATAGCTTATTTGTATATGCACCGTAGCCTTCGCATAGGCCTAATGTAGTGGTGGTGAGTGAGTATGCAGTTGTGTGGAGGATGTACAGTAGGCAATGTGTGTGTGTGTGAGGGATGGAGGGAGACAGAGAGACAGCGTGCGTGTTGCTGTCTCAAGCGCCCCTCGTCCAGTTTTCTACATGACCTGTAGGCTAGGCCTACAGTAGCCTATGTTGTGCCGCACAAAATGTATCTATGTTGCACATTGCACAAAATGTATACGCCCCGAAATAAACACATACATTAATAAACATATTTTTCCCGTCACTTTGGCTTCCATGAACATTTTCCCTACGTTTCGCCACTGCTTTGCAACAGATAGATTCCAGTGTCCATGCTCTGGCAGCGCCCACACAGTAATTTTAACCCAAATGATCCTACTGAAGGTTGAGCTGGAGCCTGAAACCGATCGTCCCCCATCTAGTGGTAGTCGAGACACTACAGGCCTGTCCCTCACAGGCTCAAATGTGTAACCCATGCCATTAATATTACTATTTTTCGTGTATACATAATATGTTGCAGCTGTTGCTTATAGAACTTCTCAGGTCCTACCATGCCAGTGACGTCATTGAAACTGGCAGCGTTCTAACACTAACAAACGCAATTTTGGTGTTGCTTAAAAAAGGCTACGTATTGATTTTTTTAATTACATTTTTTAGTGTCATTTATTTTTAATTGTCATAATCAACACATTATCAATGTTGATTATTTCAGTTCAGTTCATCTTTAAGGTAATTTTTACTAAAATTGTTGCATAGGGCCTCTTTAAAAAGCTCAATCTATTTATTTAAAAATAAATACAGATTGTGATGTGTTTTCCTCATGTTTGTGTATATCGTTGGTTAAAGATGCCCTGCCACACATATTTCATTACTTTGTGGTAATGTCTGAAGTTCTACCATGGACTCTAAAATTTTTGTGGAAAACATCCCTTGATTACCTTGTTTCAAGCCATTCTAGCGTGGTATTGAAAGCCTGCAGGAAGACTCAGCTCGATTTGCGCCAGTTCTCACTAATATTCAACGAGCTAAGCTGCTTGACACTAATTGGCTAACAGCTAGTAGGTTTCGTCCATAACATGACAGCCGTTATCAACTAATTCTAGCTTCATGGCATGAATTTAGCTTGGCTAGCGAGTGTTAGCTTTGTCCAAATGGACATAAATAAAACCTGCTAGGCTAGCGAGTGCATTAAACCTGTATAACATAACACTTCCTTGAGTTGACATGAGCACTGGTCGTAGACTGCCACGATGGTAGCTTAGCTTGGCTAGCGAGTGCTAGCATTGTCCAAATGGGCATTAAACCTGCTAGGCTAGCGAGTGCATTAAACCTGTATAACATAGCACTTCCTTGAGTTGACAATAACGTTTTACTTACGGGCACTGGTCGTAGACTGCTGCGATGGTGCTCCAGGCTTCAACAGCAACCTTTTTGCAAAGTCTGTGGCATTGTTACAAAAAATAAACTGAAGCCATTTGATCCTCAAGTCTGGGTTCTTGGGCAAAATGCATTGTTGAAGTTCTATTCGTGCATAGCGCACAAGCCCGTTGACATTCAGCCATCCTTGCATAGGTCTACAAAAACTATCACAGAGCTAAACGAATTTTGTGGGCAAGGTCTCAGCTGGGCGAGCTCATGAATAGTAATGAGCTCATCAATTCCACGTCAAACTGAAGAGCTTTTGCAATTGGCCTGATTTCTCCGCTTATTTCTTTTCAGTGGCTAGAGTTGACAGAGGAGTTAGCAGTTCATTTTCACATTCACGACATAGCACAAACACATATGGACCTAACATAGTAAAAAGAAAATACAAGTAAAAACGGTTTTGTGTGGCAGGGCACCTTTAAAATAAAATGACAATTCTTTAATCACATTGCTTAGAGTGTGCTGAAAAAGAAATTATCTAAGTATTGCATTTTCCTACTATGCTACACTACAGTTCCCTCCAATAAGATGCCCATCTGGCCCTGACGCTGCGCTACATTACAGTTCCCTCCAATAAGATGCCCATCTGGCCCTGACGCTGCGCTGAAGTCCCTCCAATAAGAGGCTCATCTGGCCCTGACGCTGCGCTGAGCTGCAGTCCCTCCAATAAGAGGCTCATCTGGCCCTGACGCTGAGCTGCAGTCCCTCCAATAAGAGGCTGATCTGGCCTTGTGTTTATGTTTACGGTAATTCTGCAGATGCTTGCAGCACAATACAGGTGCAACATTTCCTGTGTGGGGGGATTTCCTGTGTGGGTACCAAACTTCCTTGGTATTAAACTAGTGACCAGCTGACTTATTCACTAAATACGTTTGGGTTTCAAACTACTTTTTACATTGATAGTGAATTCAACGATTCAGGTTATCTTATCTATTCAATTTCTTTTTTATGTTATGGACCCTTGTGTTAGTCTGAAATGAAGATTGTAATAGTTTTTCTTGATTGCTTTGACCTGCTTAAAGAAACTGGGATCCACTTGGTCTTTCACCTTCTTTGCACAGCAGAAGTCATCTCTTGCGAATGTGTTCACACGTTTTCATTGGGTTCACACATTTCTAACAGTTAACACAGATGTCATTCAAAGACCCCAAACTCTATTGGTCTCTCTGTGCTAAACAAAAGGAAAACATCTTTTCACAGGTGGTTCCTTGCATAAGTCTCTGAATCTGATACACCTGTGTGAAACTCCTTTGCACAATTCTTAAATCAGAAATTAATCATTATCCATAAGAGATGCCATGTTTGTTCTGTGTTGCTATTTGCAAATAGGCTATGGATCTAAGGCACATTTAGAGAAATGATTGCATAGCCTATTTGGTGAAGAAAACCGTCCAAAAGGTGTTTACTGTAGGTCTATTTTGATGAAAAATTACATGTTGTAGTTCAATGAAATTTGTCCTGTCTAGGTGCTTACTGTAAGTATTACATGTCAATGACAGTTACATCTTGGGAGGAATGAATACAATTATTTTTTATTCAGTACATTTTGTCTTTTCAGTTTTTTTCTGATACCTGAAAGAAATGGAACAGACATAGCAAAAATGCTCATGTTGAGAACTATATTTTGCATTTTGTCATCCAGTGTGTAATGATTGATTGAAATCGCACAGTGATTTGACAACAGGATTTGTTGTTTGAAGGCTACATTTGCTTTTGCTGCATGTGTCGTGGAAAAACTATCCACTTTCCCGAACCTCCAATCCAACTAGCACTCTGATGTCAAAGACCCGAAGGAGAACACCAAGACGAGAGAAGCTGAATACTGTTGATCCTTTATTCACCGTATTGCAGTGATAATATAATCCAAACAGCGTCAGGACTGGACCGTCAGGCAATAGAGTGATGAGTGGCAGCTGCTACCCCGATGAGATCTGATCTGAGTGTGCCTGAGCTCTTTCTTTTATGCTCTCAGGGGCCTGGGAGGCATTCCTATCCTCAGGAACGTCACCAGGCCCTTTTTAGCCAATCAGAACGTTTTGGGACTTGAGAATACATGTGACCAGGTCCTATGTGTAATCTGTTGCCAGGCAGAGTATGCGTTTGTTTTGGTTCTATGTGTGCTTTCACTTTTGGTTCTGCCTCCTTTTCTTGTAAACCCCTCCACTTCTTCTCAGCCCTGTTTGGTTTTACTTTCACTGCCATTCCTCCTCAGTTTCACTCTTAGTCTCTGACCGCTCAGTCTCATGACTTCCAGTAAAAATATACTTTCCACCTCTCCACCTCCTTTCCACCTCCCTTTCCACCTCTCTTTCCTCCCTTTCCTCCTCTCTTTCCTCTCTTTCCTCCTTTCCTCCTCTCTTTCCTCCCTTTCCTCCTCTCTTTCCACCTCTCTTTCCACCCTTTCCTCTTCCTCCCCTTTCCTCCTCTCTTTCCTCCCTTTCCTCCTCTCTTTCCTCCCTTCCTCCCTCTCTCTTTCCACCCTCTTTCCCTCCCTTTCCACCCTCTCTTCCTCTCTTTCCACCTCTTTCCTCCTCCCTTTCCTCTCTTTCCTCCCTCTCTTTCCACCTCTTTCCTCCCTTCCTCTCTTCCTCCTCCCTTCCACCTCTCTTTCCTCCCTTTCCTCTCTTTCCTCCTCTCTTTCCTCCCTTTCCACCTCTCTTTCCACCTCTCTTTCCTCCTCCCTTTCCTCCTCTCTTTCCTCCCTTTCCACCTCTTTCCTCCCTTTCCACCTCTTTCCTCCTCCTCTTCCACCCCTTCTCCTCCCCTTTCCTCCCTCCCCTCCCCTTTCCTCCCTCTCTTTCTCCCTCCCTTTCCACCTCTTTCCTCCCCTCTTTCCTCCCTTTCCTCCTCTCTTTCCACCCTCTCTTTCCACCCTTTCCACCTCTTCCTCTTTTCCTCCTCTCTTCCTCCCTCTCCACCTCTCTTTCCTCTCTTTCCACCTCTCTTTCCTCCCTTCCTCCTCTCTTTCCTCCCTTTCCACCTCTCTTTCCTCCCTTTCCACCTCTCTTCCTCCTCTCTTCCTCCCTTCCACCTCTCTTTCCTCTCTTTCCACCTCTCTTTCCTCCCTTTCCACCTCTCTTTCCTCCCCCTCTCTTTCCTCCCTTTCCTCTCCTCCCTCCACCTCTCTTCCTCCCTTTCCACCTCTCTTTCCTCCTCTCTTCCCTCCCCCTTCCACCTCTCTTTCCTCCCTCTCCACCTCTCTTTTCCTCCTTTCCACCTCTTTCCTCCCTTTCCACCTCTTTCCTCCCTCTCCTCCTCTCTTTCCTAGTGAGAGAAATGTGCATGTAACTGTCCTGCCAGCAGTGTGAATCTTGGCTTAAATGGGGTCAGTGCCAGTCTCATGCACATGTGAAGATGGTCATTAGTGAGCCTAGAACAGTACTTTGTTTTAATAATGTTCATTGTAGAGAAAGCTGTCTCACAGCTGTAAGTTGATCCAAACGTGGTTAAGGTGTGCAGTGCTACTTTGATTAGACCAGGGAACATCGTTTCTGGCAGAATCTGTAACCAGAAAGTAACAGAGTCAGTTGTTTCAAAATGCCCTCAGAGCAACATCTGCTTGCAGATCAGTGAGCTACTAGCTGTAAAGATCCAGGATGTGCCCATTTGAAGGTCTGTGCCACCTCCTTTGAAAATCCTCTGATTTCTCTGATAAGGAATGGATTCTCGATTAGCAGGAGGAGCTGGTGTCCAAGGTTGAAGGAGTCAAATCGTTGACAGAAGTTTCTGATCAGCTTGTCTATGAAGCAGACATAAGGGGAAATGTCTCTCTCACCCTAAATTTGTTCCCACATTTGTGGGAAGTGCTCACACTCTCCTTGGAGATCTTCTTTGAAAATGTCCAGCTTCATCTGGAAGGAGCGGACATTTTTCATCAAATCGCAGACAGAATTTTTCTGACCCTGCAGCTTTAAATTGAGCTCATTAAAGGTGCCATGTGTAAGAATTGAGGTAAAATATCCAAAAAATGAGCTACACGCATCAAAAGAATGAGAAGAAATATGGGCGATGATATCATTAAAAAAATGACAAGGTATAGTGCTGCAGAGATATCAACCTGAATTAGCATGCTAAATTACTAGCCACAGCCGACAGGTGTCATAATACCAGTTTTCGCCATTGGAGGCTGTATGCGGCAACATAACCGCCAGCCAAACTGCAATACACGTTTCTCGGTTGTTACTCTAGGGTAGACCAGCTCACTTTCTGGAGGTATACTGCCCCCATCTTTTATGGAATGTGGAGTATGAATTGATTTTTTGGCTGACATTACACATGGCACCTTTAAGGTGTCTTGTGATGTCCACCAAAAAAGCCATCCATCTTGTGCTTATCTTGCAAAAAGTTTGCAAACTGTTGCTTTTTGACTCTTGAGCTGCTGTAAGAAAGCAGCTATTTCCTTACGGATGGACCAGAAGCGTTCCAGTGCATTGCCTTTGCTCAGCCATCTCACGTTGTTGTGGAGTAGTAGGTCATTCGTATCTGCCTCCATTTCTTTCAGAAATTCTCTCAGCAGTCGATGCTGATGGGATGAGGATGCCCTGAGGAAGTTTATGGTATTCATTACTTCAGCAAACTCTTCAGACAGAATGACAGAGAACAGTCTGATGGATGATACAGTGGTAGGCTATGAGATCAGGGTTGTCTTGTTTCATCCGTGCAACAGCCCCCTTCTCTCTCCCAACCATGGCAGGTGCCCATCTTGAGACTCTCTCCCATCTCCTTTATCCCCATTCTCCCTTTGTGTGTCTCAAGTGGCGTTGAACCTAATATGTCCTCACACATCTCTTCTCTCTGTGAGGAAATCTCACATACAGCATTATCTGTTACATCTGTGGACTCATCAATGGCTAAGGATATGCATACTGCATTCTGAACAACTGCATCAAGCTGTGCCAGTACATCCTCTGCTAATAGTTCAGATTTTTTTAGTTGTTGTTGAAGCTGACAATGGGATTTGCTTGATTTTTTCACACGTGTCGTCTTTTTGTTTACCGTCAAGTAAAGTTTCTGCAGCCGCATTTAAGCACTCCTTCACAACTGTCCCATTGCTGAATGCTTTCTTGTGTTGCGCCAAAATCCACGCAATCTTTAACGACCACTCATTTGCACGTTGCTGGCCTGTAAATGCATGCGTGATGACACGAGTAGACCTGTCATATTTCAATTCGATAATCTTACTTGCCCTCACTGCGGACTTCTGCGGGTACCTTTCCTCAAACGGCCCGTGTTTGGTCTCATAGTGACGCTTAACATTTCCACTTTTTATTAACGCCACAGTTTCACAGCATATGAGACACAAAGGTTTAGAACTGGCTGCAGGCAAACGAACAGGTATTGGTCCGTCCATTCATCTTTAAAAATGTTCACCATCTACTTTTCTCACTTTTGAGCAAGCCATTTTCTCTCATCTCCTCTCTCTCTCACACACACACCCGCGCTCTGCTGCTGAAAGGTAAACAATCGATTTGATTGGCTTGGCTATTGATGATGCTCCTGTCGTATTAGGCCTAACTAGATTAGTTGCGCATGAACGACTGATTTATCTTTTTATTACTATCAAAGAGTTTAGACAAATTTTAACGGGTCCGGGCAGAACCGTCACTCGGTCCGGACCGTGGTCCGCCATTTGGTGATGCCTGGTCTAAATGTTCCCGCCAGTTCCCGAAATTGGATGCAGCAATGGAGTGAGAGAACTATTGTATGCAATGTGTGACAGTGCTAAGAAAACCACACACAGATAAATGTGCAGATGATTTGCTATCCCCTTTACCCTATTGATGAATTGATACTGTACATGCCCAATAACGTGCCCTTTACCCTATTGATGCCCAATTAGTGTAAAGCTCTTTATTCTAGTGAAAGTTTTGGAATTGTTAGAAAGTGTTTTATGTGTGTTTAACACAAGGTATAAAGGCACAAAGCACTGTGAAGTATACTCCCATATTAAACATATGATCAGTTATTGCATAGATTTCATAATGGCTGGGATGACTGGAGAGGTGAAATGGTGTCTGGTCGTAAGTCATCGTGGTATTTCATGCCCTGTGGTCAGGGGGCCAGCTCCATCTCTCGTAGCAAAGCTGTCCAGTTAGCGTGCTCAGGGAAGTCCACCTTAACCTGCTGTCCACTAGGGTCCACAGCTGAGGGAGAACACCAGTCACAGCATGCGTGTATTAAGGTTAACTGATTAGCTTTAGATCACCAGTCACAACATGAGTGTATTAAGGCTAACTGATTAGCTTTACAACACCAGTCACAACATGAGTGTATTAAGGCTAACTGATTAGCTTTACAGGGTTCTCAAGTCTCACAATGGGCGTGAGACACACACAATTCAACACGCTCACACTCCACACCTTGCATTTCTCACGCAGAAATATTACTAGGGATGTCAAGGTATCTGCATAATTAGTAGAGGACGCACAGGCATATGAGAGGATATCTCTCAGGGTTCAGAACTAGCGCACCACTCACCAGCAAAATCAAAACTATAATAAATAGCCACCATCCATCAAAAATAGTGTTTGTTGTATCCGGGTAAAATTCCAAAATAGGACATCCCCTCCCTGCAACCACGTTATGTTTGTGCACTTATGTGGGGTTACACGTTTAAGATGTCAAAACTGCACCAAAATGATTTTTTATTCAGAAATTCAACTGTTTGTCATTTTGGTAAACCAGCCTACTTATGGCACTTTAACAGTGTGTGTAAATCAGGCCTTTCTACGAACACTTGTAACTAGGGTTGGGCACCGAAACACGGTTCTAATATGGCACCGGTGCCGACACAAACGGTAGTAACTGCATCGAATAACAACGTGGATTTCGGTGCCTCATTTCGGTGCTTAAATAGCGTTTTTTTATTTATTTATTTTTTTATACGAGGCATCACTGCATGTCATGTGCCATCTCTAACGTCTTGCTCTGATAGCAACACATCCAGAGACAGTTAGCTAACATATGATAAACACTGGATGTATAAACCAGAGGGGTGCACCAGGCGAGTGGACAGTGTTTGACAGCTTGCATGAGCCCAAGTAGCTTACTTTAAAACGACATGCGAGCTCCTGTCAAAATCTAGCAGTGGGTCTAACTACACACAAGCAAAAGGCTATGAAACAACATCAACAGTAGGCTAGCCTATACATTACACAATATCCTTGCTAATGCGCTAACTGACATTTATTTGAAATGTTATCAGCAAAGTTGTAAGGTGAAAACTTTATTTCACGGTGTGTTAAACAACATAATGGCATGATATTAATCTTTCATGTGCACGAGGCCCATATAGCATCACAATGAATATGAAGATCATGTTAAAAGTTAGCTGGCAAAAACATAAATATGTAGGTTACATACCTGATGTCACTGAGCTGTCAAAGAGGCTACGAAACCAACCAACGTTATCGCTAATTAAACTCAGCTGACTGGTGTTAGCGCATAGCCATAGTTGCTGTTAAAATACTAGGCTAGCGCTGGGAATCTAAACACTTCAACACCGATATGTAGCCTAACATGTTCAAAACTACTGCGTGTTATGGGTTAAGACAAGAAATTTCTTGAAGCGTTTGGGCACACACTGAATTAACTGGAAAATAGAGTCCCTGTTAGATTAGCTTGCTTGCAAATGCCGTTGTCCATGACCTGGCAGTTTTATGGCAAGCGGTTTTAACATACCTTATGGCAAACCACCTACACTGGGTAAACTTGAAAGCAGAGCTTACCATTGTGTGTGCATGCATGGCAAGCTATTTTATCATTTAAATGTATTATTCGTAGGAGCAATGAGATATTGATAGTAAATTGAATATAACAGTTCAATTTCATGTTCAAATTGGTCTTATCATAAAAAAAACAATTCATGCTTTAGACCATTTTACAAGTATTGATTTAGCACCGGTATCGGATAAAACCCAAACGATACCCAACCCTACTTGTAACGCTGTAGGCCTAGCTTACTTTATGGCAAAATTATTTTCCTATTTATAAACTAAACTAAACTGTCGGACATTAAGAAAACATAATGAAGTGTCGTTGTAGCTTTGTGTAACCCAGACATCAGCAACGTTCATTTTATAGGCTACGACCTATCACTCTTGTGGCTGCCTGCATTTTCCCTGTCGTCACGTATGCAACTTTCACACTCGTTTGTGCTTTTTAGCAGCGTGTTCATCCCGTCTGAGCCTCCATGGACCATGTTAACAATGAATGAAATTAGCTTATTATCAATGACTGTTATCAATTTGAGCGAGTATACTACACATATTTTTTTTTCTAAAAATACAGGACTGCTGCAGACAATGAGCTGCCAACCACCATAATGCAATAGCAACCCAAAATAATTAACGTCCATTGGTCTCGGCATGCCCATTCTTGATCCACTGGTTCAGTGGCAATAGGCTACTCAAGTGAAAAAAGCAATTAGCCTAATAAATAAAATATTTGTCTCACTCAGTACGTATATCTCGTATATTGGTGAGCCATAGAAAATCCCACCGTCAAGATTATTATATTTGAAAATTCCAGGATGTATATAATGCAAATTCAAGCCCCCAAATCTCACTCCAAGCTGAGCTCAAAACTTGAGAACCCTGCTCGGCCAACATGCCGTTCTTCCCAGCGTGGGCCGGGGGGCGAAGGTCTGTCTGCACTGAGGGCAGCTCCATGGGCCTGTACACGGACTGTGGGCCCAGTAATCACGGACACGGGCCAGACAGAAACTGTGTACGCAGGAGAGAGTGGCGGGATCCCGCAGCAGCTCCAGGCAAACGGAACAGCTGAACTGGTCTTGACTCAAAGAAATACTGGCCTCAGTCATCCTCGCTATCTTGCTTTCCATGCAGGGGAACCCGTGGACACACACACGGTGAGTCACAGAGACAGTGAGAGGGGGGGAGACAGAAAGAGATTGAGAGAGAGACAGCGACAAAGTTAACTAAAAGTTTCGTTTTACCGGAAAGGTCTGCCTCAGGTCTCCTTCCTGGTAGGCTAGTTTGTCAAAAGGTTGTATGGGTTACCTGTCTCTCAAAGCAACAGAGCTCGTGTTGTTCCACAAAGCAGCGGCCTATTAGTACGGACCAATTCTGAAGGAAAGCTTCCATCCATAACGGCTGCTATGACACAACACAACACAACAATGTTGGCAGATGTGGAATAGCCTATCAGCGCACCCTCAGGATTAAAGTTAATAAGTCAAGTGAAGTTACACTGTGTAGTCCTTTAGGAAGTTACAAAATTGAAATTTGTTCTCAGAATTTCACCAATAGGATTGATTGTGTTGGAGCCTACTGAAACGTAGGCTTGGCTCATTCAACAAAAAAGGTGGAAATGCTTGTCCCTTACTATGCAGACCCTTAAATCATTTAATTTGACCCACCCGCTAATCACATAATTATATATATTCAATAAATATACACTATCCACGAGATGACAATAAATGTTATTACTATTATTATTATTATTTGTTTAATTTAAAATGTCTGGTCCTGAAAATTGTCCTGTCCCTTTGATCACACATGGAAGTCGAGTTGTGTACTTTTCATTTAAAAATATTTTATTCTTAAAACAAATCTCATATTCATTTGATTTAAACACTACATCAAATAAATAGAATAGCTCACCATATGATCACACCATAATCAGAATCTTACCACATTTTAAATAAGGAGAACATCTGGAGGAAACCCTTGATCATAACTAAAAAGATAGATAGATAGATACTGGTAGATAGATAGATAGATAGATAGATAGATAGATAGATTCCCTATGTGTAGTAATGATGTCTTCCTGAACGTCCCCAAGTGTGCTTTTCCATATGTGTAGTAATATGTGTAGTAATGATGTCTTCCTGAACGTCCCCACCAGCGTTGGCGTCAAGGGCGGGCCATAGGGGGCCAGGCCCGTCCAAACAGGCCAGTGTGCGCCCCCAACTGAGTTCTCTCCCTCACATAAAAAAAAATGAAATATTATTATGCCTATGATTGAAATTAAATCCATAAAATCCACTGACGTTGAACAATTAGCCTACTCAAAATGAAACATGACATGTGTGTCAACTATGCTACTGTTGATTGTGTGTGCAAACTGTGTGATGCAAACTGCGCGATGAAGAGGGATTCTGCACACTCGGACACCGTTGCAGTGAGTGCCACCGATACATTTACCACAGCTCCTGCAACGCCAAATGGGCATAAATCTTGACCAGTAGGGTTTTTAGACACTGCTGCAACGCCAAATGGGCATAAATCTCGACCAGTAGGGTTTTTAGACACTGCTGCAACGCCAAATGGGCACAAATCTCGACCAGTAGGGTTTTTAGACACTGCTGCAACGCCAAATGGGCACAAATCTCGACCAGTAGGGTGTTTAGACACTGCTGCAACGCCAAATGGGCACAAATCTCGACCAGTAGGGTGTTTAGACACTGCTGCAACGCCAAATGGGCACAAATCTCGACCAGTAGGGTGTTTAGACACTGCTGCAACGCCAAATGGGCACAAATCTCGACCAGTAGGGTTTTTAGACACTGCTGCATGAGAACTTCAGTAAAAGGTCTCAAGATAGATCGGGGAAGAGAATGAAAAATACACTTTTTCACGGATGACGCACGTATGACGCACGGATGACGCACGGATGACCCCAGAATGACCGCAGAATGACCCAGGCTGAATCAGGCTGAATGCATGAGCTGTTAATCTAAACTGCAGAAACTGTAAATAAAGGGCCAAACTGACACGTCGCATTTCCTATATTTTCCGATATTGTCCAGTGCTAATGATAAACTCGAGCAACGGAGACGTAGTGCTTTGGATCATGTAGGCTAGGCCTACTTTAAGGGGAGATGGAATCGCCCTTTAATGGGCGCAACACTGCACTGGTCTTAACCTGCTTTATCCAGAGGAAGACATTGGAAGCAGTGACAAACAGCCTATCATCGACCTGGCTGGGATACGCGACAGTTGTGGAGTCGGCATTCGTAGCCTGTCGCTGCAAGTACTTCTCCAAACTGAAAAACAGTAGACTAAAAGTGGCCACAGACATACACACAGATACATGGCTGGCAAAAGAAGATATATTTGTAAACATATAAAATATGTAGGTAGCACAAAAATAGACACTGTTTATGACAAACAGCCCAGTGACGGTGGAGCCACCTACTGGTCAAAATTAATTTGGCAGCAGCACACCCACAGGTTTTTGTCACAAAAGTGCTTTTAAAGCAGATAACATTCTGGCGGAGTCCTTGGTCATGTGACACCATTGGAGTTCCTTTTTCAGCAATAGTTCTTTGTGTTCTGCTCACACCAGCGTGGTCCAGCCCCCCCCCCCCCCACAAGTCTGCCCCCCCCCCCCCCCCCAGGCCTCAGGCAAGCCCCAGGGTCTGGGCCAGTTCAGGGTCCTTGTCCCTCAGGCGTGTGATCATGGTCTCGCTGGCGCGGCGGCCCTTCTTGCGCACGGTGTCGATGAGGCAGCGGGCGCGGTCAGCTCGGGCCGACTGCTCCTCCAGCACAGACTCCGCCTCCTCGGAGTTTAGCACGCGCGCCGTCTGGAGCTCGTCCAGCAGCTGCTTTAGCAGGGGCAGACTCGCCTTCTCCACGAACCTGCTGCGGACCGCACCCAGCGCCGCCGCTGAGGAGACACGGAGACACACACACACTCACACACATGAGACTCAATCCTGCTGTGGACAAACACCCAGCACTGCCACTGAGGATACACGCACGCCAGCTGAGGAGTGACACACGCACACACACACGAGACTCAAACCTGCTGTGGACACCCAGCACTGCCACTGAGGACACACACACACACACATGAGTTGGAAAGTGTAAATTACCCAGCTTTCTTGCGGCATTTCACAGAGGCACACCCCCTTTAACTCAGAGTTCTTGAGGGTACCCTGAGGTGGCCGTATGACCTCACGACAAACATGGCTGCGCCCATAGTTGAGATAAAATGACATGTATTTTCTTTGCATTTGTACTGTGTTGGTCATTTTAATGTCGATGCAATGCTCTTACACACTAGAATACATTGATGCTTCAATCCGGTCACCATTTCATGCATTGCACGGTCTTGCTGTGCGTGCAATACAATGTAACAATTTGTTTTCCAGCCGGTTTGCTTAAGCAAAGCACAACCGTTTCGGAGAGTGGGTGCGCATATCCAAAGTAAAGTTTTCTGCAGGTGCCAGACATTAGTGTCAGACAGTAGAAAAAGTGTGGTCTGCACACTGCAACTGCTCCAAAATATAACTTTATTATTTAAAGCAACGTTTGATCCTTGGATCTTCGTCAGGCCTGACGAAGATTAAACGTTGCTTTTAAATTAAGTAATTAGTTATAGTTACTCACTACTTGTTCCAAAAAGTTATTGAGTTAGTAACTGAATTACTCAACTAACTCATTACCAGGGAAAGTAACTATTTGTGTTACTGTTAAAAAAAAGTTGCTATATATCAAAGAATTTGGATTTTTTCTGAGCAGTTTTGAGCAACCAGTTGTAACGTTCCCAACACTGCACAGGACGTAACCCCACCCCCCGGGCGAGATTCCCCAAAATGTATGAGTCCCCAGTGTGAGTCCCCAGTGCATCTGTAGGTCTAGTGACGCCCATTTCAGCCATTTGGTTTGTTCAGCAGTGTTTACCTGCATCCAGTGAGGAAGCCACAGGGGTCTGAGTCTCAGGTCCTGCTGAGGATAACACAGACAGTTCACAATTTAAAAAAAAGTTTTTTAAGATCTTAATCTGTGAGTCTGTGTGTGTGTGTGTGTGTGTGTATGTGTGTGTATATGTTTGAGAATTTAAGAATCCTTTGTTTTTACACTCTGTACTATGTGTGCGACTAACCTGTTTCTCCGTTCTGACTCACCTTTCACCTCTTTATTTTGTATTAGTTTGTCCATTTTCTCGTGGAGCAAGTCGATCTTGTCCTCCGCCCTGTTGACGACGTTGTGCATGGACTGCACCTGGCCCCTCTGCTCCACCTGCAGAGACAACGAGAGCAGCTGGCGCAGGTCTTCGAGACGCTTGAACACCCCCTGGAACTCTTCATCCATGGCCTTGGCATGGAAAAACTTGCTCAGGCTACTGGTGCTGCCGTACTTGACGACCAGCTGCTCCGCGTCCTCGAAGCACGTCCCGAGATTGGCCAAACGCGCGTCTAGGTCCGGAGGCCGGCGGCTGGGGTCCTGCCCCTGCAAACTCTGCAGGACGTCCTTCAGGGAGGACACAAACCCGCCCAGGCGGCCGCACTGGTCCTTGTTGTCCTGCACCTTCTGACACTGCGAGTACAGCTTCTCTGCCACGTCCAGCAAGGTCGAGATGATGTCCATGGTGACTGTGGGAGAGGGAGACCCATAAAGGCCATGTTCAAACTCAACTACAACATCAACTCAACTCCACCTCATCCGCACCACACCCACCTTAAAGGAGATTTGTAAAATTCTTTACATTACAATTGAGACAGCACTGTTCCAATGACTTGCATTGTATTTACGTGTAGTACAGCACCACACATGGTGCACAGTGGTATTACAAGAGTGCAGGCACGGCCCTATATTACAAGAGAGCTGGCCCGGGGCTAGCTGGCTTGCATGTTAACCTTGCGTAGTGATATCTGCTAACACAGAGCAGACGTGTTTAGCTTGCATGCTAACCTTAGTGATATCTGGATAACACAGAGCAGACGTGTTTAGCTTGCATGCTAACCTTAGTGATATATGGATAACACAGAGCAGACGTGTTTAGCTTGCATGCTAACCTTAGTGGATACCTGCTAACACAGAGCAGACGTGTTTAGCTTTCATGCTAACCTTAGTGATATATGGATAACACAGAGCAGACGTGTTTAGCTTTCATGCTAACCTTAGTGGATACTTGCTAACACAGAGTAGACGTGATTAGCTTGCATGCTAATTTCAGTCGATATCTGGGTAACACAGAGCTGATGTGTGTAGATAGATATTATGACAAAACCTCCACATAGCTCCTCTAACAACAACAACAAAGACATGCTTAGGGATACTGAGAGAAATCTGGCTTCCTTTTTTCTCAAATGTGTGACTGTCCATGCGTGTGGAGATGTGTCACTGTGTCCATGCGTTCGGAGAAGTGTGATGTGACTCATCAGCACGTACACCTCCACCCCCAGCTCCGCTTGAAGTCCCATGTACTCAGCGACACGTCTGAGTCTCATGTCTGTTAACATTCCTGGTCCCTCGGCTGTTGTCTGTTAGTGTGCCTGGTGTGTTAGCATGCCTGGTCTGGTGTGCCTGGTCTGATGTAAAAGTTTTGCTTTTACTGACCTCTGATTGCTCTACCTGATAAATGTATGTATTTTGTCTATAAAGCTGCTACTTGCATTTACATTTATGACCCTACGCCCGGTTGCACTGAGTGACACCCATCATTGCGAAATGTTTTGAGAGGCTGGTCCTGTCACAACTGAAATCACGTCTTTCCGCTACACTGGACCCATATCAATTTGCCCACCGACGCAACAGATCAACAGAAGACGCCATCTCCACAGCTGCCCACCGATGCAACAGATCAACAGAGGACGCCATCTCCACGGCGCTCCGACGGAACAGATCAACAGAGGACGCCATGTCCACGGCACTCCGACGCAACAGATCAACAGAGGACGCCATGTCCACGGCGCTCCACCTGCCACTCACCCACCTGGACAATCCCAAATATGTTAGAATGCTGTTCATTGACTTCAGTTCAGCATTCAACACTGTTATCCCCTCCAAGCTGATCTCCAAGCTCGGCCAGCTTGGCATCAGCAACTCGCTCTTCAACTGGATTATGGACTTCCTTACTAACAGACCACAGTCTTAGGAAGTCTCTCCTCCTCCACCATCACCCTGAACACTGGCGTACCGCAGGGCTGTGTGTCGAGCCCTCTGCTCTGCTCCCTCTTCCCCCACGACTGCGCCCCTGTCCCCATAAACTGCTCCAATGCCATAAACAAGTTTGCAGATGACACCAGGAGATCATTGTGGACTTCAGGAGAACCTGTACACATCACAGAAAATCTTTCTTGGTCTCTCAACTCCTCCAGTCTGGTGAAGAAGGCGCCTTCACTTTCTACAAACCCTGAAGAAAGCACACCTATGTCCTAGGATCCTAGACTTCTACCGTTACAGTTATTCCTATCTCTAAACACACACACACACAGACACACACGCACACACACACACTCACCCGATGTGTGGACTCTGTCTTTATCACCAGATGTCTGTTCTTATAAGCAGAGGTCTGCCTTTATCACCAGATGCAGCGTGGTCCGTACTGACCGTGCCCCTTCCTCCAAATCACTCGCAATCACTCACACGAGCTCCCATTGCCATCAGAGCAGAGCTTCCCTTTACAAACTTCTTTAAAAACACCGTATTTCCTTTTTAAGAGCTGTCCGTCTGCTGTCCTGTGGGTTGCTATGTATCTGAGAGTAGTTAAAGTGTGTTTGAAACTGAAAGAAGTTAAAGTGTGTTTGAAACTGCCGTCGAGAGTTATGAGCTCAAGATGCAGAGGACAGAAACAGGAAAAGGAACATGGGGCAGTGCCACGTGTTCCAACTCCTCCCTCCTTCTCCTTCTCCCTCTTGCCTATACTGTTGTCTTGGAAAGTCAGTTAAGCCCTTTATCTTGATTGCAAAATATATGTAATATATTAAATTAAAATATATCTAAAATCTCTATAAATCAATGGCTCAATCTTTTAACCAATCACTCAAATCTAGAAAAGCTTACTGCATCACTGAAAAACCACATGACATCTTATGAACACTCATGGTCCCCCTTTCTGCAACATTTGCAACGCTGATTCCTCAGCCTATGAAAGGTACTACTATGTCTGCTCCTTGTAATAATTGTGTACGTGTTGCTGCTCAATACAGTTAGTTAAGCTTAAGTAGCTCTGTGAACAGGTGAACTTTGTCATGGTTGTGTGTATGTTGATTGTTGTCACTGTGTACCTTTGTGTGTCATTTAAATAAAAAAAAGAAAAAGAAAAGTCAGGAAATGAGACCAAAAGAGGAGTGCCTCCAGTGCAGTGGGAAACCTCAAAATCCTGCTCAATGAGGACCACATCAGGGCCAGATCAGGGCCACATCAGAGCCAGATCAGAGCCACATCAGGGCCAGACACAGCTGCTAAACATCTGAAAGCCTTTCCTCCTCCCCCTCCTCTAGACCAGCTGATTAAAGCCAGACATTCCAAGCACAGGAAACTTACCCTTCCTCTCCTCCCTGCTGCCCACACACACACACACATGCACACACACACACACACACACACACACACACACACACACACACATTCCTTTCAGGCCAGTCAGAGTGAAACTGAAACCTAGATGCAGCAAAAGTAAAGGATTGAGATGCCTTACCCTGAGGAAGCCCCAGAGAGGAAGTGAGTGTTTACCCAACATGCCCAACATGACATCATCACATCACTGAGCATGGCAAGCATTTCCAAATACAGATTTCACTTGCACCCTCTGAGGCAATGAGCAGGGGCAGTTTATAAAACATCTCTTTTAAATACATATTGTTAGTGACTGGAATCTACTATCTTGAAATCACCTGGCCACTTCTTATTATAACCTCTTCTTTTTACCTTTTTCAAAAATTAATGCGGCTCTAACCGCTTAACGTACAGACATGTTGAAATAACCGTTGTGTAGGTCTGGAATTGGACAAGAGAGTTATCATTTCAGATTTTTGAAAAAGATTATACTTTTTGAGAAATATGGGATTAAAAATGTTAAAAAGTGTATTGACATCCCAGTCTATGACATCACAAAGGGGGCTCATTTCTTCCTTTCTTTTCTTTTTGTTCTCTCTGATTGCCTACATTCTGCAAAGCGCCATGATGCATGTGTAATGTTTTGGCGCTCTATAAGCACAATCAATTGAAATTGAAAACTGAATTTAGAAGGGTCCACCTGCATACAATCTGGCGTTCCCTAAACGAGTCCTACACATCCTGTAATTAATCGCTTTTGTACCACCACACTGCTATCACACTCCTCAATTCTCTTCAAGAAAGTTTACGTTCTTGGTGTTTGCTTCGTCCAACAAACTACAACTAACCGGATGTTTTCCAATCACACCCAGTGTAAGTTACAATGAATTTGTTTTTTTTTATTGACTTGATAAAAAAATACTTTTTTTGATCAAAAATACTACCACACATTTTTGGTACAACTAATAACCTTTTGGTGATGTGATGACCTCATAAAAGTGCAAAACAATGAATGCAGCCTCTGACTGGTGCTTACTTCATAAGTCATTAAGTATTAGTAATCAGTAATTTATAAGTCATAAGTATTAGTTATTAGTCATTTATAAGTTATTAAGTATTAGTAATTAGTAATTTGCCCAGACTTGTGATCAGAATATTGAGATTCAGAGCTAATGATCCAACACAATATCAGCTGGTTGCTCACACTCACAATACACTCACTCTCACAATACACTTACACTCACTCTCACAATACACTCCCTTTCACAATACACTCACTCTCACAATACACTTACACTCACTCTCACAATACACTCCCTCATACACTCACTCTCACAATACACTCCCTTACACAATACACTCCCTTTCACAATATACTACTCTCACAATACACTTACACTCACACTCACAATACACTTCCTCCCTTTACACACACACACACACACACACACAACACATATCTCACACAATACGTATGATGTGCTTGGTTCTGAAAACGTATTCTGAAAGTTCTGAAGTTCTGAAAACGTATTCTGTCCTCAAAGATAGATGTAAAAATGTGTGATTGAAACCCTGAGAATTGATTTATAAGGAAATCCACTTTTTTTTTTATTGTAGTTCAAGAAGCATTTTAGCATTTTACATTTAAAACATATCTACAACCAAGAAAGCTTTTAGTAAAAGGTGCTAAAAGTGATTTGTTACATGGTTTCTAAACTAAAACATTTTTTGTCACATACAGCTAACATCACCTCACCATCCGCTAGCTGCCTGTGCCCCGAAACACTGTAAAAAAAACACGGTCTCCATGGACAGCCTAGGCTCCAAAAATGACCACACAACAACTTGGCTAACCTGGCCCATAAAACATAACAAACTGTTCCAGCAAATCACAGACGAGATGCGCGTTTAGGAGAGTTTCAATTGCACGGGAGGGAGGGGGAGGGAGCAGTGAGGTAGCTCTCTGTTTTGTTTGAATGTCAACAGAAGTGATGTTACCCTGCATCACTTATAGCACCTTTAAGAGACTTGTAGCAAGCACAAACTGTATAGTGCTTAATATCAATTTGTACAATGAGCACAAACAACATTGTTCCAACACAACAAACACATATATAAATATATTACAAATGAAAGAGATATAGGAAGGAATATAGAGAGAGAGAGAGAGAGGAAGGAATATAGAGAGAGAGAGAGAGCAAAGAGAGAGAAGAAGGAAGAGAGAGAGAGAGATATAAGAGAGATAAATATATATAGAGAAAGGAAGGAAGAGAGAGAGATATATATATATATAAGGAAGAGAGAGAGAGAGAGATAGAGAAAGAAGATAGAGAGAGAAGGAAGGAATAGAGAGAGAGATTAAACAAAAGAGAGAGAGAGGAAGGAAGATATATATGAATAAATATATATAAGGAAGAGAAGAGAGAGGAAGGAAGAGATATAGAGAGAGAGAGGAAGGAAGAG
>NC_063207.1:1720880-1723380 GCF_017589495.1 Alosa alosa | reverse complement strand
ATAACCGGTCATGTGGAAGTCCGACAATGTATTGTTCTACTACCCCCCTAGTATTTCCTCTGACATTATGTAAATGTGCTGTGTCTGAACGAGGAGAACATGTATGGTTAAAATTACACCTAGTGAGAGAGGGTTAAGCAGACGCTCTTTTCTGCGGCGCCCCATGTGGTTAGATCTGCCGGTGTTATGATGGAGTGGCATTGTGCTGTCCAGAAAATCTCCACCCTGAAAGATGCAGACATCACGGAGCTACTCGTCCATGAGGGCATACAACATTTTGATAGAACACCTGAAGGGAACGTTAGAGACACGTTGGGGCCTACAACTGCATGACAAGGACAAACGAACCAGAAGACTGAATCATCATAAGCAGAAGGTTTTTTTTGAAAAGGCAGTAGCCTACAGCAACGCCTGGGACGACAATAACAGGAGTATTTAATAAATTGTTAGCTACCATGGTTTCTGTTCATTGATAGCCTTCTCATGACCTCACTGCTGAGCTCGCTGATATTTGCTGAGCATAAATATGCCTAGAGAAAATGAAACGAAGAAAAGCCAACTTTGTTCCAAGCCCTACGTAAATGAAATAGACACATGGGGAGAGGATGCTTTTGGAAAAATAAACCATGAACAAACGAACAACTTCACTGTTATGTTAGTATTTTGTTTGTTGTTTAAAAACGTTGTATGATGGTCTTGTAGTCTTGGTTAGCCTACTGAATTGGCTGGTACCATAGAGTTTGTGCATGCTCTCTCCAACCGAAACCAGATGTGGGTTCTATAGCCAAGTAATTTGGTACATAACGTTGAAAAAATAGATAAATGTGTTTTATTCAAAGCACACATACAAATACTGTAGGTCAATTTCATGCACACTTACGTGACTACTTCAAGTATTAGCCCACGCATTGGCCAGATTTTTCTTCTTAGCCTACATAATGCATACACTTTGTAAACAAACAGCAGCTGTGACCATAGACAGTAAAAGAAAGGCTGTGACAGGCAGCGGTCGTGATATATTCTAAGGCCATATCTCACATTTTGTGAACTCTACAAGCCCCACCCCTCACTTGACAACTACACAGAGATTCTGTACGCGGGTATGTCGCTCACACATACTGTAGGTCCGCATAAGGTCAGTATAAGGTCCTAGCAGGTTAGCATCATATCTGAATCACCAAGGGTAGGACCTCCGCTTGACAAACCTCTGCATATATCTCGGAGGTTATATCTGAAAGCTTAAAGAGAGGGGAGTTTGTGTGTGTGTGTAGGCAGGGTAAGGCGTATGTAGCAGCAGGTGGGTGTGTGTGTGGGTGTGTGCGTGCAGGCGCAAGGGGTGTGTATACTCACACACAGTCTCCATGCGTCCCCACTTGCTGCGGCTGCTGACCAGGTTGCTGGCGTTGCAGTAGACGGTTCCCTGGACGAGAGACAGACCCATGTGGAGGTGCTGCAGAGTCAGCTGTGTGTACACCTGCACGGTCAAAATAAGACAAGTGTGTGAGTGTGTGTGTGTGTGTGTGAGAGAGTGTTATGTGTGTGTGTGTGTGGCCAACTTAGTTAGCAACGGAGTATATAATGTTTTTCTAATCAGGTCCAAGAAAAGTTGCTACATTCTCATACAGTATGTAAGTTAAACTAAAATATTTTATTCCATGACAAACTTTATAAAATTGTGGGGTTTTTGGGTACAGGTGTGGTAGACATGTGTGTCCGTGTATGTGTTGTGGATGTGTGTGTGTGTAGAGATATGTATGTGTGATGTAGGTAGGTAGGTGTAGAGATAGCCCAGTAGGAGATGGGAGGGGGGTGTGTGTGTGTGTTCACCTGTACACAGCTCTCCAGGTCACAGGTGGCACTGACCACGCTGCTGCCCGCCTCACACACCACCGACACGTTACAGGAGCCCTCCGACACGTTAAAGTACAGCAGCGCCATGCTGAACACCAGCTCTGGAACCGCCTCTGAACACACACACACACATACACAAACACACACACACACATACACACACACACACACACACACACACACACACACACACACACACACACACACACACATACAAACACACACACACACACACACACACACACACACACATACACATGCACATACAAACACACACACACACACACACACACAGACTTTCAGTATCTCCTTACTGTATGCATTCACACACAGAACTAGGAACACACACTCACCCACACACACATGTGCAGACACACTCACTACTACGCATATGCACACACACACATGCACACAAACAGTCCCGTCCCCCCTCCCACACACACTCACTGACATACACCCCCCTCCCCCAACACAGACACACAGAACTAGGAACACACGTGTATGCACACACACTCACAACCCCCGGTAGCCCACCACACACACACTCAACCCACTCACAAACACACACTCTCAATACACACACACACACACACACACACACTCACAATACACACACACACACACACACACACACACACACTCTCACAAT
>NC_063207.1:1685880-1713380 GCF_017589495.1 Alosa alosa | reverse complement strand
CTAACGACACTGCCCTGCCTGGTCCTGCTTTGCACTGTAAGTGAGATCAGCAAACATGAGGGTTGACAGGTTAAAACAAACTGACCAAAACATTCTCATAAAAGTGGGGCTGAAGTGAACCCTGTCACTGTCTGATATCGAACGTAGATGTGAGTCACACATGCTCAAGCCTAATCAGCTATGACAAAACATGATACGGCAAAATGTCATAATGACTGATGGGCTTCGGCACAGACAACACCCTCCTGAGTTAAAGAGCTTCTGCACAGACAACACTCTCCTGAGTTAAAGTGCACAGACAACACCCTCCTGAGTTAAAGTGCTCACACTACACCCTCCTGAGTTAAAGAGCTTCTGCACAGACAACACTCTCCTGAGTTAAAGTGCACAGACAACACCCTCCTGAGTTAAAGTGCACACCTCCTGAGTTAAAGTGCACACACTCCTGAGTTAAAGTGCACAAACAACACCCTCCTGAGTTAAAGTGCTCACACAACACCCTCCTGAGTTAAAGTGCAGACAGGGGCGTCGGACTGGGGGTAAAAGCACTACTGATTATAGGGGCCCAAGGGGAGAGAGGGCCCTTGAAAAGTCTGGAATATATTTTATTTTACCTGGGTTGAGGAACATGGGGGCCCATCAGGACTATGCAGGGGCCCAGGATCTTGTGCTACGCCCCTGAGTGCACAGACAACACCTTCCTGAGTTAAAGTGCACTGATGGGCTTCTGCACAAACAACACCAGCGTGTGGTTCAACTGTTAGCTTGCTATCTCGGCAGTCCGTGCACTCTGGAACATCTTTCTGGTAGTGCAGTGGGGCGAATATGTGTGTATGTGGGTGCAGTGGGGCGAACATGTGTGTGTGGGTGGGTTGCAGAGGCGCTAACAGGCAGGCAGGTGTTTCTGTGGGTCCGACGCGTGTGTGTGTGGGGGGTGGGGTGGGGGGTGGTTGAGTGGTCTGAACTGACCATGTCACTGTCTGATATCGAACGTAGACGTGAGTCGCACATGCTCAAGCCTAATCAGTTATGACAAATCAGACAAAACATGATATGGCAAAATGTCATAATGTAATTATTTGAGTACATGCTGTACTCAGTTATATTTCACTGAAATGCAACAAAACATTGCTTTTTTGTTTATTTGCTTGAAAAAAAAAATGTCAGAAGTGCAGTGCATGCGCGACCCACATCTGCTCCCGTGGTCACAGACAGGAAACGGCTGTGCATAAGACCCCCAAAGCAGGAAGTGACCTAGATAGAGAGATTGAAGCTCAAACCTTATTACGACTAAAGGCCTCAGAACTCTAATAAACTCAGATGACAGGAGAACTGTGAAAATGTCTATTGATCAAGAATGTTCCAGAATGGTGATTATGTCACCACTGATGGTGTTTGGAGTCATGCTCCTTTCTGCAACAGCAAGTGAGAAACATTTTATTATTTACACCGAATTATATTCCATTTTATTTTAATTTTTGTTTCTTAAATGTTCCTCTCTGTTTGAACATGTCTGTCCTTCTGTCTTTCATTCATGTTAAAGCAACACAGTGTAGTTTCCTACCTTAACATAGTGGCTTCACTCTGACTTATAACAGGGAGAATGGCATGTCTGTCTTTACGATGTCCGGAACGCCTGGTAGCTACAGTATGTTACCTTATTGTTCCGTGCAGGAATGTGACCGTTTTTTTTAAACGTTTTCGACACAGTTGAGTATCCTCTTAGTGCAGAATTGGTAGCCAGTAGAATGATAAGTGACAACAAGGAGTAGGATTTAGCAATAGGCCCCAAGAGGCCATAGGTTCTAGTGATTTTAGAACATCTGAGGGCCATAGGTTCTAGTGATTTTAGAACACCTGAGGGCCACAGGTTCTAGTGATTTTAGATCATCTGAGGGCCATAGGTTCTAGTGATTTTAGAACATCTGAGGGGCTTTGGTTCTAGTGATTTCAGAACATATGAGGGCCGTTGTTAGGCATGACGCAAAGATATTTACACCCAACTGAATGTAAGGTCATCAGCAGCAATTTGCTGTTGCAAAGTGTAAATATGGCTCTTATAATTAAAGTTTAATCATTATTTTTATAGTACCAATAATAATTGAAGTGTAAATGTGGCTGTTAACATGTAATTAAAGTTTAATCATTATTTTTATAGTACCAATAATAATCAAAGTTTAATCATTATTTTGTATAGCACCAATAATAATTAAAGTTGTCTCAGTGGGCTTTACTGCAACCAAAGCTTGAAAGTTCGACATCTGGAAATTGTAAATTGATCAGACAGAATATTAGCATTGCGTTGTTTTTGTTGTTGTTGTTACTAATAAAACTGTATTACAGTTTCTATTAATTACACTAAGATGAAATGCAAGGTAACAATATTTATTTAAACTAATACATTAACCCCCAATTTAAGCCCTGTGAGCACATGGTTTATGTTCAAGTCACATTTTTCAACGACATCGTTGTCTACTGTACACACACACACACACACACACACCTATCTTACATGTCTACGCACACACACACACACACACCTATCTTACATGTCTTGGACTGAGACGAGAGAATGTTCCACTCAGATCAATTGCAAGTAAACACTTTGAAGTAGAGTGCTAAACGGTGCATAGAAAAGTACTGACCTTGAAAGAGTCTTTAAAAAAGATTTAAAAATATATATATTTTAATTTACGGTACAATTGGGCATTGACTAAATACCCCTAATAAAACACTAACAGTGACTAAATACCCCATATAAAACACTAACAGTGACTAGTGACTAAATACCCCATATAAAACACTAACAGTGACTAGTGACTAAATACCCCATATAAAACACTAACAGTGACTAAATACCCCATATAAAACACTAACAGTGACTAGTGACTAAATACCCCATATAAAACACTAACAGTGACTAAATACCCCATATAAAACACAAACACTAACAGTGACTAAATACCCCATATAAAACACTAACAGTGACTAAATACCCCATATAAAACACTAACAGTGACTAAATACCCCATATAAAACACTAACAGTGACTAGTGACTAAATACCCCATATAAAACACTGTGAAGTACAGTGCTAAACAGAGCATGTTAAATGTTCATCTTCAAAGACTTTTAAATGTTATATTTTTAAATACGGTAATTTCCTGTGTATTAGCTGCATTGTGTATAACCGCAGGACAGTGTTTTATGCAAGTTAAAAAACAAAACCATATTAACTGCTCCTGTGTATTAACCTCATAGTTGAAGAAGGTACCTTTAAATATATACTGCACATTTTAAATATATACTGCACATTTTAAATACATATTGCACATTTTAAATATATACTGCACATTTTAAATATATACTGCACATTTTAAATATATACTGCACATTTTAAATACATATTGCACATTTTAAATATATACTGCACATTTTAAATATATACTGCACATTTTACATACATATTGCACATTTTACATACATATTGCACATTTTAAATATATACTGCACATTTTACATACATATTGCACATTTTAAATATATACTGCACATTTTACATACATATTGCACATTTTAAATATATACTGCACATTTTGCACATTTTACATACATACATATTTTAAACATTTTAAATATATACTGCACATTTTAAATATATACTGCACATTTTAAATATATACTACTGCATTTTAAATACATATTGCACATTTTAAATATACTGTATACTGCACATTTTTGCACTAATAGTGCATCATTTAGTGCAGGCTTTTCCAAACCGTAACATCCTATTTTGTAGAGTATGCTTGTGTGTATTTCTGTAGACGATAACCCTTGTTTCAGTATAACACCACATTCTAACAAAACAAAACAAAATATTCTTCTAATACTTTAGATTCACAAACTAAGACATTTTGTAATGACAGTAAATTGTAAAACAATAAAATATGCATTGCATGGAAAGAGTTGTTTCTGATGGTTCAAAATTAATGAAACACTTTTGTATTTTGTATAGAGAAACGTATTTTGTTTCTACAAATATTTTCATTGCTTGTTCAGTGCAATGTACTCTATATGTTCTGCTCTGCTGTCATGTGCTGTGAAATGCTGCCTTTGTAAATGGACAGATGTTTTTATTGTACTCTAAATGAACTTAAAGATATTATTATTGTATTCAGTGATTTCAGTGACAAAAATAGGTTAAACTAAATCCATATGTATTCAATATGTTATTGTACTCTAAAATTAAATGAACCTCTAATCAACTCTAACAATTATATCTGAAAAAAGCTAGTGTATGTCAGGGGAAGCAGAAATGTCAAATGTGTGTATTATTGAGAGTGACCGTGTGTGACAGATTCACATGGCGTGTGTGTTTTTGACAAAACAGATTTTTGGTAAATATTTGTACAGTTTTGAATAACATTTTTTATTTTTGCAAAAAGATCTGCAGTGTTCTACTTGGGTGAAAAAGCTCTTTTATTCCATCACAGTCATTGTAAGCTTTTAGAGCCCAATATGAATCAAGTGTCACACTCTAATATTCTGTTTTTCTGACGTGTCCATAGGAATCTAATTGTAATCCTGCCTGTGTGTCCATAGTATTTGTATTAATATGATGTCTAACTGTAATCGTGTCTGTGTGTCCATAGTGTTTTTAATAATATGATGTTGAACTGTGCGCCTAATCATATCCATAGTGTTTTATTAATATGATGTCTAACTGTAATCATGTCTAGTCTACAGTGTTTTATTAATATAATATCTAACTGTAATCGTGTCTGTGTGTCCATGGTGTTTTTATTACTATAATGTCTAACTGTAATCGTGTCTATAGTGTTATATTAATATGATGTCTAACTGTAATCGTGTCCATAGTGTTTTATTAATATAATGTCTAACTGTAATCGCGTCTACAGTGTCGATCGTGTCTACAGTGTCTGGTGGTGAGATCCATGTGCTTGAGGGGGGGTCAGTGGACCTGCAGGTGAACAATTCGGAGAAGGAAGAACACGCCTTCACGTGGTATGTCAACAGGACCAAGAGGATCGTGACCTACCACCCCATGTTTCGGTATGTGGACGTCAGTGGGCAGTATAAGGGCCGAGTGGAGTTCAGCAATAAAACATTCGGTCTGCGGCTGACCTCTGTCCAGAGAAACGACAGCGGACTCTACACTGCTAGAACGATGAGGGATGAAAACTCACTGGTCCAATACACACTCTCAGTCCTGGGTGAGTGCGTCAAGGTGTGTGTGTGTGTGTGTGCGTATGCCTGTGTGTGTGTGTGGTCAAGTGTACAAATTGTGTATGTGTGTGTGTATGTTCGTGTGGACGCGTGTGTGAGTGAGTCTGTGTGTGTGTGGTCAAGTGAACAAGTTGTGTGTGTGTGTGTGTGTGTGTGTGTGTGTGTGTGGTTGACCATGCAAATTGTGTACTGAATGTGCATGTATGCATAAGCATGCAGTTATGCCTACATCAATGTTGGTTATTTTTGTTGGTGTGTTGTAGATTTATATAGTGTGTTTGTTGTTTGGTGTTTTTGTTGGTGTGTTGTAGATTTATATAGTGTGTTTGCTGTTTGGTGTTTTTGTTGGTGTGTGTTTATGTTTATATAGCACATGCTTTTATCCAAAGCTACTCACACCATATAATAACAATAAACAACCTTACCATTATGAGGAACTATTTAGTAGAATCAAATACATGTTTATATAATTCAAAATATAATATAATAATTGATATATTATTACACTGTATATTATTACACTGTATAATTATTTATATAACATTTCAAATACATACAGTACCTCACACATGCATGTTGCATTCACTTGGACTGTACCACTAAACTGGTGCAGGGGGGAAACCACAACCTCCACCATGGTGTAGCAGCACACATTTGTGTGTGTAGGCATATTTAAGTGCTCATACATGCTTACCAAAATGATGTCGCCTGTGTGTGTGTTCATGTGTATTGTGTGTGTGTCTGTGTATGGGCATTCATATTTGCATGTGTGTCTATACATGTGTGTGTGTGTGTGTGTGCGTGTGTTTGTTTGTGTCTGTATGTATGGGCATTCATATTTTCATGTGAGTCTATGCATGTGTGTGTGTGCATAAGTGTGTGTGTGTCTGTATGTATGGGCAGTAATATTTGCATGTGTGTGTTTCACAGAGCCTGTAGTAGCCCCTATCCTGACTGTGGTGTGTGTCTCTGTGTGTGTGTGTGTGTATGTGTGTGTTTCACAGAGCATGCAGCAGCCCCTACTCTGACGGTGGAGCCTAACAGGTCCAGCAATGACACCTGTGATGTGATGGTAACCTGTACAGGTCATGACCTCAATGTGACCTCCACCTGCAACTCCACCAGCTGTTCTCCTGTGGGAGGGACTTATACAGATCCCACCCTCTCGCTCTCTGTCAAGGACAACATCATCTGTAACCATAGTAACCCTGTCAGTTGGAGAGTCGCCAAAGAAAAGATCAACCAACTGTGTGGAACAGGTGATATGATTATTTTAAAAGCTTAGTGTTAGTTTTGTTTCATTTTGTTCTGTCCATCTGAGCAATATGTTGTATGGGGCACAAATATATTATTCAGATGACACACAAACATAAATTAGACAAGGTTGTTTTCCACAGATCAGGAGTGAGATAATGAGACAAGATAAAGACAATGTTAAAGGTATTTTTTTTTCTTTTTTGTTATTTTTTTGTTTGATGTTTTGTTTTTTTTTCTTAGCTGACAAAGACACATCCTAGGACATCAACACAAAAAACACTTACTGTATGTCCTAAATGATCAGAGGAATTTCAGTCAGCTGTTAAAATTGAAGCTATGCATGACCCTGTATTGTGTGTGTGTGGAGTGTGTGGGAGAGGGAGAGAGAAGCGGTCACCACCTCCATCAGGGGCCTTCAGGAAGTTTAGTAGTTGCTGCTACTGGAAGCAACTGGAATTCATGCATTTGAACCCACCCGTGAAACATTATTCCCACCAGTGACATTATTTTTTTGGAACAGATACCTGTTCATTGGGAAGCCACTAAGCTAATCACCGTCCATTTTCTGGATATTCCCCTTCAGAGATCGGGGTCCGCGAATAGAAGACCCAACACTTCACAAGATCTTTTTTGATTAGGCGATAATCTAAAATGCAAATGCTTCGCTGGCAGATTGTTGCTTCGACAAAGTGGCTCCCGACTTATGTCATGCACTGACTAGAAAGTTTGTTTAAAAATTTAAGATGGGTATGACATGGCCATCTAGTGGAGTGGAAGTCGAACGAAATATGACACCCTATTTGAATGGTAAACTTCCTGAAGGTACTGTGTGTATAAATCGTCTTGTAAATACACTACCAGTGCTTTTTCATTGTTCTCAATGTCTCGTTTTAAATGTCAGAGCCCTCGGAAGTCTACCAATGAAGTGTGGAGCTACTTTGAGCCTTGTAAATGGTGTAAAACAGTAATTTGTTTGCATGGCTAGGCCGATGCCCGAGGCAGCCCCATCAAAAACCTGTTGGTAGCATCATCTAACTAGCGCCAGATTTCGGAGTGCAGGGGACAAGCCGAGATGAGCTATGAGAGATAATGAACAGTGGTTCTTAAACTTTTTTTCTGCCGACCCCACAAAAAAGTATGGCAAGGTCTGGCGACCCCACTTTCCCCAAACCCATTCTAAAGGTCCATTCACACCAAGAACGATAACGATAACTATAAATAAATATCGTTGTTGTTAATATGAATGACGACGTTCACACATAAACTATAACGATAACGACATGAAGAACGATATCGTTGGGGATTACTTTCAGAGCGATTTTCAGAATGATAAAAAGCTAATAGCCAATCAGAACCCCCACATGGATAGCATGGAACCGTCATTTTTTCGTTTTGATCTGTAGCCCCCCCGCTGGACTGGACCCCCCGAAAGGAGGGTAGGGCAGACACAGTTCTCTGTGAATATCTTGAGAACCGTAGGGCCTAGGATGACCAATTTTTTCCGTATGTTTGCCTCAGGGTCATGTTAACCCATTTCATGTGCACACATGTGCAAAACAGATACACACACACACACACATACATTCACAGGTAATCATCGTTATGACACATACTCACACAGTAGACATATGTACGGCTTGCATGCACAGGCACATCCCTGAGGCACACACACAAGCACGCACACACACACACACACACACACACACACACACACACACACCACACACACACACACACACACACACACACACATAACATAAACATAACACAAACAATCAAGAATTTCTCAGAATTATGAACAGGCAAGATGGAGGTGGGGTTGTATAAAATGAATTTTACATGTGAAATCTATGAACTAATCATGTTTTGGTACTTGTTGTCTAGCAGATACCAGTGAGAATTGAGTGTGGATAATGCAATTTAGTGAGACAGTTTAGAATCATATAGGCCTTTTAGCGTGATTTCTTTTTTTGTAGAAAAAAATGTGCTGGACTGGGCGGCGGTCATATTTTATACGCTCTGCGGTACACATCTAGTTTTAAGAGACTTTAGAGATGAAATCCTCTCTAATTGTTAGAATTGGACTCTGACGTTTGGGAACAGCTGAGGGAGGAGGCTACTTGAAACTGTGAGTTCGATCGGTGGTGTGGAGGACTTTCAGTTGACAGTAATTAACACCCTTTTGAACAATCTAAGCTGCAATGCGAGCGTCCAGAGAGGCGGTCTAAGCTGATGCATCATTAGTGAGACAGGAGGACATCTGCATGCAATTCTAGCAGAATAAAATAGTGGCGGCTGCTGAAGCGGCAGCATAAGCGGCAGCCCTCGTTTAAGACGGACACGGTCCAAGACAAAGCAAGTTTACCTGTGCAAGTTCACCGGCACAGGCACCGATAAAAGGCAAAATGTGCCGTTCCTCCATATCTGTTATCACCGGCCATTGCAGAAAGCGGCATCATGCCAAAAGGGCAGAAATGTCAAAGGGGCAGAAATCCCTTCACCTCCAGGAACTTACGCGGTCCTCACCGACAGAAACCTCCTTCTCCATGGGCTTGTGGAACTGTCAATCCGCGAGTCAACAAAACCGACTTCATAGCTGGCTATGCCAACCACCTTTCATTGGAACTCCTTGCTCTCACTGAGACTTGGATCAAACCAGAGAACACTGCCACCCCGGCTGCACTCCACTAACCTTACACTATCCCACACCCTAAGCCTATCTGGGCGAGGAGGCGGGGACAAGGCCTGCTGATCTCCAACAAATGGAAATTCACCCCCGCTACTGCCTTCAAACAAATATGTCTCATTGAATTCCATGCCATCACAGTGATGCAGCCCCAGCAAAACTCTAACGTGCTGGTCATCTACCTTTTCTCAACCTTCAAATCGCTACTCAACCCTCAGCTGCCTCCTCCTCCATCCAGCCTTACTGCAGATACCCTCGCCTCATTTTTACAAACAAAGTGGCGGCAATCACCAGTCAATTCTCTACATGCCCACTTACGCGATCTGACTCAGATACCGCGACTCCTACAACCTCTAGGGACTGCTGGAACATCTTTTCAGCATTCACGCCTCTCCCGAGTGAAGTGTCCAGACTCCTGACATGCAGCCGTCCCTACCACATGCTCGGGCTGGACCCTATACCCTACGAGCCTACTTCAGTCCATCAGTTCCGACCATCGCCTCCAGCTATCACACATGTGATCAATGCCTGCTAACCTCTGGCACATTTCCAACAGCGTTCAAAATGGCCGGTAACACCGTTATTTAAGAAAGCTTCTCTCAACCCTGCTCAAAGTCGAACTACCGCCCTGTCTCACTACTGCCTTTCCTATCCAAAGGCATTGAGCGAGCAGTCTCCAAACAGGTCTCTGACTTCCTTTCACAGAACAACCTTCTGGATCCAAATCAGTCTGGGTTCAAAAGCGGCCACTCTACCGGCTTGGCTCTGCTGTCTGTAACTGAAGCCTTAAAAGAAGCCAGAGCCTGCTCGGTCATCAGTACTCATTCTGCTTGACTTATCGGTTGCCTTTGACACGGTTAATCACCCATTATCCTTCTCTCTATACTTGGGCTGACATGGGAATCTCCAGTTCTGCTCTCTCCTGGTTTGAATCCTACCTCACAGGGCCTTCGTTTAACGTATCATGGCTTGGTCAGCTATCCGCACCTCACCATCTCACCACAGGGGGTCCCCAGGGCTCAGTGCTGGGCCCCTCCTCTTTGCTATCTACACCACCTCCTTGGGACAGATTATCCGTTCGCACGGCTTCTCATCCCACTGCTATGCAGGCGACACACAGCTCTATCTGTCCTTTCCACCTGGCGACCCCCTGGTTTCAGCGCGGATCTCGGATTGCCTTTCAGACATAGCTACATGGATGAAGGCACACCACCTCCAGCTGAACCTCTCAAAGACTGAACTGCTGGTCATCCCAGCTAAACCTACCATACACCACGACATCAACATCAAATTTGACTCCCCTGTCTGTTTTACCCGACCAGGACTGCAAGAAATCTAGGAGTTGTTCTTGACAACCAACTAAACTTCTCAGATCATGTTGCCTCAGTAAGCCCGGTCATGCCGTTTCAAGCACTCTACAACATAACGGAAAATCAGGACTTACTTGACTCAAGATGCTACCCAACTTCTGGTTCAGGCAATAGTCATCTCCGCGACTCGACTACTGCAATGCCCTCCTGACAGGTCTCCCAGCCTGGAGAGGGGGATTTGCTTGGACACTGTATCATTGGAGAGATTGGGGGATTTGCTTGGACACTGTATCATTGGAGAGATGGGGGGATTTGCTTGGACACTGTTGCTTGGACACTGTATCATTGGAGAGGGGATTTGCTTGGACACTGTATCACATCGCAATTGCTGCAGGGAGGATGAGGCTTTGGGCAATTGTGTGTGGCTTTTGTGCTTTTGCCACAAGGTGGGCCACTTCATGGGAAGCTGCCAAGACTTTGGTGGGCAAGGTAGCTTGCCCATGCACTACGGCCTTCTGCCTTGCAGGGCAGCTTCTTTTCGCAGAAAGAAAGTCATTGGTTTCATAGCATCCTCGGGATGGCGGGTTTCGAGATGTCGTTTTATTTTGACAGGTTTTAAGCTCTCATTCGCCAGAACATCGCCGCAAATCACATTGTGGGTGGTTGAGGTTATTTTTAACTTGGCAAGTGAATCCATATTTCAGAAATTCTTTCTGATAAAGCCGACGCCTCGTTTGTTCCTTTTTACGGCCTGTCGAATTCTGAGGATCGCGGACGAGTAGACGCACTGGTAGATGGCACTTCGGAGCTTTTGTTATTTTTTAAGCAGCCACCTGTCCATTTTGGCTAGTAGGCTATCTGTGTCTTTTTTTTGTTTTACTTAAAATAGCGGGAACAAGTTGAGTTTGCATAGTGGGAGCAGATAGTAACATTGTTTCTATCAGCCGACCAGTAGCCCATAAGCTGAACCAGATCTCGTTGAAAGACAAAAACATTTCTCTCTCTTCTCTTAACTGCATGTGAATAAGAAAAAAGGCATCCCCAATATTATTTTCCTTTGTTTCACCTGGCATAATTATAATTTCAGACTGAATACAGAAAATAATTGGAGCCCCCACGGAAGTTTTTGGCAATCCCATTTGGGGTCGCGACCCCTAGTTTAAGAATCACTGAGCTATGAGACAAAAGTTCACACTTGGTATCATGTTTCAACACACTTTAGGTCAAATCACACCGAACTTCTCCTTTAATGAAGAAATCCAGGGGTCTTTATGCCTCGACTAAGTTGATGTTGCCTATAAACAACAATTCATGTTCATAGAAACAACAAGGTCACCCAGACATAATATATTTCATACCTGTGTGTAGCCTAGCTGTATGGCTACGTTTACAACGAAATCCAATGGCTGAACATACTAGCAGTTGGCCTGAAAAGTTTGAGTGTTTAAACTATTATATATAGTGGTCTATTTAGTTGTGTATGTGCCCTGACCAAGTTTGTGTGGCATATAAACCACAATTCGTGTTGATAAAAGTACAAATGTTCGTGTAGAAACATTTTAATCACATACAAATTTTGGTGTTACAGCCATCCGCCATCTTGGTCAGACTTTTATGTAACCAACTTTGTTTCGCCTGCCTTGGCGATTCGCTCTCATTTCGCCCAACCAGGGCCAATTTCGTCTCCAGGGCAACCTCAATATGGACCCTTTCAAGAGAGTTCCATTATCAGCATCATAATTGGCCCCACAAGACTTACTTTTTAACATTCCATATGTTATCTTAATGCAGAGGAAGTAGATTGGGGCCCAAATAGAATGTTCAAGCATTGTTTTTGTTTTTATTGTTGAAAGGGTCTATATGCAAAGCGAAATTTCGGTGGAAACCGACCGTTAGTTTAGTTTAGTTTTGTTCTTTCTATCCGAGCAAAATGGATGGTTGTAAAATCAGATACAGTATTTGAATAACAAGCAGCTGTCTTATGCTACACAAGTCAGCCATGCTGTTGCTATGCTATGTGCCGTTGCTATGTGCCGTTGCTCTGCTATGTGCTGTTGCTATGTGCCGTTGCTCTGCTATGTGAGTGTGATGATGTGTGTGTTTCCTGTGCAGTGGCGCCTCCTGCTGACGCATCTCTGTACCTGCTGATCCCTGTGAGCCTGAAGGCCCTGCTGCTGTCCATAGCTCTCATCGCCAGGGCTCTGCAGTCGGCACTGACCACATCGGATTCAGAGAGAGACTAAACACAGACACACATTGTGCACACGCACACACACACACACACACACACACACACACACACACACACACACACACACACACACACACACACACACACACTCATCACCAGGGCTCTGCAGTCGGCACTGACCACATCGGATTCAGAGAGAGACTAAACACACACACACATTGTGCACACACACACACACACACACACACACACACACACACACGCACACACACACACACACACACACACACACTCATCACCAGGGGTCTGCAGTCAGCACAGACCACATTGGAATCAGAGAGAGACTAAACACACACACACACACACACACACTGCACACACACACCACCAGGGGTCTACACTCAGCACACACACACACACACACACACACACACACACACTCACATGCACACATTTTTAGATACTCAATTCCACATTACAAGTAAATTTTCATTAGGAATCAAATGTTTTGAATGATCAAACAGATTAAACCACATCAGCACATTGTTATTTATGACAATACAATCTCAGGGGTACAGAAAACATCTCCTTTTCCAAATAAACATGCTTCCTATAATGGCTGAAATTAGGCAGTACTTTACCAACTGTTTGCCCCAATACAAAGTCAGATTAAGCCAGCCTGTGTACATGCCCTAGACTACCAAACACTAGCACAATAAGCTGGCATCTGTAGCCAAGGTTTTCAATGGTAGATATTAATGATTGATGTTTTTACAGTCTTAGAAGGTAAGAGTATTATTATCAGGGGAGTCTGCCTGGATGTTCTAGGCTGGAGCAAGGTGAACAATGCTGTTATGGTGCAGCCTGGCTTCCACAACAACAGATGGATCCTCCACAACTGCATCAGAGACCTCCACACACAATTCAGCATGTTGGTGAGGTGAGACTGTCTTGTGGCTGCATGTGCATACTCCCACATGCAGTGTGGAACTCCAAGCTCCCCCGGCCCTGTGTTTTTTCTGGAAGATAAAACATCTGGTGGAATGTGTATTAAGACACAGCCATTTCCTAACCATATTTACAGTTTTGTTGTCCATTTCACGCAGTACTTTCTGTGGAATATGGACATTTACAAAAAGGTGTTGAATTTTAGAAAAGGCTATGTCTCGTATTGCTTGTAGTTTAAAAGTTACATGCAGAGGTGCTGCGTGGATGAGGTCCAGTCTGGTCAGAGGTGCTGCGTGGATGAGGTCCAGTCTGGTCAGAGGTGCTGCGTGGATGAGGTCCAGTCTGGTCATAGGTGCTGCGTGGATGAGGTCCAGTCTGGTCATAGGTGCTGCATGGATGAGGTCCAGTCTGGTCAGAGGTGCTGCGTGGATGAGGTCCAGTCTGGTCAGAGGTGCTGCGTGGATGAGGTCCAGTCTGGTCAGAGGTGTTGCGTGGATGAGGTCCAGTCTGGTCAGAGGTGCTGCGTCGATGAGGTCCAGTCTGGTCAGAGGTGCTGCGTGGATGAGGTCCAGTCTGGTCATAAACTGATGATGTCATTCTCTTGTTGATTCCATTCTCCAGTGATGTTAAATTTATGGCCCAGGTAGTTATAGGTCTCGTGTCTGGAGTACACTCTGATTGGCTGGTCTAGGATGTGAAAAGAGGGGGGCTGGTCAGTTTTTGACCTATACCAGCGATTGCCACCACTTCTCTTCTCATAAAAAACTGCACATTTACTGTGTTTTACTTGTAGGCCAGACCATGAAAGGAATCTATCAGTGCATGACAGCATGTTGTTAATCAGCCCTTCATCTCGGGATGCGATGGCCACGTCATCAGCATAGCCCTGGACTGGGTTAGGTGACAGGACTTGGGACGGGACATGTGCACAGAGCCATTTTAGCCATGTATTTAATGCAATAATGAAATTTACAGCACTCCATGGACAGCCAGTTTTAATTCCTACTTCAAGTGGTATTGGTCTGGTGAGGTCTTTTCCACAGATTACTTGTAAGAAGGAATCACTGTATACATCTTTTATTATATCCACATAGATTTTAGGGAGCTGTATCTCTTCCAATGCATCAATCATGACTCTGTGAGGCAAAGTGCCGAAGGCATCTCTGAAGTCAAGAAAGATAAAGTATAGTTTAGCAGATTCATGCTTGAAATCGTCAATGGCGGTCTTTAAGCAAAAAACATGCTCATTCATGCCTTGACGGTCAATGGCTTTTTTGGTCAGGCTTTTTGTTTGTTGGACAGAATTCCAGTATCAACCAGCCATGGCAGTATTCTTAAAAGCATGCATTTCATGAAAACTTGGCAATAGAGATGGCAATAGAGAGATGTCCCTCCATGTTGAGGGGTCTTCTGGTACATTGTCCTTTTTTGGTATTCTGTGAATGAGTGCGCCCTTCCATGAACTAGGGACTTTACCATTGAGCAGACAGGTGTTAAATATGCTTTTCAGAATGTGGCAAGACATCTGCCTAGTGGCCTTGAGAGTCTCATAAGTGACACCATCTGAACCACTTGCTTTATTATTTGGCAGATTTACAATTACTTTTTCAATGTCCTCTACTGTAAATGCTGATGTACATGGCGGTAACTCAGTCATTGTGATGTCTAAGTCATTATTCCACGGGGGTAATTCGAGCCAAAGAGTAGATGGATCAGACTGGCATTTTTCCGATAGTAATTATACACTTGCTCAGTGTCACCAGAGTCTGACGGTGGCGTGGGAAACATACAGTCATTTTAGCAGGTAGGTTAGCTTGTTTTGGCCTCTACCTTTTGGGGTTGTCTGCGTTGTTCTCTCGTGGCCGCAGCAATCGCTGGCTGGATCACCTCCCGCAGATACCGCAGATGTTTTTCAATCCATTCGACTGGATCCACAATAGGGATTGATTTTAATCGCACGTTATCACCCTGTGGCAAAGTCCTTAGAATCCGAATTATGTACTTGAGCAATGGTAGTCCAGATTGTCTCCCATCTACGCGTATTGTGGAGTATATTCCGTTTTTGAAGAAGGCTCCGTTGAGAATTGCGAACAACTTTGACCACTTCCTGAAATCTCCGGTGAGTAAAAACTGTTGTTCTCCTTGTAATCGTTTAGTATCCAGGCCTTTCCTAAATTGTCTTTCGTGATACTGGAAGTTTGTCCATTCATCTTCTGTCAGCAGTCGTTCGTAATCTGTGAACTCCGTTGTTGATAGAGTATTGTAGGCCGACGGTAGATGTTGTGGGGTAGGGTCCAGGATTTGCGCACTTTGTAAATTGCTTAGCTAACCTAGCTAATCATATTTAGCAGTTATGCTAACTATGCTAACTAGCATGCTAACATGCTAACTATGCTAACCATGATCCGGCCGCCTTGTTTTCTCGATCGATTCGCTCGACGTGCACACATACAAATCTTTTTGCTCCTATTATATCACCTAGCCAGGAGCAAAAAGTATTGTCACTGTGAGAAGCAGATTCGAAAGCACTTGTATCAATTGACTTGTAGTCGCAAGAAAATCAAAGCGATCTGTAGAATTTTATTAATGAGAAATTATTTCACAGATGCACAACTTCGGATGCATTAGTTCACATTTGGTTTACAAATGCACTAATGTTGTGCATGTTCTCAGATTATGAAACACGGGTGTGCAAATGTGTTTTAGCACCAACCGCGCTGCAACGATTGGAGCAAAAAAGTGTCGAAAAGTGCATGACTCTTGAAAGTTGTGACTCACAGGATAGGATTTGTGTACCTGTAAAAAGGATTTGTGAACCCATAGCCCCTATTTTGTGTTAACAAGATATAAAAAAATATGTACAACTTCAAGTTTACTGTTACACATTTATGACTTTAGTGTGCACATGCAAAATCTGCAGTTAAATGTGCTCGCCACTTTTGCGCCCAATATACCTTCAGAATGAGTGCCCAAAATTGTTGCAATATGGCCGCCGAGTGGAGGGACTTGCCTAAAAGGACTTTGTCATAACACCATGAAGACATTTCATTAGCATGACACTTTACACTTTACTAGATAGATAGATAGATAGATACTTTATTGATCCTCAAGGGGAAATTCAAGGGTCTCAGTAGCATACAGACATAACACACAACATGCACTTACAGCAGAAATGGTAAACATAAGTATAAGTATAAACATATAACTAAACTCCACTGTACAATAAAGACAGTAGAAGATAAGACATACAATAAGAAGATAAGAAAACTAATGAAACGAAAGAAAGATAAGACTAAATACTAAATACACTATATAAGTTAAATTAAGAAATTCCAATGTGCTTGAGGGTGATCAAGCATAAGACGCTTTGTAGTGACAGGGCCAGGACTGGTGAGGTGCTAAAGGGGAGTGAGTGTCATGGTGAAGGTGCAAACAGTAGTCCAACCATAGTCCTTAGTTATGTGTGCCTGGCAAGGTGCTCAAGAGAGTGAGTGTCATGGTGAAGGTGCAAAAAAAAAAACATTAGTCCAACAGTGCAACAGTGCAGCAGTAAGGGTCTAGAGACCAGCATAAATAATATAGACAAATAGGGAGAGTAAAGTGTAATGTAGACAAGGTAAAATAAAAAAAACTATTTCAGTGCAAGAACAGGTTGAGGTAATAGGGTTATGGCCATTCATTCATTCAGTATTGTATCAGAAGCCTGACCGCAGCCATTGATCATTGATCATGTGTGCTAATATAGCATGAAAAACAGTGTAGCAGTAAAACAGTAGTGAAAACATTAGGCTTTGTACATTAGTAAAACAGTAGTAAGCAGTAGTGGGCAGTCAGTACTCAAAACATGGACATGGAGAGGGTGGAGAGGCAGACAGACTAAGCAGAGAAGTCTATCTCTCCTCTTCCCTTTAGTGAAGCATTGAACAGTTTGACGTGTTGCCAGAACACCAACAGTATGGACCCCAGAGCGATAGCACAAAATCAATACGTCTTACAAGGCGAAAATGCAGAAAGGCTAGATTCAGTGCTAGCTATCAAGGTAATCTCTCTGATCTAGAAAATATGATTAGACAAATTAGGAAAGAAACTGACCAGGAATTGAATCGTAATGATAAACCAATGACCTTGCAACCTACTCTTGAATTAAGTTCACCTGAAAGCGTGGAAGTGAATGAATGTGTTGAAGCAGATGTTGAACAATGTGCAGGATTACTAAACCAGATTACCCTGACCTCAGGAATACTTGATGATTATTGAATGTGAATAAAAGAATGGAAAATGAACCATAACTGCAAACAATGACCTCATAATAAATAATAAAGTGCGATGAATGAAATGTATCATTACAAGTATTTTAGTAACCTGACCTTGTAAAGTCTAGGGAATTATGCATGTAAAGAATTGTATGTCTCAAACTGTGAAATGGGTAAAGTGCCTTAAACTGTTTAAATGAATGTATTCAGATTGCATTGTGTGAAGAGTTAATGCCATAAGTGTTTGTAACCTGTAAGAATGTAACCGATCTCCCTTGATGACTGTAAAAGTGTATGTTGCTAAATGTAATGTGTCACATGGTTATAATTGCCATTGAATGTAAACTGTTTGTGTAACCTCTGGAAACTATCTGTAAACCTGAATGTAATGTATCATCTCGAAATGTAACCCGAGAAGTATGTTAATGCATGTCATCTTAAATTGTTGGTTAAGATCAGTGACTTCTAGAATGTATTAGCTATCGTGAGAATTTTCCCAGCTAACGTGAGAATATTCCCAGCCATCGTGGGAACTTCTAGAAGGTTCTAAACTGTCGTGGGAAAATAGGATTGATTTGTCTCAGGAATGTGTGGGGGAGGTCAAGTCCACCTAGTATAAATAGGGGTCTAAACCAAATGATGGGGCTGCTTCTTTTTTTTTCCTTCCTTCAACTCGTTGGGTTTTTTGCTTTATGATGTATGCGGCGGTTGTTAGAATTCGTCCTCCTCGAAATTCGTTGAGAAGCAAAGTGTTGGACGTCGTGCCAGGCTGAGTCGCGGACCGAAACTCCGTGGAACCTGTTGCAGATATCAGACCTGCTACTCCGACAGAGAGTGACTGCAGAAGACAATCAGCTGACTTTTTCCCTTTTGAGGACTTACTTTTTTTTTTCCTTATATACCCTTTTTTCTCCATTTATGGATTACTATTTTATTGTATTCTCATTTGTGGATTTACTCTTTTTTTTTATTATTGTTCTCTTTTATTTATTTAATCTTTTTTACATTTCCTATTTTGTGGATTTACTCTTTTATATTTTCTACAACATTGTAACCTGCAAGTGGATATTACGCCAAGATTTTGTAACATCACCAAAGTGCTGAAAAGTAAAGAACTCATTTAACCTTGGCATCCAATTCTTCAAGCAGTATTTTTGTCTTTTCTTGGTTTTTCTACGAATTCCAGCAGGAGGGTAAGATAACTGGTTTCTTCTGTGGTTATTCATCTGCTCTGTCTAAGACTTGGGTTAGTTGGACTAATAAAATCTCCATCCTTATAAAACCTGAGCAAGAAGTAGCCTATAACCTGTGTCTCTAGATAAATTCTAGGGTCAAACATCTTCGCACGTTAGCCAACTGTTTGAGACCTAGGCGTAGTCGCTCCTTATTTCATAAACATCTCAATAAATCCACCACGGAAGCCTGATCAACTTCAAGGGGATATTTAAAATAGGAGTAATTGGTTATCACGCCCGCAGAGGGAAGACGATGCACTTCGCTTCGACAGTAGGTCCCTGCTATCTACAATAACCTCTAGGGGGTATCGTGGGTCTTAACTGCCTAGGCCTGGGGTTACGTCTGAAAAACGGCTGACGTTGACTAGGTCCTGGGGGTTACCTGCAGGGGGCAACACAATGTGTGTGTGCGTGTGTGTGTTCGTGTTTGTGTGTGTGTGTGTGTGTGTGTGTGTGTTTCTGTTTCTGCATATGTGTCCATGGCGTAACTCTTCAAATGCATTTTTATATTCCCAAGTCAAGGAAGGTAGTACCCAGACAGAATCATAATATGCAGATTACCCACACTCTGTTTCACACACACACACACACACACCAAGGAACATCATCTGACACCGCTGCCCCTACACACACACAGCAATCCAGACTATCCTCATTTGTAGATCCAAGTGCTACCAGAGCTGAAGCTTCCCTCTCTATCTCCCCTTGATGACCCAACTCTTTTCCAAACACTTCTGACCGCCCAACACACCTAACATGCTCCATCTCCTTTGACTACTACTAAAACATCTGCACTCTCATCCTCTGGCAGTAGTATTTACTGTTGTAGTATTTACTGTTGTATATTTATTGTTGTAGTATTTACTGTTGTAGTATTTACTGTTGTATATTTATTGTTGTAGTATTTACTGTTGTAGTATTTACTGTTGTAGTATTAATTGTTGTAGTATTTATTGTTGCAGTATTTATTGTTGCAGTATTAATTGTTATTAAAGGTCTCCTTGGATAAAAGCTGCTACAGTAAATGTAAAGTATAGTGGTGTGTTTTGCAGAGCCTGTAGCAGCCCCCACTCTGACTGTGGTGTGTGTGTGTGTTGTGTTTAACAGAGCCTGTAGCAGCCCCCACTCTGACTGTGGTGTGTGTGTGTGTGTATGTGCGTGTGTGTGTGTGTGTGTGTGTGTGTGTGTGTTTTAACAGAGCCTGTAGCAGCCCCCACTCTGACTGTGGTGTCTAAGTGGTCCAGCAGTGACTCCTGTAGTGTGACTCTAAACTGCACAGGACTCAACGTGTCTCTGATCTCCAGATGTAACAGCATCGTCTGCTCTCAGGAGGAAGGAGTCACATCCCTCTCCATCTCTCTCAACCACAGCACTGTCTCCTGTAACCATAGCAACCCTGTTAGCTGGAGCCAGGCCACCATGTACCTTGAACCACTCTGCCCACTGCACAGAGGTGAGACACACCAACACGTGGTATACATTATTACAGACAGGTCACAATAAACAAGTACAATATGCATGGTATACAAGACAATACGGTAACACTTTATGGTAAGGGTACATGAATTATCATGAACTCATCTTGATTTATGCATTCCTTCATTACTTTACATCTTATGAATCATCAGGAATTTACATGACTTCATAGTCTCTCATTCATGACCTCATGCATGAACAACACATCAACTAAAACATTAGGTACGATGGGTACATCATTATGATTTATGATTTCTTATTAATCATGATCATCATGATTACATGTATGTTAGGTTAATTACTCATGAGTTCATCATGTTTGTGGCCCCTCAACTAAAGTGTGAACAATGGCATGTGTTTAGAGAACTGCACAAATTGTGTTCAAATCAGAATTTGAGTAGTGATGACAAATTTTTTTGGCAGAAAAAGAAATCATCATGATCATTCTTAATAAATCATAATGATGTGCTCATCATCATACTTAATGCTTTAGTTGATGTGTTGTTCATGAATGAGGTCATGAATGACTCATGTAAATTCCTGATTTTCATGAGATATTAAGGAATGAAGTAATATGTACACCATTAACATGTTGTGACTCTGTCTCATTTCATATGATTTAGCGCCCCCTGTTGGAATGTCTCCATGTCTGCTAAAGGCCCTGCTGGTGACTGTAGTTCTGATCACCATGGTTACTGCTGTCATCACTGTTCACATCAGAGTGAAACTTGATAAATCAAAATAAATATGTGCACACACACACACACACACACACATTCTGTGTTATGTTGAACTTTGCCTTTGCCACTATTTGTTTGTAAATTCTAGTCTTCTATTTCTAGTCTTCTGATTAAATTCCCTGAGCTTTTTTTTTTATTCTATTTGTTTGTTTTAGAAATATTCTAGTCTTCTATTTCTAGTCTTCTGATTAAATCAGGGAGTCCCTGAGCTCTGTGTCCCTCTTCCTTCCCTGCTCATTATTCCTCACTAAACAGTCTGCACAAACCCCTTAGATGAGGCATAATGTGAGAGCTGAACCCTCTAGAGTGGAGCAGATAGTTTGGATTCATATGAGAGCCTGAACCCTCTAGAGTGGAGCAGATATGGATTCATATGAGTGCTCTATGACAGCCCCAGAGTGGAGCAGATGAGATGGATTCATATGAGAGCTGACCCCTCTAGAGTGGAGCAGATATGGATTCATATGAGTGCTCTAGAGTGGAGCAGATATGGATTCATATGAGAGCTGAACCCTCTAGAGTGGAGCAGATATGGATTCATATGAGTGCTCTAGAGTGGAGCAGATATGGATTCATATGAGAGCTGAACCCTCTAGAGTGGAGCAGATATGGATTCATATGAGAGCTGAACCCTCTAGAGTGGAGCAGATATGGATTCATATGAGAGCTCTAGAGTGGAGGAGACGTGGAGATGAGGTTTTGTGTTTAAAACCAGTTCATCTTCAGTGTCCGGCCGGCGGGACGGTTACCCCCCTCCCCAACCTCCCCCCAACATTCTAAATCAGTGGTCCCCAAACTACGGCACCTCATTTTAGGTGGCCCCCCAAAACATGTCCGTGGTATATAGGATCCGGCCCGCACAGGAGTATCACATCATCAAACTATAACCTCCGTAATTTCCCCATTCATTCTCTATGGCGGGTCTTAACAGTACACATGTAATACTCTTTTTGTCCACTGGTGGTTGTTTTGGCGCTGTTTCGCGTTTGCCATCGAAAACGGAATGAAATGTATAGTAGGCCTACCTGCAAACAATTTAAGAGGCCTCTGCTGACTGCATCAGTGCTCAAAGTATTCTAAAAATGTATCAATTAATTGTTAATAACTAACTAACTTCTATTCAAGTCATAATTCTGGAACTTTCTGGTATAATTATTTAGATTTTTTATTCACTCGTTCAAATGTTCATACAGAGTTCACAAAGTTCTCATCAGGTGAGTGAAAGTTAGAATGGTGGTCATTTCAGATGTTTCTGCCACCACTTCATAAAACTCATAGTTTGAGAACTTTAAATTATTTGTAGGATATTGCTTGTTCACAACTTGAGCTGTGTAGCCTATGCAAAGTTCATAGTTCAAAATATAATTTTGGGACTCCCTGCTTATAGTTTTAAGAATGCTATTATTATTATTTTCATTTGAGCTACATTTTACACTGATATGGCATGATGGCAATATAAACACAGATAACAATGGTATTAAATTGGAATAGCCTAAATGTAATGGAATATTCAACTAAGGTAGACTGCCTTTGTTCACAGCGCTAAGCTATTTATGGTTACTGATATACTCAGGGTCTCTGGCCCTCTCTTAGAGCCTGGCATAGTGAGCTGGCCCTCGGAAGAAAAAGTTTGGGGACCACTGTTCTAAATCAATTGCATGCACCATATTGCTATGTAGCATAATAATGTTATACACCATTTCAAAGCTTTGACTCTTGGGAATCCACAAATTACAACTTTTTTCATGTACAATCTGTATAGTGCTTTACATTCTCAGATTAATCTTATTATGTCTCAATTAAATTTGATCCAAAATGCCCCCCTCCCCCTCCTCCGCTTTTGGTGATACCCTGACCTCTGGCTGCAGTGTAGCTGCAGCACAATAAGTAGATGCAACATATTGGGTACTGAAATATTCACAAGAATCCATAGAAATTGAATCTTCATGTTGTATTATCCAATATTAGTTGTACAGATGTATAGTCTATCTTATACACACTTATTGAACCAACAAAGTAAATGCAAAAATAGAGACTTTTTTGTAATTATTCCATATTTTCAATCAGTCTATATCAGAACACCTGACATACAATCTAAATAGTCCACAAGAAACCTCAAAGTGTTACCTTTCATTTGAGACCAGGATTATGCTTCTACACAAAGGGGTTCATGTGCAGTAACCATTTGATTGTCAGTATGCATTTTGGATAACCAAAAGTCCTATGGGGAGTTTCCATAGGCATTTTACAAAATGCATGAGCATACTTTGGACAAATAATGGTCTAAAGCACTCATATTTTCATTCTATATTGATCTACCTTTGCACACAGCTTCATAAGTTGTGTTTCTAAGTGATATCAGGTGACCTAGAGGGCTGAAATGTGGTCAGTTCAGAGATGCTTGTAATCTGGCAGAAAGACAAAAACTATACTCTAGCCCCTGTAACTCTGTGTCAGTACATCACACAGTTATTTTGACTGTTTCCTACGAAAACTACAGGTTCTCAGCTTTCTATAGAGGTCCAACATTTGATGGTAGGCCCTAAAAGAGGTGAGAACAATGCCCTCATAAATAGGCACAGTGCAATTTCAAGCAAAAACTTGAAATTTGTGTTGGAATTCATGTGATTAATGTTTTTTGAAAAAATGGAGTTTTAGCATTTGAGAAAAACTGTAATGATTATTGTGCCCTGTTGAAATAAAAACATATTGCTCACCTTTGAGAGGCTGTTGTTTTTGCTTCCAGCAGGTGGCAGTGCTGTTCACACTGAGGCAGAGCTGTATATATATATATAGCTGCATATATATGTTATATATACATGGCTCGCTGATGTACACATTCAATGCTCTTCATGACCATTTGAGATCTGAAGCGTCCAAATTCATATGGGCAAATAGCAGCACCACAGTGTTACAAACCCGACTGCAGTTTAGTTCAGCGCACAGTCTAAAGACCATGACCATGTGATGCAGTTCAAATCAGGGCTCAAGTGTGTTATTGGTTCAGAGGAGTCATCAGTCCTCACAAGACAGCAGATGCAAATTGCAGTAACTTTTAGTTCTCTTGTGAGGTCATTTAGAGACACAGACACGATGCTCTTCTCCTCCTAAAGGAGGTCACTGTGGGGTTAGAGTAATGGACATGATGCTGTTCTCCTCCACTGTGGGGTTAGAGTAATGGACACAATGCTCTTCTCCTCCACTGTGGGGTTAGAGTAATGGACACGATGCTCTTCTCCTCCACTGTGGGGTTAGAGTAATGGACACGATGCGATCCTTAAAAGGGCTTGAGGATCTTGTTCCTGAAGAGGCTTTTGGGGACTGCTGGCTGTTGTTGCCTCTCAGCCTGGGATGTTGTCTCGTCTTTTGATTTGGACTTTGTGTCTATGTAGTGTTTTGTTATGGTTTATCTTCATGTAATAAATCCCACTGGTTGGGTACATTTTAAAAGGTGTTACTGATATTTATTAGGATGTGGGGTCAGTGGTGGGTTTTGTTCACCCCTAAAGGGTCACGTAAGGGTGGGGTGTAACATGGGGGCAGCCGTGGCCCACTGGTTAGCACTTCGGACTTGTTACCGGAGGGTTGCCGGTTTGAACCCCGACCAGTAGGAACAGCTGAAGTGCCCTTGAGCAAGGCACCTAACCCCTCACTGCTCCCCGAGCGCCGCTGTTGTTGCAGGCAGCTCACTGCGCCGGGATTAGTGTGTGCTTCACTTCACTGTGTGCTGTGTGTGTTTCACTAATTCACGGATTGGGATAAATGCAGAGACCAAATTTCACTCACAGGATCAAAAGAGTATATACTATACTAAAGATGTTTCCAGTGATTGTTTAAAAAGGGTATGAATAATTTTGAACATGCAATTTTTCATAAAAATGTTAAAAGATAAAAAACACTTTTTTTATTCCATGTTTTACCACATTGTCTTGCAACCTTTTGGCATGTGCAAGTGTCATTTTAAGTAAGAACAAACATATTGGTCAAGAGAAAATCAATATTTGCCAGGGGTATGAATAATTTTGTTCTTAACTATATCTTAAAAAAGTCTTAAAGGTGAACATCCGAATGAACTGCTTGTCAAATTAAAAGATAGCTAGGCTATCATAAAAAAGTTGCATTGTTTGCATGATAAAATGTAATCAGGTAATCCACAACAATGTAACTGTAATCTGATTACACAATTGTTTTATTGTAATCTGGGCTGATTATAGTTACTTGATTTTTGTAATCTGATTACGTAATCCAGATTACATGTAATCCGTTACTACCCAACCCTGGCCACTATACATTGTGTATGTCATGTACATTACATGCAACTTCCACTTATGATTTCATGTGATTGTCATGATGGTAAAATCTTGAATAACGGTATTACACCCCTGCTGAAAAAAATAGTTTATGCTGGTAGCTGGTTTTAGCTGGTTTTAGCTGGTCTTTGCTGGTTTTCTTCCAGCTCTTGTCTTCTTTGCTGGTGTAGCTGGTTGGACCACCAGCTGGATATGCTGGCGTGACCATCTGAGGAAGCTGGTCATGCTGGTTTGACCAGCCTGTCGTGTGGGATACAGCTGGTGCAAGATGGTCATGCTGGTGACCAGCCTGCCAAGCTTGACATTGTTGGTGTAGGATGGTCATGCTGGTTTGACCAACATAAACTGGCACGGCCAGTTAAACCAGCAGTGTAGACCAGCAACACCAGCTAAAATGACCAGCTTGAGGTGGTACGACAAGCAAAACCAGCTGAATTACCATCGTTAGGTGGGTAAACCAGCTGAAGGTATGTTTTACCAAGAGATTTGCTGGTCTAGCTGGTCAACCATCATAGGGGTGGTCAAACAAGCTGGTCAACCAGCAAACCACCTTCTGGTCTGGTCAGGCTGTTTTTCAGCAGGGGCGTTACAATGTGTCAATTGAAGCTAAATGATACATTGTGGTTGTGCTGTGCTTTTTTAGAGACATCGAGGAATGCTGCCCCATGTTCTGTGGACACATTTGTTGTGTATGGAATTTCATTGCATTGATATGTTGTGTCCCTTTAAATTGTCATGCAAATAAAGCTTATTGAGTTGAGAGACAGAGAGACATGAGTGTGCGTTTACATACATGGCCATAGTTTGTGCATAGAGCTCATAGTTTACAGCTAACAGTATAAATATATTAATGTGATAATAATGCAGGTTCCATGTGGAATCCATATCTGCTCCACTCTAGAGGGTTCAGCTCTCATATGAATCCATATCTGCTCCACTCTAGAGGGGTCAGCTCTCATATGAATCCATATCTGCTCCACTCTAGAGGGTTCAGTTCTCATATGAATCCATATCTGCTCCACTCTAGAGGGTTCAGTTCTCATGAATCCATATCTGCTCCACTCTAGAGGGTTCAGCTCTCATATGAATCCATATCTGCTCCACTCTAGAGCTCTCATATGAATCCATATCTGCTCCACTCTAGAGGGTTCAGCTCTCACATTATGCCTCATAGGGGGTTTGTGCAGACTGTTTAGTGAGGAATAATGAGCAGGGAAGGAAGAGGGACACAGAGCTCAGGGACTCCTGATTTAATCAGAACACTTTTATTTACACTTATCCGCCAAGTCCAGTCTTTCCCAACAACATCTTCATCTTAATTTAAACAGCATTGTGTAAATAAATAAAAAACAGGTTATTTATGTCCAATGTAAAAAATCTCTGGTCCGTTCTGTTGTATTACATCGATAGGAGAAACACCATAATTATTTCTCTTTAATACTGTGACAAGATATGGCTATCAACAAATACAACATTATAACAACATTATAACAACATAATGGAATATTTCAAATGAGTAAATCATATACAGTATGTATAAAGCTCTGTTTTGTTGAAAGACTAGTGTCATGAGCTCTCTCTCTGCCTGGTAACAGCTGATTGAAGTCTGATGACCTCCACCTGTTCCTGCTCTGCTCTGCCTCACCCCTCGTTTACCCACCAGCTGCACTGCATTCACCCTCATCATACCCCTGTATATAAAGCCTTGCTTTTCAGTCCACACTTGTCAGATCGTCCTGCAAACCCGCACCAGTTACCTGCCTGTCTTGGGAAAGCGACTCTGGCCTTTATAATGAACCCAGACCCGCTCGACTACTTCTTTGATCTCCAGCCCGGTAATCTTGACCT
>NC_063207.1:1662130-1685380 GCF_017589495.1 Alosa alosa | reverse complement strand
AGGCTCATGTGGCCAGGATAATGTATTGTCACGATTGGCCGACAGGTGCAAATGATGTGCAATGTATGACAACAGATGCAAATCAACAAAACCTGCGTGCAAATAGACAAAACACAAACAACTTAATCTTCATTTGACAACACATGTAGCCTGAAAATCCAGACCCTGATAATCTAGAAAGATTAAGGGTCTGGCAAAGAACAATGTAATGGCCCAACTCGAGGGGCGGCAACAAGCAGGCAATCGGATAACACCATGACCAATGTGTACTGTCCTCCAACGTTGCAGCGCTGTCTTCATCAGTTTAGCTGGTTCCCGGAATGTTGGGGTAAAAGTAACATCATTGCTCTTTGCCAGAGTGTCTCACAGAGACAATTCCAGTGTGCTCTCGCGAGAATTCTGGATTTCCAGGGTACAACACGTGCACATCATTTAGAAAACGCGCTAGTTAACATGGGAGGCAGTTGACATGTAACACCAGCATGAAGGCACTATTAGTATGCATCACGCAATCTCAAGGCAATGTAGGCTAACAACCAGTGGTGGAATGTAACGAAGTACAAATGCCGTTACTGTATAAAATAAATTTTCCACGATTTGTACTTTACTTAAGTAAAATTTATAGTGCATACTTTTGACTTTTACCCGATTTACATTTTACAGCAATTATCTGTACTTTTACTCCGCTACATTTCTACAACACCATGGTTTCCTTTTCACGATACATTTTATGATCAGTTTTTCTCTCTGACAAACACGCGTTTGTTTTACCGGGGGTTGCTACCAAAGATTCTGGGCTTCGTTGCATTCTTAGAAACATAAGCTTCTAGTCTAGACCAGGCAAAGCGTGAGCTTGTAGCCATCTGCATTGTAGGCTATATTCACCAGACCCATGGCTACACTGTACATGCAACTGTGTTCTGTGCCTTTCTCTGTCTGTTATCTGCAGCGTTAGGGCCTCCTCTCCGATGAGATTGCTATCCGCGGATCAGCGAAGTTACAGGCTATGCCCATGCTTCTGTCACACGCCTGATCATTTGCGGCACAAATGAATGGTAGACTATTAATGAACCGGTGGCGAAAAGACGTAACATTTTCCAGATTAGGAAATATTCCTTAATTGTGTGTGATTAAATAAAGATGCATAGCCTACAATTGTATGTAACGTCAGCTCATTCAATGTCTATCGCCTGCGCAAGTGAAACTGAATTTAATCATAAAGACACCTTTCTCAGCAACTTTTCTGTTCAATCAGCATAATTAGCATTACGATCCACCCGGCGTTTCCCCTGTCTACCCGTTAAACTTCAGGCTCTCGTGTTTTGCTGAAAGATATTACTCAGCAGATCACCCTAGTAGATAACCAGAATTACAGTCTCTAAAATTGTAGGTCAGAATGTAATGGGCCACAGATGGTAAGCACAATTGCATTAACTTAAAAACTATCTAGTCGAAAGTATAACCTAAAAACTAGCTTAGAAACTAACTAGATTAAAATACCACCACAGCCCATACTGATTTTTCCTTTTAGAATATAGATATTAAGAGAATAAATCATTATGCAAATACTTTACTTTTAATACTTAAAGTACATTTAAAAGCAGGTACTTTTTACTTTTACTTAAGTAGGGTTGTCATGGGGCTTAGTGTGCAGTAATGGAGTAGGTCACGCTTTTGTGGAGCTCCGTGCAATTTCCTCTTATTTTATTGAAAATATACTGCATCCATCGTTTTTTATGTCATAATTTGTCATTTAAGTTGTACTTTAATCTAGTGGGCTCAGTTTGGCGTCGAAAATGCAAAGGAACAAAGCTCAAAACCAGAAAAACGCACTCTCCGGGCTGAGGCTAGCAACGGCAATACTAGCTGCTATCACTAAGCAAGGAGAAGAGCAACTAGCTAAGGTCTCAAAGCTAGTCGATGATCTGAAAAAGTCAATGGAGGGACGTCTTGATTCAATCGATGCAAACTTGGCCACACTTCAGCACAAACATCACGAAGTGGAACGTCGAGATAGATAGCATGGACATGGCTCTTACAGATGCGACCACCGCATCACAGCACTAGAGACTACATGTAAGGAGCTTCAAGTAGCCAACGGCCGTCTCAGTGCCAAGCTAAATGACCTAGAAGGGGCTCAGAAGGCTCAACATTAGGATTGTTGGTATCAATGAGGGTGAAGAGAATGGTGCGATCCCAACTGAGTTTGTGTCTCAGCTGATTTCAGAGATACTTGGTCAAGAAAACTTCAGTAAACCCGGTCAAAATAGACAGAGCACACCGCAGCCTAAAGCCAAAGCCAACTGGAGGAGCCGCCAAGGGTCATCATCGCCAAACTTCACAACGACAGAGGCGTGAGAAATATCCTACGACTAAGCCGACTAGCGTGCACCGCTCAGTTACAAGGAAAAGAAAGTATCGATATTCCCCGACTACACTGCAGATGTGGTAGCACAACGTCAATCCTTCAATAGTGTCCGAACAGGCTGGCTGATGCGGAGCCAAGTGCACCATCGCTATCCAGCTAAACTTCAAGTGACCTTCAAACAAACTGTGAACATCTTTAAACTCGGCAGCTGCAGAACGGTTTGCCAACTCTATTACAATTGACAATGGGGCAGATTAGCTGTCTGTGTATCTTACATTATCCATAGTATTACACTTACGTTATGTGTGACCGATTTGCGTTAGTATTTTGTTGCGCCATATGTGTGCCTGTTTGCACTGAAGCGATGTTTTGACTCTCAGTCACATTCATATTGTAAATTATTTTCAATTGCAATAGATAGTAATTCTCTGTGCTGCTCGGTGTGGCGTTGAGCCCACCTATCAAACTAATGAGTCCACTTTTTTTTTTGTTTTGTTTTTCTTTTTATTGCAGTACCGATGTATATTACAGAGGAGAGCGCGGAGCTGTCGGTTTAGTTTGGCCTTTAACCCGGCTGTTTAGTTGGCTCTGTTACCCAGCAGTCTCCTATCAGGATTTGGGATGTGCGCTTAGTTCTCCGTTCGCGGCTTTGGGGTTGTTGTGGGTTTGTTTATGTGTTGTTTGTTAAACTGCCAGATTATTATTTTTCATGTGTCAGTCCAAATTCTCTGTCATACTTTTATTTTAATGCAGGATAATTACTCAAGTAGGGTGGGAGAGAGTCCTATTACTTTTACCTCCTGGAACTGTAGAGGTCTTGGCAAAGCCCTTAAAGCGGGGAAAAGTTTTTCACATTTAAAGACCCTGTCATCTGATATTATTTTTTTACAAAGAGACCCACATTAGCCCAACTGAACAGAGGAGACTGAGAGCTGTATGGCTGTCTCAAGTCTACCAATCCACCTTCTCTTCTAAAGCTAGGGGGTTAGCCATTCTTATTAAGTAAAAACAATTCCATTTATATTCAAATCCATGATTACCGACCCAGGTGGGAGGTATCTTCTTGTCACAGGCACAGTTAACTCTGTTCCATTAGTCCTTTTTGAATATTTATGCCCCAACTTCGACTGCCCTGACTTTTTTTGCAAAGTTTTCAATCTTGCTATGGAACATAACACTCACAATATAATTATTGGAGGAGATTTTAACTGCTTTTTAGATCCTCAGGCAGACCGCTCTTCTTCTAAAGCAGCCCCACAATTGAAGTCTGTATCTGTACTCAATAACCTGATTAAATCACTTGACACAGTTGACATATGGAGACATCAGCACCCTTTAAGACGAGAATACTCTTTTTTTTCTTCTGTACATGGTAGCTTTTCCAGAATCGATTATTTTTTAGTAGATGCTAGACTAATATCTAGAGTCATCAGCTCCACATATCATAATATCTTAGTTTCAGACCATGCTCCTCTGTCCATGAAGATTAATTTTAATCTCCATGCACGTCAGTACAACTGGAAGTTTAACTCAACACTGAACTCAGATAATAGTTTTTTCAAGAATATATTTCTAATAGGATGTCAGACTTTATACTTATTAATGACAATGGTGCTGTCTCTGATTCAACTCTCTGGGAGTCCTTTAAAGTTGTTATGAGAGGCCACATCATCTCCTATCAGTCAGCTAGTAAAAAAGCTAGACAGAAACGTCTCTCTGAAATTGAAACTGAATTGACTGCGCTGGAGGATTCCTACCGAGAGTCAAAGTCTGACGATATTCTTAATAACATCTTGAAGATAAAATATGAGTACAACCATATTCTTGGTGAGCAGGTCAGGCATTATATTTGTAAGTTGAAACAAAAGCACTTTGAGCTGGGTGAGAAAGCGGACAAGCTGCTAGCTAGGCAGTTAAAAGTGGTGCAGGCAGATAGGGCGATCCATAAGGTCTCATCTTCTACTGGACAGTTGCTAACTGATCCTAAACAAATTAATGATAGGTTTTTGACTTTACTGTCAACTTTATGCATCAAAGTCAAAAAGGCCACTGATGTTGAGATCTCAGGCGTTCTCGACACATTGGACATTCCAGTTCTAGATGATGTAATAAGACAGGAGCTGGATTCTGATATCACACTGGATGAAATCAAAACAGCTATTCGGCTCCTTTCCTAGCGGTAAGGCTTGTGGTCCTGATGGATTTGGCATAGAATTCTATAAGGCACATATAGAAACCATTGCTCCACTCCTTCTGCATTATGATAAACTGCTCTATGGGGATTTTTCCCAGCACTCTTTATGAAGCTCATGTGTGTCTTCTCCTGAAAAAGACAGAGATGACACTGATGCCACATCATACCGTCCCCTAAGCTTGCTAAATAGCGACCAAAAATTATTGCAAAGTTCTTACGAACCGATTAAGTCAATATATCAGTGCCCTAATCCACCGGACCAAACAGGTTTCATTCCAGATAGATTCTCCTTCTCTAACACGCCGCCTGTTAAATACAATGTACTCTAATAAGTTACCCCATGCTGCTGTTATATCGTTAGATGCCCAGCAGGCCTTTGACCAAGTTGAATGGAGATACACGTTTGCAGCTCTTGAAAAATTTGGCTTTGGTGGTAGATTTATGAAAATGTTAAGAATGCTATATGCATGTCCTAAATCCTCCATATTGACTAATTATGACAGGTCCGCCCCATTCCTGCTGGGCATTGGCACCAGGCAGGGGTGCTGCCTTTCCCCCTATGCTTTTTGCCTTAGCTCTTGAGCCCCTGGCAATAGCTATTAGAGCCAGCCCCCCAAATCCGTGGGATAATTTGTGACACATCTGGGTGCACTATAGGCTTATATGCAGATGATGTGATCTTGACCCTGTCAGATTTTAGGACATCCCTGCCCCCTTGCTTGATTTGATAAAAGCATTTGGTCAATTTTCTGGATTTACTATTAACTGGAACAAAAGTCTATTCATGCCCTATCCGATGGCCTAGACTCTAAATATCTTGAGGAGCTACCATTTAAAATTTCCACTGATCAGTTCAGATATTTGGGAATCAATATCACCAAAACCCCAAACGTCTCTTTAAATGTAACTATAATGATTTGACAGACAAACTTAAAACTATGATAGACAAATGGAAACTTCTCCCTCTTTTCCTTAATAGAGTGTGAATATTATCAAGATGATTGTACTTCCAAAATGTATTTATCTTTTTTCAAAATGTACCTATTTTTCTTACAGCTGCCTTCTTTAAGTCTTTAGACTCTATCATTTTGCAATTTGTATGGGCCAATAAGCCTCCACCATCTCTAAAGTACACCTGCAGAAGCCTACAAAAAAGAAGGTGGTTTGGGCCTGCCTATTTTTGCGTCATTATTACTGGGCCTGTAATGCCAGAGCATGGGTATTCTGGAATCATGCCTCAGCCACTGATGATGAGGGTAACCTCTGCCGAATTGGCCTGTGATCGAGTCCCACAGGTCAAAGACTGTTGGAGCTTCCCTCAGTGCTGTTTTATTTTCAAATCAAATTTATCCATTAAACAACTAAAAAGGTGACTTTATTTTATCAAACTCCTTGAAGATTCTTAGGCAAATTAAAGGGTGTGCTGAATCTCCCTGAGCTTTCCTTTTATGCTCCCATATGTCATAACCCTTCTTTCAAGCCAGGTCTAATGGATTCAGTGTTTACACACTGGTCTGAAAAGGGCTTGCTACTATTAGCGATCTTTATATTAATAACTGTTTTGCATCTTTCGCTCAACTTCAGGAGAAATATGTGCTACCATCCACCCATTTTTTTCGTTATCTTCAAATTAGAAGCTTTGTAAGGGAGTCAGAGCCCACACAACACAAATTTTACCAACTTCTGACTTGTAACCCCACGCCTAAAGGTCTGATTTCACAGTTTGTAGCCCTCTTTCCATCAGTTACCTCTTCTCTTCACATTAAAGAAGCTTGGGTTAAAAGAGACGGGAGAGGAGATTTCAGATGGGCTATGGTTAATGGCATTAGAGAGAATCAAAGCATGTTCTATCAATGCCAGACTTCAGCTTATTCAGTTTAAAGTCATTCACCGACTGCACTTCTCAAAAACTAAACTAAACTAAACTGAATAGGATTTTCCCTCTGTCTCTGCCACCTGTGATAAATGCAAGTCCAGTGATGGGACTCTGAGTCATCTTTTTGGGCATGCCCCAAGCTCAAAGGTTTTGGGATGATATTTTTCAACTGTACAGTGTCATATATAAAACCCCATTAAGACCGGACGGCCTCTTTGCAATACTGGGTTGCTCCCTTTATTCAGTGACTCTCTCCATTGATCTACAGCAGGCCCTTATGTTTGGTATGGTCATAGCCAAAGGGTTATTTTAAGAGAATGGAAGTCAAGCGTCCCCACCTTTTTTTAAAGATATGGCTGAATGATATGGTATCCTGTTTGTACCTGGAAGAGCTGCGCTACACTTTGTCAGATACCCACACCAAATTTCAGTAAAATCTGGGGGCCTTTCACAGACCATATTAAGAGAACAGTCTCAGGACGAGGTTTAATGGCATACGATTTTGTTGTACTGTATAATGTGATTTATTTTCCTATGCTTATTATGTTAATTGTTTTCATGTAAATTGCTTGCTGGGACTTTGCCCTTGATTTGGGCCTCTTTGACCTCATCTGGAACTCTGTATCTTCAAAACCTGTGGACATTCTTTTCAGTTTTGGACTGGATTGCATAGATACATAGTGGTATACTTTATATGAACTGGCAGTTTGTTTTGTGTTGTCTTGTTTGGTGTCTGTTCATGAATGTAATACAGAAAATCCTTAAAATAAAATTCTTAAAAAAAAAAAAAAAAAAAGTAGGGTTGTCATTGTGGTACTTTTACTTTTACTAAAGTAAATATTTCTCTGTGTATTTGTACTTTTACTTAAGTACTGAGTTTCAGTACTTCCTCCACCACTGCTAACAACGCAGCCTGGGCTACTGATACTAAGTAACAGCAACACACATGGACCTGTCCCTCGTTAGAAACTCCTAAAACCTTTTACCCTCTCAGTGCGAACCTCCAGTTTTGGCATTGGTCTGCCGTCAGATTTAGTTTGACATTGTTGTTGAAGAGGTAGTTTGTTAAAATTTTCTTTTACTTCAAACTTCAAATCCCTAGCTGCCATAATAACACTTGCTATCGTGATCTGATCTCAAAAACTAAACAATGTGGAAAGCCGATAGACATTTGCAACACAGGTTTTCTCAGTTACAAAATAAACTCAAAATATTATAAATTCCATAGAACAATGTGGAAAGCCGATAGACAGGGGAGATAGTAAAGGCTTCCCTTTCTAAGATGCTGACGGAAAAAAGGCATAGCAGCCATATTGCTAGGAGGAGTTGCATTCCAAAGAGGATGTGACATATTATGTCCAGAGAGAGAGAGAGAGAGAACAGTAATGTGGTGAGCCCCGTCTGCCACAATAACTGGTCTGGTCTCAAATGAAAGGTAACACTTTGAGGTTTCTTGTGGACTATGTAGAGTGTATGTCAGGTGTTTTGATATAGATTGACTACACAAAATATGGAATAACTACAAAAAAGTTTCTATTGTTACATTTACTTTGTTGGTTCAATAAGTGTGTATAAGATAGACTATACATCTGTACAACTAAATGTGGATAATACAACAAGTTTCAATTTCTATGGATCCATTTCAGTACCCAATATGTTGCATCTACTTATTGTGCTGCAGCTACACTGCAGCCAGAGGTTAGGGTAGCACCAAAAGCGGAGGAGGGGGGCATTTTGGATCAAATTTAATTGAGACATAATAAGATTAATCTGTGAATGTAAAGCACTATACATGAAACATGTGCATAAAAAAAAGTTGTCATTTGTGGATTCCCAAGAGTCAAAGCTTTCAAATGGTGTATAACATTTCTATGCTACATAGCAACATGGTGCATACAATTGATTTAGAATGTTGGGGAGTTGGGAGGGGATTGTAACGTCCCTTGACGGGCCAGAACACTGAAGATGAACTGGTTTTAAACACAAAACCTCATCTCCACGTCTCCTCCACTCTAGAGCTCTCATATGAATCCATATCTGCTCCACTCTAGAGCTGTCATATGAATCCATATCTGCTCCACTCTAGAGGGTTCAGCTCTCATATGCTCCACTCTAGAGGGGTCAGCTCTCATATGAATCCATATCTGCTCCACTCTAGAGCTCTCATATGAATCTATCTGCTCCACTCTAGAGCTCTCATATGAATCCATATCTGCTCCACTCTAGGGGTCAGCTCTCATATGAATCCATATCTGCTCCACTCTAGAGCTCTCATGAATCCATATCTGCTCCCACTCTAGAGCTCTCATATGAATCCATATCTGCTCCACTCTAGAGGGGTCAGCTCTCATATGAATCCCATATCTGCTCCACTCTAGAGCTCTCATATGAATCCATATCTGCTCCCTCTAGAGGGTTCAGCTCTCATATGAATCCATATCTGCTCCACTCTAGAGCTCTCATATGAATCCATATCTGCTCCACTCTAGAGGGTTCAGCTCTCATATGAATCCATATCTGCTCCACTCTAGAGCACTCATATGAATCCATATCTGCTCCACTCTAGAGCACTCATATGAATCCATATCTGCTCCACTCTAGAGGGTTCAGCTCTCATATGAATCCATATCTGCTCCACTCTAGAGGGTTCAGCTCTCATATGAATCCATATCTGCTCCACTCTAGAGCTGTCATATGAATCCATATCTGATCTACTCTAGAGCACTCATATGAATCCGTGGGTGTGTTCGAAACAGGAGACAGCTGCCTACTGCCTCCCTCCCTACATAGAGAGCCATCTCACTAGACATGACTTTGGATTAAATGCATCTTTTAAAAATGAGCGTAGCACTCTAGAATCTTTGGTTAACACTACGGTATGGCGTTAGCAAAGGCCTGGCGTTAAATAAATTAGCTTACAGTGCATTAAGCTAGCAGAATAATGGGTATAAATTAGTTTTCTGACCGGCAGATATATCAGACCAGGCGCTATTAATGGATTTACAACAATGGCATAATCAGATAGTAAATTGTTTATTTCTAATCTGTAATCTACAAATCTAAGCAAAATAAGGTCACACAAATGACATTTTAAACAGATTCAGCAGCCATTACCGATGTCATCCGCCATGTTTGTTTACCTTTCACAGCTGTTTCAGACGTTGCCCCAAGGGATTATGGGTAGGAGGAGCATGAAGTGTGCATCGATGCTGCCTCAAAATGACCGTTATTTGGGAATTCTAAGATATCTTAAAAGGCAGCAGAATTTGTTTTTTCGGTTTCGAACCGCACTTGCTGCCTTGCTCCCCAGTTAGATATCTTAAAAGGCAGCAACTTTACCCATTTCGAACACACCCCATATCTGCTCCACTCTAGAGGGGTCAGCTTTCATATGAATCCATATCTGCTCCACTCTAGAGGGTTCAGCTCTCATATGAATCCATATCTGCTCCACTCTAGAGGGGTCAGCTTTCATATGAATCCATATCTGCTCCACTCTAGAGCACTCATATGAATCCATATCTGCTCCACTCTAGAGGGTTCAGCTCTCATATGAATCCATATCTGCTCCACTCTAGAGGGTTCAGCTCTCACATTATGCCTCATAGGGGGTTTGTGCAGACTGTTTAGTGAGGAATAATGAGCAGGGAAGGAAGAGGGACACAGAGCTCAGGGACTCCTGATTTAATCAGAAGACTAGAAATAGAAGACTAGAATATTTCTAAAACAAACAAATAGAATAAAAAATCTAAGCGCTTTACAAGTGGCAAAGGCAAAGTTCAACATAACACAGAATATGTGTGTGTGTGTGTGCACATATTTATTTTGATTTATCAAGTTTCACTCTGATGTGAACAGTGATGACAGCAGTAACCATGGTGATCAGAACTACAGTCACCAGCAGGGCCTTTAGCAGACATGGAGACATTCCAACAGGGGGCGCTAAATCATCTGAAATGAGACAGAGTCACAACATGTTAATGGTGTACATATTACTTCATTCCTTAATATCTCATGAAATATCAGGAATTTACATGAGTCATTCATGACCTCATTCATGAACAACACATCAACTAAAGCATTATGATGATGAGCACATCATTATATGATTTATTAAGAATGATCATGATGATTTCTTTTTCTGCCAAAAAAATTTGTCATCACTACTCAAATTCTGATTTGAACACAATTTGTGCAGTTCTCTAAACACATGCCATTGTTCACACTTTAGTTGAGGGGCCACAAACATGATGAACTCATGAGTAATTAACCTAACATACATGTAATTATGATGATCATGATTAATAAGAAATCATAAATCATAATGATGTACCCATCATCATTACCCTAATGTTTTAGTTGATGTGTTGTTCATGCATGAGGTCATGAATGAGAGACTATGAAGTCATGTAAATTCCTGATGATTCATAAGATATAAAGTAATGAAGGAATGCATAAATCAAGATGAGTTCATGATAATTCATGTACCCTTACCATAAAGTGTTACCGTATTGTCTTGTATACCATGCATATTGTACTTGTTTATTGTGACCTGTCTGTAATAATGTATACCACGTGTTGGTGTGTCTCACCTCTGTACAGTGGGCAGAGTGGTTTAAGGTCCATGGTGGTCTGGCTCCAGCTAACAGGGTTGCTATGGTTACAGGAGACAGCGTTGTGGTTGAGAGAGATGGAGAGGGATGTGACTCCTTCCTCCTGAGAGCAGACGATGCCGTTACATCTGGAGATCAGAGACACGTTGAGTCCTGTGCAGTTTAGAGTCACACTACAGGAGTCACTGCTGGACCACTTAGACACCACAGTCAGAGTAGGGGCTGCTGCAGGCTCTGTTAAACACACACACACACACACACCACAGTCAGAGTAGGGGCTGCTACAGGCTCTGTTAAACACACACACACACACACACCACAGTCAGAGTGGGGGCTGCTGCATGCTCTGTTAAACACACACACACACACACACACACACACACACACACACACACACACACACTCACTGGTAAGAGAGGATAGACATGATACACATGATCTTTTTTGTTGATTTTGTCTTTTGAGATTACTTGCCTAAAATTAGTGTAATTTAATGTTGAGGTGGGAAAGTAAACATGATCACATGGGAAATGTCATATTAGTTCGCTGAACTGTAACATATAATTAGGACAAATTCAATACATGTGTTGTGGTTAATAAACATATTTCAGACCAGGAAGAGAATAGTATTTAGCAGGTTTTGAAGCAAATTTATTTTCATTTTATTTGATTAACATATACAGTGGGCAGTGCTTCGACTTGGCCAGCTTCCCTCGTGGTCCGCGTGCGGGATCACACGGTATCACGCGACTTTAATTTGTATTTTTCCAGTGACGCTGCAACAACCCAAACAACCGGCAGATATCTCAAGTGAGCACGGTGTCTCGTAAAAAGAAATGGAGCCTGGAAAACCCTACACAGACTTCACTACAGACTTTAGCAGACTGGTTTAGAAATAATTTTATAGCCAGAAATATGCCTGCCCTGCCCTAATAAAGAAATATGTGGTTAACGGCGAGTGAATCCCGTTTGCAGCCGTAGAAGAAATGCAGGACAAATTAAACATTCTGGTTTTCTCCGAGTGCAACGATGATAGACAGACATCATTTGGACAAACTATAGAGCATATTAACCTCCGTTGCTCAGCCAAATGCCTTCCTGTTACGTCTTGTTATCACAGAGTTACAGGCGATTTTTTTTGATGGTCACAAGTTTCCTTCATTAGCGTTTATTTTTTTGATTATTAAAGAGTGTTTTTCATTTAAAGGCTTGACTTCGTGCTTATTCAGTAGAGCATTTAGTGCTCTCCCAATCCCAGATGTTTACATTGCATGTTTGTTTGTAATGGATGCAGCCTCCGTCGCTCGAGCACCCACGGAAAACATCGCAGTTAATGTTAAATTCAGCATCTCTCATAATGTGATTGGCTATGTTGCTGTCAATCCCCTACTCCATATACTAACCACCAATGAGGCGTCTCTCATTATGAAAATTCCTGACACTTCCCACCTGAAGTAAACCACAGGCCTTTTTTTTTGGGCAAGCCTGCATTCAAGGCAGGCCTTCTGAAAAGAATTTTATATAAATCCTGTGCTAACAGTAATCCTCCTACCCCCGCTACCACAGCTGTGGATAGTGTGGCATGCTCACGCTTTATGTCTCCTTCCAAACTAGGCCTATAGCCCAACCATTTACGTCTTCAAAAATAACAACTTGCCAGATATGCCTTCATATCTTTGGGCTTCATTCAGCATTTTGTTCTTCCACTGGAAATTACTCTTCTACATTTGCTGCCTGCTGCATCCTTTTCTGTTTGTATTGTTTAGAAAACGTTTGGCGTCTTGAGTTAATGCATTAAACATTGTTTGCTGGTAACCAGCCACAAATAGCCTACAGATTCTTGCGTCGCGTACATTCTCTATTCTCTCCAAAATGTGCCCGTTCTATAGGCTGGCCAAGTGCATAATTCTCGCGGCATAAATCAGATGTATTTGTTTATTGTACAGAAAAATAAAAATAACCTGTCAAACAGTCAATTGACTACATTGCAGTCAATAAGTAGGGCAAATTAATATCTGAAACCAAAGCGTGGGTCATAGTTGTCTAAGCCTCTGCCGTGAGGCCAAAACCCATGAACAAAGGCGATTGATATCTTTTTTTTTTTTTTTTTTTTTTTTTTTGCAAACATCATTGACATTACAGAAAATGCAACACTACGACATGCACATGAATACTACATACGACAAACAGGCGTACATTACATAAACACATACTGTAACTTAACAAGACATCACATTGACTTGGCTTCCTACAAACATAACACAACATAATATTAATAACAGAAAGGCTAAGGATGATTTTCGCCCAGGATGATTACAGATATGATTATCAGGGATGAAATTGATGACCGGAATGAAAAGAAGGGGGGATGGGGGTGCGGATGGTAGCTCTAAGAGTGTGAATGAGGTGGTGTTGGGATGGGGGTGGGGATGGGGGGTGAGGGGTAGTGAGTATGTGAGGATGTATGTGTGTGTGTGTGTGCGCATATGTATAAGGCTGGTTTGCTGTTGGGCCAGGAGGAGAGAAGCTGGAACATAGAGAGGGAGAGAGGGAGGGTTTCAGAGGAGAGGAGTTGTAATTATTCTATTAATGATAAGTATAATAATAGGAATAACTGATTGCCTGGTTGATTGCCTGACTGATTGCCAACCTGGGCACCCATTAATGGCCACAGTTCCACCCAGCCCCTGCAGTTATACTGCGACGAGCTGACAGAGGGGAGGACCTGCGTGCCACCCATCGCCTCAGGCCCCAGCATATGCACACATCCCCACTACCGACCAACCACACCTGGCCCCAGACCTTCACCCAACACGCCACTCTTGACCTAAATATGTACAGTATGTGAATGGCTAGGTTGAGGGGTCTATCTAGAATGTAGCATTAAAAGAAGTGGGCATGCATGGTGAATATCTGTCAGGATTTCCCCATGCACACCACACTTACCCTGTGTAAGATGTATGCCTCAACAATGTGTGCATTAAAATAAATGAGGCATGCAGATAGACACCTGATGAGGCGCATTGATATCTGCAATAGAGTTTTTTTTGCCAAACAAACTCACAGCCGAACGTTGCAATAAATACATAGACCATCTGGACAAAGTCATCAACAGACAACAATATTCACATTGTTGTTTTACCTAAGTTTATCTTTTTGTGCAGATCATATTATCAAAATCAGAATCAGCCTTCTTGGCCTGGTTTATGTAAACTAACAAGGAACCCCCCCTCCATGAAAATCAAAGGCTACATATTCTCAACTGACTCGTCAAAAAGTGCGCACCACCTTATTATTATCTGCAGGTGTGTGACTTTTACTTACGTGCACATGGCTGCAAATTGACTTTTAATTTATGTATGTTCTGCCTTGGGCATTTAAAAATATGGATGTATGGTGGTTATAATAATAATAATAATTATTATAATAAGCTTTATTTGTATAGCACCTTTCATACACAGAATGCAGCTCAAAGTGCTTTACATTTGAAGCATGTAACACAATAATAGTCAGTCAGTCATTATCAATCACTTTTCTTCATTGCTGGGGCAGTTTATGATCCACTCAGCAACATATCAAAAAAATATAGAAAATAACATGTCATAAGACTGGCAGCCTTAACCCTCTTACCCCCCACAAGCACACCATATGGCAACTGTGGCAAGGAAAAACTCCCATATTCCAGGAAGAAACCTTGAGCAGAACCTGACTTAATAGGGGGAGCCCATCTGCTTCTGGCTGGCTGCGCCCTCCAATAGCAGCAGATGTACAATAATCTGAAAAAGTAGTCTACAGGATAAGATGAGTTAACTAAAAGCTTTCCTGTACAGGTATGTTTTCAGATCTTTTTAAAAAATATTTACTGAACTCGCCTGCTTGATGTACAGAGGCATGGTGTTCCATAGTTTGGGGGCATAATGGATAAAAGCAGCTTCTCCACTTTGTTTGTGGAGCACTTTGGGTACGATTAAAAGATTCCTTCCTAAGTTTCCTTTGTGGTTGATAAGATATTAAAAGCTCAGAGATATATGAAGGTGCTATGCCATTCAGAGCTTTGTAAGTAATTAACATAACCTTAACATCAATTCCATAGGAAATAGGGAGCCAGTGCAGTTCAGCCAACACAGGGGTGATGTGTTCTCTCTTCTTAGTCTTAGTTAAAAGTCTAGCCGCAGAGTTCTGTATGAGTGCCAATTTCTTTAAGTGTTTTTTGGGAAGACCAGTGAAAAGTGCATTGCAGTAGTCTAACCTGCTAGTGATAAAGGCGTGAATTAGTTTTTCTGCATCTTGTTGAGTTAAAAAGGGCCACACTTTGGCAATGTTTCTCAGGTGGAAATAGGCTGCCTGAGTAACTTTACTGATATGGGGCTTAAAACTTAACTCTGCATCTAAGATGACACGAGGCTTGTTACTTTTGGTTTGACCTGGTGCGTAAGTTCCCCAGATTACTAAGAACAATATCTCGCTTTAGTTTTGGTTCAACCAAAAGTACCTCTGTTTTGTCATCATTTAGTTTCAAAAATGTTTTGCTTATCCACTGATTAATGGAGGTTAGGCATGCAGTGAGGGAGCAAAGGCCATCTGGGTTAGTTGGCTCCACAGAAATATACAATTGGGTATCATCTGCGTAGCTGTGGAAGTTTACATTATGCTGACTTATGACGTTTCCCAATGGAAGCATATATAGGGAAAATAGCAGGGGACCAAGGCAGCTCCCATGGGCCACATCAAAAGGCAAGTCATGTTTTTCAGACACATGATATCCTAGACTGATATAAAAATCTCTGCTAGTAATGTAGGTTTGAAACCAGTTTAGAGCATTATCAGAGAGAAGCACCCGCCCAAGGCGGTGAATTAGGATGCTATGATCAATGGTGTCAAATGCCGCGACTCAAATCCAGAAGAATAAGGATTGAGACTTTGTTTGAGTCAGTAGCCAGTCTGAGATCATTGACTATTTTTACTAGAACCGTTTCTGTGCTGTGATTTGATCTAAAACCTGATTGGAATTTTTAAGGATACTGTTTTTGTTGAGGAAGGTATTTAACTGATTACAAACGACTTTTTCAAGTACTTTGCTCAGGAGCGCAGATTTGATATAGGCCTGTAGTTGCTCAAATTGGTATGGTCAAGATTTGACTTTTTAAGTAAAGGTTTCACAACAGCGGTTTTAAAAGCAGTTGGAAATATACCTGTTTCTTATGAGGTATTTATTACCTTGAGAATAAAGGGAGCTAAGCTATCATATACTTTTTTGAGGAATCTAGTAGGGATTGGATCCAAAACACATGTTGAGGAGCCGGTTTGAGTTATAATTTTACTAAGCTCAGATTGAGTAATAGTGCTACAGAACCTTAATTTTGGGGGGCTGTTTTTGGGTGTACTATCAAACATATTACTTGTGTTACCAGGGTGCGATTTGTGTAAAAACCAGAGGGTGGGATGATTTTGAATGAGTTTGTAAACCCCCCCCCACCCCCACCCAAAAAAAAAAAAAAAAATGAACGAACGATTCATAGCCTAGTAATGTCATGGCTAATAATACCCTATATTATTTTGCCACCTTTGTAACATTTTAGTTTTAGTTTACCGTGGTGTATGACTTTAAACAGCGACTGTGCTTGGTATGATGATCAGCTCCTCTAATGCAGGGTAGGACAACGTTTTGACAAGCATACAAATTCACCTTGTTCTTGCCCCATCTGAAATGACTTCTCTACTTTTGCTGCCTCCAGAAGTCTTAAGTTAGTGAATTGGCTAACAGTGTTAGTTGGTAACCAAATAGCCTACACATTGCGCTACACGCTGCGTAGGCTACGTGCATTCTCTCTCCTGCTGATTTGCGTTCAGTAGCCAAGTGCGTAATATTGCAAAAGTTGAAAAATAAATGTGTTTATTGTTGCCTACAGAAAATAAAATAGCCTATCATACTGTCAGTTAATTGCCTACAGTGCAGTGAAGAGTTTGGAGAGTAAAGTTATAGGGCAACTTGAAGTTTTATGAAAATAATTTACGAACCAGAACATAAAGACCATGAAGCTTCTGTTTCTTGCAGCTGTTAAAACACCCGCTAGATAGTTTAAATACCCACCAACATTCGTTTTTGCAGTACAGATTATTTCTAAAAGTTATTTGTCTACTACTGGCTGATTTATCAAACGAGTGCTTTCTCGTTCCTCCGCAAACTACAGGTGTTTCGGTAGAGAGCCATTGAATAAGCGATGCCAAGAAATTTAAAAAAGTAACACTTTTTGTGACATTCAGCAAATATCTCCTCATTTAATGTAAGTTCCTTCGGACAATAGGCCTACGTTCTACTCTACGTGCAGTTGTCCTCCATCTCAGTTGCATCAGTTTTCTAATTTTGAAGGTTCTAAAACATTATTATGCTTCACTGAATCCTTCTCGTTTTCTTTCATTTGTCCAGCTAACTTTTCAATTGAACCTAGCCATTTATGATGGATTACACACTCGACATTCTGAAATGTCCTGCACGATCAAGGCCAAATTATTAAGTTATCACGCAGCCACTGTGTCAGCAGCATCAGTGCTGACGGTGACGGTGCGTTTCTGATGTCAGATTATGTAGGCTAGCCTACTAGACTGTTCTCACGTTGCAGCGCTTTGTATCAAAAGGTGTTTGATGCAATAGCCTATCAATGGTAGAGAACAACACCCTAGAGTTTCCACTGTTTTAAGCAATTACCTTAGAGAAGTGGTTCCTTCTCTCATTCGAATAGCTCTATTATAATTGGCTATTTTTTTCTTTTTAGAATGGCACGGTGAACCTGTAACTTAGTTTTTCTCCATGTTCTCTCAGCTTTTTCTACATGATCTTTTTTAGATCATGGATATTTTCGTTCATCAAGGTGTCAGTTTGCTACAGGGCTTTTTTTTGTCTTTAAGGGTGCCACTCTGTCAAGCAGAGCGCCTAATTCACGATTAAGAGCCTCTACCATTTGATCAATGGGATGATGTAAAATATCTAAATTTATGGAGTTTATAAGAGCTATGAACTGCTGTTCTGCTCTAATGTACAAGAGTCGCGATTTGATTGCAATTTCGGGATGAATTTTTGGAGTATGTAGTACTATATTAAAAGATACACAATAATGATCAGACATATTTATATCATTTACTGATAAGTCTGTGACTTCTATCCCTCTAGAAATGACTAGATAGAGGGTGTTGCCAAGGTTGTGGGTGGGTCCTGTAACATGCAGCTTTAGCTCTAAACTGTCCAACACATTAAAGAACTTACTGGCTTTAGCATCAGTTGTCTTATTGACATGAATATTAAAGTCGCCATTTACAATTATCCGATCATAGCTAGTGATGATGAGCGACATAAGTTCAGAAAACTGGTCGAGAAAGCCAGTCCATAGTTTAGGAGGGCGGTATAAGGTTAATAGAAGTACAGCTGGGTCAGCCTTCAGAGTGAGGGCAATATACTCAAAGGAAGCGAGGTCGCCAAAGTTGACTCTAGTGCAGCTATATTTGTTTGAGAGAATGGAGGCAATTCCACCACCTCGTTTGCCTTGTCTAATTGAGTGGAAGAAATTGTAATTTGGGGGACAAGTTTCAACAAGAACAGCTTTGCTGTCTGAAGTCATCCAGGTTTCAACAAGAAACAGAAAATCCATTTTTTTTTAACTAATAAAATCATTGATTGCAAAGGTTTTGGTAGTAAGTAGATAGATAGATAGATAGATAGATAGATAGATAGATAGATACTTTATTGATCCCCAGGGGAAATTCAAGGTCTCAGCAGCATACATACAAGACAAACACATTCTTTAACAGCAGAAGAGTAATTAAAGTATATAATATAAAAACACAACTAAGCAGTAAGGACAGTAGAAGATAAAGAATATGCTAAATATACTAAAATACAAATTATACTAACACTTAATACAATATATAAAAATATACTAAAATACAAATAACAAAATTACAAATTATACTAACACTTAATCTAAATCAATTCTAAAACAGTATCCACATAGTGGTGATTAATAAATCAGAGCCTTTGCAATGACTGAGGCAGGGACTGAGCATGTGATTCTCTGTGCATAGTAAGGTATGGTAAGGTGCCTCTAAGGTGCTCTGTGTGAATGAGTGTCATGGTGGTAGTTCAATGGTGATAGTGGTCATGGTGATAGTGCAAATGAGTAAGTCAACAGTGCAACAATGCAGAAATAAAGTAAAGGAAAGTCTATATATCTATATATTTAACTATTTAAGAAAAATGTATAGTGTGTATACAGTTCGGCTGTGGCATGGAGGGGGTTATGCATATGTGCTAATATAGCACGCAAAACAGTGAGGCATAAAGACAGTGGTACAAGTGGCTAGTGGACAGACAGTACCAAACATGGAGGGGATGAAGAGGCAGACAGACTATGCAGAGAAGTCTATCTCTCCTCTTCCCTTAAGTGAGGCATTGAAGTGCACCTATACGGGCAGCCGTGGCCCACTGGTTAGCACTCTGGACTTATAACCAGAGGGTTGCCGGTTCGAGCCCCGACCAGTGGGCTGCGGCTGAAGTGCCCTTGAGCAAGGCACCTAACCCCTCACTGCTCCCTCGCGCCCGTTGTAGCAGGCAGCTCACCGCGCTGGGATTAGTGTGTGCTTCACTTCACTGTGTGCTGTTTGTGTTTCACTAAATCACGGTTGGGTTAAATGCAGAGACCAAATTTCCCTCACGGGAAGTATATATACTTATATTTAGTAAACCCATGTTAGCTGAAAAGGCCTCTGGCTTTTGAGGAATATGCTGAGGTAGGTTTCTAGTTTTAAATTTGTCTTTTCTTTTTACTATATGTTGGGTAGAAATCAACGTTGGAATAGAACTATAAGCATAAGTCATGCTATTGCATGAAGCAGCTTGATCTATGGTAGTAGTATTGCATGTTACCCTGCAGAAAACATTCTCAGACCCATCCACATGTATAATGCCATTCGAATCAATACCTGGGGGGCGTGAATCTGTAATATTTTCTACAGAATGTCAATGCATTTACAATAAGTGTAAAAATCAATTAGAAACCTAAATATATTTATAATTATTAACTTGCAAACAAATAACTGGCGTCAGTGACGTCTTTGACATGAAGATCCCGAATATGCTTCTACTAGCATTCTACCATTAGGTCGAGAGGTGTAGTTGTAACTACACAACTTTCACGATAGTGGTTTGCGAATGTTCGTTGCTACTATGGTTTTGGGAAACACTAACGTAGTGTAACGATGCATTGGACTATGTAAGTTCCAAATATGAATGTAATTTTATGCATAAAGCAGATGTATTTGTTTATTGTACAGAAAAATAAAAATGACATGTCAAGCAGTCAACTGACTACACTGCAGTCAAGAAGTAGGGCAAATTAATTTACGAAACCAAAACATGGGACTAGTTGCCTCTATAGCGTAGCCTGTTAAAAAACGTCGCTAGATAGTATTAAATCGCCAACATTGTTTTCTGCAGAAGCCTACCCAAGGCTACAGATTAATTCTGAAGTTATTTCTCTACTGGCTTAATTATCACACCACTGTTTTGATTTGCGTAGTTGCGTTACCCCCAACACTGACAATAATGTAGACAGAGCGACGCACAGTGGCTGAAAGTGGTACCAAAGCTTCACGCAGCTTCACGCCTCGTAATGCGCGACTGAAGTGGTCATTTGAAAGTGATGCCCACTGTATATTAAAAACAATACCAACTAGTTTGGTTTATCTTGATATTAATAACTGTACTATGTGTGGAGAGCATTCACTCACCATTGTTATCTCATTTTTGATGGAGGCTTTTGCATCTGAACTCTAGCCTGGGTGCCAGCCAAACTTTGTCCCGCCCTCAACATTTGAGGTCGGGAAGTTCGGTCTGGCATTGCTCCATTGTGGAGCAACTATGCTCGCCCCAAATCTGGCGGACCAATCAAATCGGGCTTTATAGGGAAAACAGCTTGTAAAACAGCAAAGTTGTTCCCTCGTTCGTTTGAAATCTCTGATTGACCACCTGTTCAAGGGATTTGCGACAGCCTTTCCCAGCTGTTTATAAAATGTTTGTAGTATATCAGAATTATTCAACAGAATTATTTTTAAAAACCGAGGGGATATAGGCTATCAGTTTTTTTTCCTAATAGCCTCACCTACTATGTATCACTATGTTTCGCTAATGAGTGTTGTAAGCAAGGACATATTGACGGCACAATAATTTTTACAAAAGACCAAAAAATAATGTTAAGGCATTTGTGGAGAAGAAGGATGGTTCGTGTGTTTTCTTCCTACACCTCACGGTAAGCTATTTTGTTGCTCTGATTGGTTAGGTCTATCCAATTGAGTGCAGAGGCATCCCCTGTATCGGTTGAAACACACCCCATAATTACATCCCAATGGAGCAGTATCAGACTCATATTCTGACTAGAATTGAGTATGGCTACGTCAGGCTATCTCAACTTTTCATGTATTATAATAATTGTGAAATTAATAAATAAAACGTTTTGTTGCATTGAGAGCCCAAGGGGCTGGATCTGTACGGACGGTGATTGATGGGCTCAGAGAGAAATGTTGTCAGTTCTATCTTCTCGAACCATGACACAAGATCGTGGATGTTTATTTCACAATTTTGGTTCATGTATCGTAACAGTCTCATTCACAGCACACCACTCTTTAGATATACTCACCCTGGACAGAAAGTGTGTATTCTCATTCACAGCACACCACTCTTTAGATATACTCACCCTGGACAGAAAGTGTGTATTCACCAACAGACCATATTTCTTTCCCCTCAACCTCCTTCTCTGCTGTGTAGAGCCCAGAGTCGTTCTTCTGCAGGTTCTTCAGCAGCAGAGAGAAGCTGTTCACATCAAACTCCACTCTGCCTTTGTAGGGACTTCTCACATCTGCATCCTTGTATTTATGTATATACGTGACAACAGGTGTCTTGTGAAATTTCCATGTTGTGTATTTTAAGCCGGTCTTGTCTTCATGTCCTGTTGCCTCCAGAGTGACTGATCCTCCCACCAGCACAAAGAGCTCAGGCCCAGCTGCAGACACTGCAGAGACACAGAGACAACAAATGACCCATCATGTGTGAGACAATAAGGTTGGATTGATTTGACATAAAAGCTATACTAGTGGTGTAGAAAGTCATTTTTGTCTTAGTTTAGTTATATTCTGTATGACTGAATCTCCTTCCAACATATTCATTGCCCTCTATAATTATTGGCACCCTTGGCAAAGTTGACTAAAAACAGGTATACTGTAAGTCCCACAATGAAAACAATGAGAAAAAATTCAACCTTGAAGGGAAGCAAATGTATTCTGACAAAAAGGAAAATCTCATAAAGAAATTAATATTTGTAACAAAAATATGTCACCCACAATTATTGGCACCCCTAGAAAATCTTACGCTGTAAAATCTAACACCTATCCTTACTTAAAATGTTTAGTCAGTATAAATCGTTTTTTGTCTTTTGTTGATTTTGTCTTTTCATATCACTTGCCTAAAATGAGTGTAATTTAATGTAGAGGTGGATCATTTAAATCAAGTCTATACTTGAATTGCTGACGTTTTGCTACACTGTGAAGTTAATTAGTTAGTTAACCTTACTTAAGCTGTTAAAAAAAAGCATGCAAACCGATTGCCTTGAAATTAGACTAATCTGGAATAGGAATTGCAAGTTCAATGATGAGACTGACATTTAGGAATACTGTAAATAATTAGGTATGAACACAACTCACAGCCTTCCCCCACTTACACTTCAGACAGTCAATAGCTTGAAACACATAGCCAAGGCATTGGCAACATTCCCAAATGAATTAAAAACAATAAAAGAAAAACACAGTGTTGCAAGAGTAACAGTACAATTAATTTTCTTGATCTCTGTCTTCCATTAAAAAGTCTAATAGCGGGTTGTTACCTGAAATGTAAATGGCTTACAGGAAGGCGTAAAAAAACACAAGGTTTTGTATCACTTGGGGAAATTGTCATCTGATGTGAGTTTTCTACAGGAACTTCACTTCAAGTAAGGGCAAATAGAGACAGTGGGGGGAGAGGTGTTTGAAGCAACTTTTTTCTTCAAGGAGTAGGGGTGTAGGACTTTTAATAAGTAAAAGGGTTCCATTCAAGCTGATTTCACAGCATAAGGGTAAGTATGGAAGGTTAAGTGGTTATGAAGGACTGTTTTGTAATACA
>NC_063207.1:1639427-1661630 GCF_017589495.1 Alosa alosa | reverse complement strand
GAAGTTGAAGATCCCCAAAATCCCCTACCTTTTTTAAACTCAGTTAAATTGAAACATCTGACCCCAGAGCAGAAAGAGGAACTTAGCAAGGATATTACAAATGTTGAAATACAATCTGTGCTAAAACAATTCCACCGAAGAAGGCCCCAGGAATGGATGGCCTTCCGATTGAATTTTACTGTACTTTTTGGAGCAAAATGGAAGGTTTCTTTACAGAAGTGGTTAATTCAGCCCAAAAGCTTAATAGTCTACCTCACACCATGTATCAAGCAATAATTTCTGTCATACCAAAGCCAGGCAAAGTCTGTGAAAAACCTTCTGACTACAGGCCAATTAGTCTACTAAATTGTGACAAAAAAAATCATTACAAAGGTTCTAAATGATCGTTTACTACAGATATTACCGAGTATAATTTACTCAGACCAGGCTGGTTTTATTCAACATAGAAATTTAAGAACCAACACTAGAACATGTATATCTTGAATGCAATATGCAAAGAAGTTGAATAAGGATCTGACAATAATGGCAGTCTAACGAGAAAAGCTTTTGACAGAATTGAATGGCCCTATCTGTTTAAAGTCCTAGAGGCTTTCAACTTCCCATTATACTTTATTAATATGGTCAAAATAATTTACAGTTCACCCAAAGCATATGTGTATACAAATGGTATAATGTCAGAACCTTTTCCTTTAAGAAGGGGAACCGCTCAAGGATGCCCGTTATCTCCATCGTTGTTCACTTTAGCGATTGAACCTTTGGCCCAAAAATTTAGGGAAACGGAAGAAATAAGTGGTATCGAAATTGGAAGGAAAAAGTATAAGTTAAGTTTATTTGCAGATGACCTTCTACTTTATTTAAGCAATGCAGATATCTCTATCCCTAGGGATAGCAGCGTGAATGCAGCATGGGAAAACCTTTGTAATTGAAAAATGAATAAGTAAAATATCATACCTTTGCAAGTATTTAGTTTGAATGGTATCTTCAGTTGTAATGTGCTGACCCTAATAACTTCATACAATAAAAAATAATTATATATAAAAAAAAAGTCTAATAGCGGGGCACTGTGGGCAGCAGGCTACACAGCTCATACCATATCTGAGGGGCCCAAGTGCCCCCACAGGGTCATTTCCCAACCCCACCCCATCTCTCTCTCTCCCACTTACTTCCTGTCACTCTCCACTGTCCTGTCCAAATAAAGGCAAAAAGCCCAAAAAATATCCTTAAAAGTCTAATAGCAGAGGGGACAAATTACACGCTAAACCTTTTGGTTTTAATTGACCCTTGCAGCAGCCTACTGTTGCCATAATTGCTGAGTTGGAACCTCCTATCTACTGTACTGTATATAAGGGGTAGGTAGGATCCCTGAGTATCTGCTCAGCTTTACTCACAATTAGATCTGACCAGTTACTGACGTCTGACTACATCCAGTAATTTTGCTCGCTGTCTTTACCAAACTTTATCGACTGCAATTTATCCTGTTTTGTTTGCGCATGTTCCCAAATACGCAGACTAAGCCAAAGGACAATACACTCTGAAGGACTGTTTTGTAATACAATTCTAAAATAATACAGTCTGTCTCAAAGTAGTTAAGCTTATGTAAAAAGAACATCCGCTGTTGTAATTTTTGCTTTAGACATAGTACATATCCCTGCTGAAAAAAACAGCTAGAAACCAGCTTAGGCTGGTAGCTGGTTTTAGCTGGTCTTTGCTGGTTTATTCCAGCTCTTGCTGGTCTTTGCTGGTGTAGCTGGTTGGGGGGAAGCTGGTTCTGAGGAAGTTGCTCATGCTGGTTTGACCAGCCTGTCTTATGGGATACAGCTGGTGCAAGATGGTCATGCTGGTGACCAGCCTGTCAAGCTGGTCATGCTGGTTTGCTAGAATGACCATCATAAGCTGGCATGGCCAGTTAAACCAGCACTATGGACCAGCAACACCAGCTAAAATGACCAGCTTGAGGTGGTACGACAAGCAAAACCAGCTGAAGGTATGTTTTCCCAAGAGATTTGCTGGTCTAGCAACAAATTTGCTGGTCTAGCAGCACCATCATAGGGTGGACAAACAAGCTGGTTAACAAGCTGGTCAACCAGCAAACCACCTTTAGCTGGTCAGGCTGGTTTTTTCAGCAGGGATATCTAATTTGAGTTGGTCATCAATTTCAATGCCTAGGTATTTGTAGCTACTAACCCTCCCGATCATTAACAATGCTGTGAAAGATCTCACTTTTATGACGTTTGAAATCAATGACAATTTATTTTGTTTTATTTGTATTAACAGCCAGGAAGTTGTCTGTACACCATTTGGTGAAGTTACTCACCTCCTCCTCAAAGCTGGTTAGCACTGAGCTATCAGGTTTCAAATACCCCACAATGGAAGTATCGTCCGCATATTTGAAAAAAGTGTGTGTGGATGTGGATGTGTGGGCACTCATTAGTATAGAGTGTGTAGAATAGAGGGGCTCTGGTATTAATGGGCCTGGAGGTGGAGGTGACTGAATTAAACCTAAACTCTTGTGTCCTGTTTGTTAATACAGATGATGAGCTTTTGCTTACTAACCCCTACTGTAGCTGTGCCAGTTTATCCACCAACAGGTGGGGCTGTATGGTGTTAAATGCACTGCTGAAATCAATGAAGACAATCTTTACAAAGGTACTAGGCCTTTCTAGATGTTCTAGTATACTGTTAGTCATTGTCAGCAGTGCATCATCCACCCCTCGTCTTGGTTGGTAAGCAAACTGGTATGGATCAGGACATGATGAAACGTCAGTTGGCAAGTGGTTTAACAATATCTTTTCAAGACACTTCATAGGAACTGAAGTTAATGCAACTGGTCTCAGTCATTCATTTGTTGTTTATTCAGGGGAAATTGACAGAGCATTAAGCTCTGTGTGGTACTTGTATAATTAGGGACAGCTTCTACCGGGCTGATATCAGTCTTGTGTCCACTGTGAAAAATCTTACAATGACTGGTATGGAATATAAGAGCTTTTTCACCCAAGTAAAACACTGCAGATCTTTTTGCAAAAAAAAAAAAAAAAAGGTTCTTCAAAACTGTTTTACCAATATTTACCAAAAATCTGTTTTGTCAAAAACACTCACACCATGTGAATCTGTCACACACAGTCACTCTCAATAATACACACATTTGACATTTCTGCTTTCCCTGACATACACTAGCTTTTTTTTCCAGAGATAATTGAGTTGATTAGAGGTTGATTCAGAGTACAATAAAATATTGAATACATTTGGTTTTAGTTTAATCTATTTTGTCTCCACATTGTGAAATCACTGAATACAATAACAATATCTTTAAGTTCATTTAGAGTACAATAAAAACATCTGTCCATTTACAAAGGCAGCATTTCACAGCACAGGACAGCAGAGCAGAACATCTAGAGTACATTGCACTGAACAAGCAATGAAAATATTTGTAGAAACAGTATTTTTTGGGTATTTTTCGAGCCCCGACCAGTAGGCATGGCTGAAGTGCCCTTGAGCAAGGCACCTAACTCCTCACTGCTCCTCGAGCGCTGCTGTTGTTACAGGCAGCTCACTGCGCCGGGATTAGTATGTGCTTCACCTCACTGTGTGTTCACTGTGAGCTGAGTGTGTTTCACGGATTGGGATAAATGCAGAGACCAAATTTCCCTCATGGGATCAAGAGAGTATATATACTTATACTTATACTTATACTTATATATGAATGCTGAAACAGCCTCTGAAATGAAGGTACCAGTGCCGGAGCCATTAAAATGATAAAGGACTCTATCCAACTAGGTTGTGAAATCGGGCAAGCGTTTGGTTGTTGGTTGTTGAAATCGGGCAAGGAGGTGGCACATTCCTGCTAATTTCCAACAAATGGAAATTCACTCCGCTGCTGCCTTCAAACAAATATGTCTCAAAATATGTCTCTTCGAATACCATGTTATCACAGTGACCGCCCCGGTTCGTGCTGGTCATTTACCGCTCACCAGGCCAACTAGGCGATTTTATGGATAAACTTGACACGCTGCTGTCCTCCATCCCTGAGCCTGTCTGCTACTCCTTTTACCTCATTGTTTTCATTGTGAGCTGCACTGATGTTGGTCCTTCTTTACGCTTCTCTCATCCTCTCAAAGGAACTCTGGATGTCATTCATAGTGACCATTGGGTCCTTGGTTACCTGTTTGACCAAGGCCGTCCGTCTTGGATTACTCAGTTTGGCTGAGCGGCCAGATCTAGTAAGACTGTTGGTTGTTCCAAACTTTTCCATTTGAGAAAAATGGAGACTACTATGCTCTTGGACACTTCCAAGGCTGCAGAAATGTTCTTGTATCTTTCCCCAGATCTGTGTCTTCACACAACCCAGTCTCACAGGTCTACGCACAATTCTCTTGGCCTCGTGGCTTGGTTTTCACTCTGACATACACCATCAACTGTGAGACCTTAAGAGATGTGTGCCTCTCCTAATAATGTTCAGTGAATTAATTTAGGCATTCATTTAGCAAGTGGACTCCAATCAATAGAAGTAGGATGCACCAGAGCTCAATTGCATGTGAATATTTTATGTCTTTTATTTTTTTTTAGAAATTTACAAAACACTCCAAACACTGATTTTTTGTGGAGTGTTGGAGTATTGTGTGTAGATTGATGAACAAAAATGAATCCATTTTAGGATGAGTCTGGAACATAACAAAATATGGAAAACTTGAAAGGGTCTAAAAAATTTCCGGTTGCACTGTAAATAACGGCAATCTGGTTGATTAGTTGATTAACACACACAAACATGTTATGGCCTGCATACTGTAGGTCCCTCTATACTGTGAAACACCTCACATGGGCCACAGGCCCGTTGCTAGAAGGCAAGCAAACCAAGCAATTGCTTGGGGCCCCGAGCTGGCCAGGGATCCCAACACAACGACTGGTTAAGAATAAAATGCAACGACAAACTGTGAGCGCCCCTTTGATAGTCAATGCAGTAAAGTGCAACGACACTGTTACCGGCAATACCTGGATCCCCTCAAGGGGCCCTTCTCAGTAGTCGCTGACAGCAGCCAGCCAGCCAGGTTTGTGGTCTCTGCTGCTGCCGCGAAAATATAAAACCTCTGCAGTCATAATGAAGCGGAGTTATGCGTCCGGAAGCCAGAAGAGAAAGGAAGAGGATGACAAGAAAAAACAAGATAGTGGTAAGTGATAAAATACACTGGATAAAATAGCTCTACTTGTCTTGTACAAATGGTGTAATGTCGCAGCAGGAAGGCTAGCCTAGCAGAAAATGTTTATGTTAACTACTTGCCTGACGGCCCATGCTGCTTGTAACAAACTAGAACAGTTAGAGCAACTTTTTTTTCTCGAACGGACGGAATATGGTTACATACTGTAATATGTTTATTAACGGGATAAGGAAGACGCAGATCTGTTCCAGAATCTCTGTTTATCGTATTTAATGACATAACATTGCTATAGCTTTGTAATAGGTGTTGATGAAAGTGGCATAGCTTCTCTGCTATACTAACTATTCAACCCCGTGATAATCTATTTACCAAATGGGGTTAGGAAAACCACACGATAAATTCCGTGCATCAAAGCAGACTGGAACTTTAATGTCTAGTAGTATTCATGCACGCCAGCTGTTTACTGTCTTTAAAGCACCAGGTGCGTCTGTCTAATTCTCAAACAGCAGAATGCTTAAATGCTATGTTAAGCTACAAGTAGGCCTAGGTCAATGTATAACATTAGCCATTAGCTTGGGATGTTTTTACAGTAAGCATTGGTAGTTGTGAAAGCAGCTGCATCCCTTCTAAATATCAAAATATGGAAATGCTAACATATCTTTTCTTTCTCCCTCAAGGTGCTTTGCTGCTTAAATTTCTCAGCCCTCAAAATTAAATTGCTATACAACCTGCACTCTTTATAGTTTGAACAATGCATCCTTTTTCTGCCTAAGATGGCAGTGTTTATTTTCTCACTTTGTGAGAACTGAAAAATGTTAATGTGAGTGTGTGTGTGTGTGTGTTTAAGTATGTTGGATTTAGTTATTGTGCACTTTTTTACATTTATATTGGATTTTATGGTACAGTGGTGTTTTTTGCAAATGTTCAAATGTTCAAAATGTTAAAAACTAATGCACAGTATAATGCAATCAAAATTTTGTATTTATATAAACTGTGGGTGAACTTAAACTGTATGGCTTTGCGGTGGTTCCTGTAGGCTTTAGTGCTGGGGGGGCTCCATGTCCATTTTGCTTGGGGCCCCCAAATTCCTTGCAACGGCCCTGATGGGCCACCAACACGCAACACACTCTAAAGAAATCCAGACAAAGACTGTACTTCCTACGCCAGCTGTGAAAAAGTGTCAACATCCATCTTGGAGGCCTTCTACTCTTCAGCAATGGAGAGTGTTCTAACAGGTAGCATCATCACCTGCTATGGCAGCCCACGGGCCACATCCGGCCCGCAAGAACCAAATGAGTGGCCCGCACCAACATGTATGCATTTAGCACGCACAGATAAGAATGGCTTAGGGTCCGTTCGTTATTTATAAACGGGGTCACCGGAGGGATTTTGAGTGCTTCAATCAAAAGTTGCATGACCCTCCCCTGCCTGCAAGAAAATGTTCAACGACCCTCCAGCAGTCTTTTAAAAGGCATGACCCTCCCCGCCGGTCGTCAATACCTTCCATGCGCTATGGAGCTATGAAAACACATCGACTTAGGCTGCCATTTGAAACTCACCCTCTGCTTTCTGATCTTACACATCACACTTCACCAAGATGGTGGCCATTTCAGTAGATTTACTCACTAACATTGTTGTGGAAACACAATAAGCATGGAAACTAAATGCACACTTCCTGCAACTGCATTAGCCTACTTGAAATAATTTACTCCTCTAGTAAGTATTCACATGAAATAAAACAATAAAGCATTGAGACCATTCAACAAAGCACACTGGGTAATAACAAATTCAACACATGAACTTGTTGCTATGGACTAGTCTCTAGGCTTCCTCAGTCATTGTAAAGCTGTCGAAGCTGAACATTATCCAAAACTCAATTTCTCAGACGAGCGTCAATTTGGGAGCTTGCTACACTCCTTCCTTCTCAAATGACTTGAAAAGGCCGTTTGCACAATTTCACAAATAATCACAGGGACCGAAAAATCCAGACAAAGGCCTATCATTTTAACTTTTCCCCGCTGTCTTGCCGGTTTAAAGGGACACCAGGCAAGCCTGATGCTTTTTCTCTACGAAACTCCCCCTCGCTCGGTCTGAAGCTCTTTTCCTTGTCTTTGCATCTTCCGTCAAGGGTTTTCGCTGCTTCTTTTGCGGCTCTGCCATTATACACATGTTTGCAACAATCGCTAGCGTTTCGTTAGCCTGCCTCTGTGCTGTAAACTGATCCTGCTTCGGTCAGCGGTAGGATACACCGAACTTGCAAGTGGGATATTCTTCCTACAAGCAGTAGGGGCGGGTGAGAGAGCCTTCATTCGCCCCGTAATGAGTCATTTAACCATATACCGACTTACAAAGATGATTAATTAACACGAAACGTTGCCTGGTGTCCCTTTAATATTTTCCCGTAGAATATCCCATATTACAGTAATATTTTTTTTTTGCGGAGATGCACTAGGGGGAGACGAAGCCCCCACCAAACGACCCGGGGGTCGGGGTTGGAAAGTGTTCCAAGTAAACCATCAGAATGACACTCAACCTGCATAATTAAGGTCATTTTTGCTAAAGTTGTTGCATAGGGCCTCTTATCTCATTATCTCATAATCTGATTATCTCTGTGACACAGGCAATTTTTATGGGTTGTTTTCAAATCCACTATCTTACACTGACTAAATATTTTTTCAGATTTTTAAAATGTTAAGTTCGATGTTGGTCATTCCTGTGCTTGCTGATGTTTTGGAATCCTATCAGTATCAAGATAATTAGGGCAAGTATCATAATGTCACAATGTTGTTATTTTGCTTTCAAAGGTGCAGTAAATTAAAATGTTTTTGGTCAGAGTCAGATAGACAAATGTGCATGAGTGTTGATTATTTTTGCGTGTATGCGTGTTTAATCCTGGTTGCTTTGGCCTTTGGTTTGCAAAATACCCATATTTAGTTTGTGTATTACTTCACAACTGTAGGGGGACTCCGAGAGCAGATCTTAGCATATGTGGTGAAATTCTGAACGATACGGCCATAGACAATGGAACAGTCGCTGCCTCCCCCTCTTGTACATACCCCTACCTCACTTGGTAGCACCTCGGCTTGATGGATTAAACACATTGTTTATTTATTTTTTCAACAGCAAATAATGGTGTGCACGTTTTTTCTTGATGGACTCTTGATTTGACAGCAAAGCGGTTAATAATGTTTAGATCTGGTGTGCCTAGTGTCTCAGATCCGCTGCCCTCTACACTCATGATGGGTTCCCTTTCTGCTTAGAGGCCATTTTTTTATGATGCACCAACAATACCAACATAAAGAAGAAATGGCAACAAATTCTTCGTTCATTCCTCTTCATTGCTTTGGACATTTATTCAACTTTTATGTAATTGTCGGAAATTTACTGAGGGTGGCTCTAGTTTGCAATGATTCAGCAACATATCCAGACAAAACACAAGCCATTGATGCGAGCACCAACGAATGCCACTCCAGAAACACAGCGACAATATTTTACATATCTCAGTGTCAATTCATGTTACTGTAAACAACACACATTGTCCTGTAAGCAGTGTTGTAGTCAAGTCACTAAACCTCGAGTCCAAGTCCAGTCTCGAGACCCTAGTGTTTGTGTCTGAGTCAAGAAGTCAATTTTTTTAAATCTGTGTCAAGTCCGAGTCAAGTCTCTGATCCCGAGTCAAGTTCGAGTCGAGTCCAACACACAAAAAAACAGCAACTTTGCACAGAAGATCAACTTAACGTTAGCCTACTGTTATATCCCAAACCTGGAAATGAACAAACAGGTTTACCCGACTGCTGTTCCTGCAGTTCACACTCTAATGTTTTTCTTTTATAACAGGCTATTACTGATTATATGAGGATTATGCGGTGTCGCTCCTCATAATCTAGCAGCGCTGGTGCACCTGGTATAGACTGGACATGTAGCCCACAATGTAGCCAAATGCTAACTAATGATAACAGCAGACGGAAGCATTGTAAACTTTAAAACACTGCTGGTTGGAGTAAATGATTGTTGCTTAAGGAGGCAGTCAGTGTAAATGCAATGAGGGAACATTTTACATGTTAGACCCTCACGTTTCACACAAATATTTCGGTTAAGGCTGGCAACGACAAAGGGAAAAGTCCAAGTCTGAGTCCAAGTCATGAGTCCTTAAAATTAGGGCAGGAGTCTGTGACTGTAAGTCATCATGCACTCCAAATCAAAAAACTGATTTTGTACAAATACTGTTTTAGTATCCTTTGAGTTTTGTAAATATAACAAAAACACATTTCCAACAACTCATAAAACTGCAATTACACGTTCCACCCTCGTATAATGGCTCCGACGTCCATGCCGGTACATCTAACTATTTGTATGAATGTTTGAGAACTGATCTTCCTGAGAACTGATCTTCCATTATTTTTTATATAATATTCATCTAAGGGAAATTCTTATTAACTCTATATAATCTAATCTACTAATAAAAAGATTAAAGATTACGCCCCCAGAGAGTAGCACTGTAGCTTCCTGGCTGCTCTAGCGATTTCTTTTGTTTTTCCGTACCGAGAGCACTCTGTGCCTGAGAAACACTGATCTGTGTGAAACATTGCTAGAGATCATTCTAACTTTAACAAACAATATGGAGTTGCTTTGTATTTAGTCTTTTTTTGAAGGACTGCAGTGAATTTGATACAGGATCATTACTGAATCATTACCTGAGTGAAACTGTAAATGCAGTATGAATAGTCCCAGCAGTGTAGAGAGATGTGTGTCCATGCTGCATGCGTACTGAAAGTGCTCAACTTCCTCTCAGCAGAAATATTTCACCATCACCCACTCAGCCCCTTCACACACCACACACACAACATTCCAGTAAAGAAATTCATATAAATAACCAAACAAACAAATAAATAAATGTGTCATAAACTGAAGTCAAATGATTAGATAGATCAGATAGGGTAACACAACACCTTGGTCATTATATTTGTAACCTGCATGAAGCCCACAGGATCTGAGAGCCTACTGGCAAACGGTAGAGGAATAAAGTGAAGTGAATGCATCATATTGAAGACCCATGACACTGGGGGCCTCCTCTATGAGTGAAACTCCTGATATGCCAGTGTAGATTTTTTTTTTTTTCTTTTTCGCCAAATGTCCAAATTTCCGTCAAGGATTCCCGGGACACTGAAAGACCGGGGTAGACGAAACTTGGTGGGCATGTAACCCCATATGGATAGCATGGAACCATCGTTTTTCGTTTTGATCTGTAGCCCCAGCTGGACTGGACCCCGAAAGGAGAGTAGGGCAGACACAGTTTTCTGTGAATATCTTGAGAACCGTGGGGCCTAGGATGACCAATTTTTTCGTATGTTTGCCTCCAGGGGTCATGTTAACCCATTCCATGTGCACACATGTGCATAAACAGATACCACGCACACACATACATTCACAGTAATCATACGTATGACACATACTCACACAGTAGACATATATGCGCATGCATGCACATGCACAAACACACATACATGGCAAACACACACGCACGCACACACACACACACACACACCCACCCACACACATAAACATAAGCGTACACGCACACATGCACACAATTCAAGAATTTCTCAGAATTATGAACAGGCAAGATGGGGGTGGGGTTGTATAAAATGAATTTTACATGTGAAATCTATGAACTAATCATGTTTTGGTACTTGTTGTCTAGCAGATACCAGTGAGAATTGAGTGTGGATAATGCAATTTAGTGAGACAGTTAGAATCATATAGGCCTTTCAGCATGATTTATTTTTGTGGAAAAAATGTGCTGAACTGGGTGGCGGTCATATTTTGTACCGCTCTGCGGTACATCTAGTTCACACTGGTGCTTAGTCACTCCATGCTACCATGAGTACATCTTTTGTGTTTGTGTGTGAGATATGTAATTCAGCACTGGGAATGATTTTGCTTTGATCACATTACAAACCTGTATGTTTCATTTACATTGATTTATTCAACTGATGCTTTAATACAATCAAATACAATGGATATATTCTATGTATATCATAAATACAACAAGTGTGTTTGTTGTGTGTGTGTGTGTGTGTGTGTGTGTGTGTACGTGTGTGAGATATTTTTCAGGTTTGCACATTTATTGTGTGATTCAGGCAACACAGTTTCAGGGGGATTTAAATGGTCATTTTACAACGTAAAGTATGTAGAGAGTATTATACATGGTGTGAACATGAACTCACGCAACAATGAGGTTACAAATAGTAACCTCCTTTGACTTCACACTGAGAACACCAACACCAACTCAGTTGCATTGCGTGAAACTAACAGAAACTTTGGGGAAGTGGTAATCATGACAAGAAATATATTCTATATCATAAATACAACAAGTGTGTGTGTATGTGTGTGTGTGTGTGAGTGATACTTTTTAGGTGTTGCACATTTATTACCATTAACTGTACAATACTTGTCAAGTCCAAAGTCAAGTTTTCTTTCCGGCCAAACTTGGTGTCATTCTATCTTAGAGTCTGTGGTGTGTGGACATGTACTTCCATTTTGTGACAACATCCTCTCATGTCAGTGTTTGGCCGTTTGATTTTTTTTTTTTTTTTTTTTTTAGTGTATTTGGGCTTTTTTATACCTTTTAATAATAGGATAGTGGAGAATGACAGGAAGTGAGTGGGAGAGAGAGTCGGGGTGGGATCCGGAAAGGACCACGGGGCGGGAATCCAACCCGGGTCGCCGGCGTACGGTGCGCCACAGCTGGGGCCGGCCGTTTGCTTTTTGATGTGGTGAATTAAGGCCTACAGGTGACAGGAGGTGGTAGAGGGTGGAGTGGAGGCTTGATTCAAATCAGTAGTAGTGGAGGTGTGCACATCCCCACCGGTGAGGTGCAGGGCTAATGGAACTAGAACTGCAAAGGAATGAAATGCCCGCACTCTGCTAAAACTCCCATATATTTTATGTGTTGCAACGTTTCGACCCGGCTGGGTCTTCCTCAGGCAAATGTTCCTCATCGGTGAGAGAAAAAGTCCCCGGCCACTCTGATGACCACATCACCATCCACTTTATTATTAAAATCATGTGTAGTAACAGGTTCTGCTTTATTGTCATGTTCCAGTTCTCTTCCAAAAACTGATTTCTACACAAGAGTCACCAACCAGCTGTGGTCCTGTGGTCACTGAATCAAGCGTTAGTGGTAAAAAAAACCTGTCTGTTTAGAGAGGCCTCTACAGAACTGATGGTCAAAGGGCCGAATGACCATCGTGCTGCCCCTCTAAACATCCACCAACGGGGCAAATCACGAAGCAAATCACACTAATCGTGTGATGACAACCTGCAGTTGCCACATGGAGAGCCCCTATCATTTCATTTTATGTGACTAACAGTCACCAGATGGAGATACTGTATGTGACTAATAGTGTTATTTCCTCAGCGAACCCACAGAAGCTCCCAAATATAACTTCTAGTCTGTCTTCTTCCACTCGCATGAGAAAGGCCTTGTGTGGCTAAAAGCCACCACACACACACACACACACACACACACCACATGCAGCTCCTCTCACACTACAGAGGAAGCTGCCAGTAACGGTCTGCTGAAGGCTACAAAACATTCAAATATTTTATTCTAAATCTTTTTAGATCAACTTAGTCTGTATGTTTGTGTGTGCTTGTGTATGCTGAAGGCTACAAAACATTCAAATATTTTTTATTCATCTTTTTTAGATGTGTGTGTGTGTGTGTGTGTGTGTGTGTGTGTGTGTGTGTGTGTGTGTGTGTGTGTGTTTGTGCTTGTGTACGTGTACCTGCATACGTGTATACCGGTGTGTGTGTGTGTGTGTGTGTGTGTGTGTGTTTGTGTGTGTGTTTGTGCTTGTGTACGTGTACCTGCATACGTGTATACCAGTATGTGTGTGTGTGTGTGTGTGTGTGTGTGTGTGTGTGTGTTTGTGTGTGTGTTTGTGCTTGTGTACGTGTACCTGCATACGTGTATACCAGTATGTGTGTGTGTGTGTGTGTGTGTGTGTGTCACAATGGTGCTGTGCAGATCATGATTATTTCTGTCCACTTCCCCTTTGTCACTCAGCCCAAAGTTTCTGTTAGTTTTCACAGAATGAAACTGAGTTGGTGTTCTCAGTGTGAAGTCAAAGGAGGTTACTATTTGTAACCTCATTATTGCGTGAGTTCATGTTCACACAATATGACAAAAGGCCAAATTAAAACTGAGGTTGTGAAATGACCAACACAATTTCCCTGAAACTGCATTGTGCATTGGTATGAGTGTTGTTTGATATACTCCTTTACCATACCCACTTATGAGCAAACAAGTACAATCATTTACTACTGTCATATATAACGCTATTTCCCTGAAACTTCCATGTGCAGCCTCTTCCTTCTGAGGATGGTTTGCAGTGCTTGTTTAATCACTGTACCATAGAGATATTGCTCATTACAGATTGTTGAAGACTAATCACTGTACCATAGAGATATTGCCAGATTGTTTAATCCCCATAGAATATTCTCATTACCATTGTTGAAGACTAACACTGTACCATAGGGGGCTCGTATCTATATTGTTAAGACTAAACCTGTACCATGAGATATTGCTCTCGTACAGATTGTTGAAGACTATCTTTGCTTCTGATCTTCCTACCCCATCTGGGGGGCCTTATGTTTGGCCTGATCTGGCCCCGGGCCTTATGTTTGACACCCCTGGCAAGGTGTCTGGACTTCAGAATGGAGAACCCAAATCCACAACCAGTGAAACAAGGCGTGAATCAATCCAGAACAGTGTCTCAACAACAATAACACTCATGCAGAACTAATCTTTATACACTTACTCTCAGGACACAGAAATCACAATCCAACAAAGACACAAAGCCAACACAGAACCCAAATACACAGACATTGACAGAACAGATAATCAGTGAAAACAGGAGACAGAGACAAAAGAGACCAGGTAAGAACAGAACATGGAGGGAACAAGCAGAGACAAGAAGCAAACACCAAATAAGGAGAACGGTGGAGACAGCACATGACAACGGAGCACATGACCACAAAAACAAAACACAACAGAAATAAGGAGCAATACCCAACATGGCCAGCAGTGGGCCAGTGGGTTCAAGTCCAAACTGAGACACACACACAGGTAATTTAGAGTGGGCTATTCAAAGTTTTCCAGATATCCAGTTTGATGACTTGTCAGGGTCAGCACATCTCTGCAGTATGATGACATGTCATTTGAAAGTGAATGCAGTGTTGTAGCCGCGGCTCATTCATACACAATGGCCTGAGAAAATCAAGACTGCCACCTAGTGGTGGTGGGGGCGAGGGCAATTAGATGGATCAAGACCTGTTCTTGTGCGGATCATACAGTAAGGTCTCATAATTACATCAGTGGTAGCTGGAATGTCCTCCCAGTTCCTACCAAAGCAAGGGCGCTCCTCTCGTTCTTCAAAAACCTCCTGTAGACCCAACTGTTCTCCTCTCTTAGCACTGCTAACAGCTGGACATGCTTTATCTAGCTCTTACTCACTGCCCTCTTCCCTATCCTGACTATCCCTCTTCTCCCTTCCTTGACTTTGCTTAACCTGTTATTCTATTTCAGTGGTTCTCAAACTGTGGTGCGGGTTCCACTGGTGGTACCGGACTCTCTCTAGTGGTTCTCTCTGGTGTGGATGGATGAGCTCAGTGATATAACTAGGGGCCAGCCCCTTTAGGGCATTACAAACAAACAATGGGACCTTGAATTGGACTCTACAATGAACTGGGAGCCAATGCAAAGAAGCCAGGACTAGAGAAATGTGTTCATGACTCTTTGTAGCAGTCAGCTGTCTTGCAGCTGCATTGTGAACTACGATTTAGTAGAGACTGGGGGAGCCCCATAGAGGAGGAGGTGCAGTTATATAGCCGTGATGTGATAAAGGAGGTGCAGTTATCTAGCCGTGATGTGATAAAGGAGGTGCCGTGATGTCATAAAGGAGGTGCAGTTATATAGCCGTGATGTCATAAAGGAGGTGCAGTTATCTAGCCGTGATACGATAAAGGAGGTGCTGTGATGTCAAAAAGGAGGTGCAGTTATATAGCCGTGATGTGATAAAGGAGGTGCAGTTATATAGCCGTGATGTCATAAAGGAGGTGCAGTTATCTAGCCGTGATGCCGTGATGCGATAAAGGAGGTGCAGTAATCTAGCCGTGATGTCATAAAGGAGGTGCAGTTATCTAGATGTCATAAAAAGGTGCAGTTATTCAGCCGTGATGCCGCGGATGTCATAAAAGGAGGTGCAGTTATATAGCCGTGATGTGATAAAGGAGGTGCAGTTATATAGCCGTGATGTCATAAAGGAGGTGCAGTTATCTAGCCGTGATGCGATAAAGGAGGTGCCGTGATGTCATAAAGGAGGTGCAGTTATCTAGCCGTGATGCGATAAAGGAGGTGCCGTGATGTCATAAAGGAGGTGCAGTTATCTAGCCGTGATGTCATAAAGGAGGTGCAGTTATCTAGCCGTGATGCGATAAAGGTATGCATGACTTTTTCCAGATCACTAAAAGAAAGGGTTTGCATTGTTTTTTCGCAACTGATAAAATCTATTTTTGACAACAGAGCATATTTGTTTATCAAGACAGAGCTCTAAGTCAAGAATAACACAGAGATGTCTGGCATGGGCCCAGACATAAGGGCTGAAGTGATCAAGCTTACTGGCAAGAGTGTGTCTGGATTTGGGAGGGCCCGACATCATAACCCTGTTTTGCTACTGTTCAACTGGAGGAAGTTGTTTGCATCCAGCTTTTAATATCATCTAGACAATTGAGGAGAGGCTGTAGGGAGCCCCGAGATTTTAGTGGAAGATGTAAAATTAAGTCATATTTTCTTATAACGTTACCTAGCGGGGCCATGTAATGACAAAAGAGGAGAAGGGGATGGATGAGGAAAAATGACCACTGATAGCCACTGAGAAAGTTCTGAAAGTCCTGATCACTGAAGTTCAAGTCCTAAAAGATCTGATCACTAAAGTTCAACTTAAAACTATTTTTTGTCTTTCTTGGGGAAAATACAACACAAAACAGTATGTAGAATGTAAAATATGCAGTTAAGCCTATGCTACACTATTTTAATGCCATTCTTGGAAAGCCAATTGTTTTTGAGGTCATAAATGATCAGACAAGTGCTCTCTTTGAGCAAGCACTTTCACTAAAGTCAAGTCAACTGTCAGACTCTGTAGAAGACTTATTTGATCACTTTAATGCAAAAATGGCAAACATTATGGATGACATTGCTCCATTACAATTCAAGAAAGTTAAGGACAAACAGAAAGCACCATGGAGGCAAAATCCAGCAGTTAAACTTCTAAAAAGAGAGTGTAGGAAGACTGAAAGAAAATGGCGTAAATACAAACTTCAGATCCACTATGAAATCCATAAAGAGATGCTCCGCACATATAACTCTATAAATATGCAAAGCAAGACAGTCTTTCTTTTCTAACATTATCAATAGAAGTTCAAATAACACTCGTATTCTATTTTCAACTGTTGATAAGTTAACAAATCCCCCCCTCACAATTAGCGCCTGAACTTCTCTCAACTAATAAATGCAATGAGTTTTCATCTTTTTTTAAAGGTAAAATTGACAAAATCAGACTCAACATACCTGCTCAATTACAAATTCAACAACCTGAACTTCCAGCAATAAACAGAGGGAAACTAAACTTGATGTCAGAGTTCAGCTTGATAGACTACGAAACACTTGAAAAAACGGTACAGAATCTCAGCTCTTCCACATGTGTCTTAGACACTCTGCCTACCAATTTCTTCAAAACTGTTTTTCACCTCATAGTGGCGGATGTCCTTCAAATTGTAAATGTATCACTGCTGTCTGGCACTTTTCCTAAGTCACTGAAAACAGCTGTTGTAAAGCCACTTCTCAAGAAGAATAACCTGGATGCCTCCATGCTAAACAATTACAGGCCCATATCCAATCTACCTTTTATTGGCAAAATTATTGAAAAAGTAGTCTTTAATGAATTAACCACCTTCCTAACATCAAATGGGTATTTTGATTACTTTCAGTCTGGTTTTCGGGCAAATCACAGCACTGAACAGTCCCTCCAGGATTTTGCGAGAATGTTTTGAGATTGTTGCGATTTAAAATGCCTGAAGACCAAAATTACACTGATCATCTTGATGCTTATTAAAAAGGATAAGTAAAGGTAAATAGTAAGGGTTACAGAAAATCGAAGTAGGCCTAGGCCTACTTTATTTGTGTAAATACTTTGACTGGGGTAATTTACTAAGCAGTATAACCTTTTGTAGAACTGTCCAAAAAAGACAGCCCCCTAAAGAGATGGCATCATGTCATATGTTTCAATACATTCATACAGGCTATATTGTAATTCATATTAAGTTCATATCTTTTTAATAATTCATATTCTGTGACTTGCATAATTACTAATAGCCAACTAAGTATCTAGTAATTTCATATTGATTTAAACTATTAGATTACATTTTTTCTTTAATGTTATTACATTGGTGGTGTACGTCTAATTGACTGCCTGCCCCTTTAAGGACGTGAGAGTAGCCTAATTACATTTCTAAGTGAATTGGGAAGCTTGCATCTCACTGTGTTGAATCACAGTGGAAATAACTTTTGCATAGTGCATTACGATATGTGGATGGAATTAGGGATGTTTTCTATGTCATTAGTTAAAATAAATGTTAAAAAATAACTCAAATGAAATCATTCTTGGATCACAGAAGAGGTAAATGTCTTGCAATGTTATTATGATTTTGGTAGCACTACACAAACTGAGCCCACAAGCTAGCAAACATGACACGAGCTAAAAGGACATCTCCAGGTGTAAACGTTTGCCAGTGGGTGGCATACTGTAGCCTACTCAAATGTCAGTAAACCAAGTAGGCCTTAATTAACTTACTTTCATAGCCTAGGTAGGTTAGCAACACCAGGTTGAGAAATGCAAGTAAGCAGATCATTAACGTTAGCCTTCTATTTATTGTCATCAAAACTGCAGAGGAGTGAACAAGTTATAGGACAGTCTCTGGTGTCTGCAGAAGTGAATGTGGCATCTGACTCAATATTCTGCGCGAGGGACTGTTGTGGTAGGTGAAATTTCACGGGGAAACCATGATGATCGGTCAAATTTGCGAAAAAGTTGCAGTGTTTGGACAAATTTGCCCCCCACATGGTGACCACGAGCAGTGCGGCAACAATGGCCTCAGCCAACGGCCATCAGTCTCTAGCCACACGACAACCCTCTCAGAAGCACCCCTCCTCCTCCTCCCCCTCCACTCCCCTCATCCCCCCCATTATTACAGCTTCTGCAGTAAGTTATCTTTTAAAAAAACTTCATCCTCGTAAGTCTGTCCACCACCCCCGGCTGACTCAGACACGTGCCTGCCCTACCCCCACCTCCCAGCCTCCCAGTCTCTCCAGCTCTACATCCTGGTGACAGCCAACGACCTAAGCCACCACCACCTCACGCCCTGCCCCTGCCTGACGCCTCTTTGCCTGTGCCTGTTGAGGCGTCCACGACTCTGGCAGCCTTGACAGGGACATCAAGGAGGTGGTCATCCCCCAGCCCCCACACCCATACCCCTTCAATACCAGTGCAACGCTCACCTCCATCATCACAGGCTATCGTACCCCCAAAATCACTGGATATTGCACCCCTCCCCCACATGGCGATCACAAACAATGATGTGAAAACGACCTCAGTCAACAGCCATCAGACACACAGATCCCAGATGCACCCCTCCCCTCCCCCTCCCCTCCCCTTACACCCCCCATCATCACAACAGAGCAAGTGACAGTCCAACTAAAGAAGCTGCGCATCAATAAAGCAGCGTGGCCTGACAGATTGTGTCCAAGGCTACTCAAGGCCTTTGCTGCTGAACTGGGGGAGCCACTGAAGCACATCTTCAACTGGAGTCTACGTCTCGGACAAGTTCCAACACTGTGGAAGACATCATGTCTCACCCCAGTCCCCAGAAACCACACCCCAGTGAGCTTAATGACTTCAGGCCTGTCGCTCTAACATCACATATGATGAAGACACTGGAGCGACTGGTCTTAGGTATGCTCAGACCCCAGGTACGCCATGCACTAGACCCGTTACAGTTTGCATACCAGGAGAAAGTGGGCGTGGACGATGCCATCACTTATCTTCTACACAGGACACATTCTCACCTAGACAAGGGGAAAAGTGCTGTGAGAATCATGTTCTTTGATTTCTTAAGTGCTTTTAACACCATCCAACCCCTCAGACTGGGAGACAAGCTCTTGCAGATGGGTGTGGACGCTCACCTGGTAACCTGGATCACAGACTGAAGAACTGTCTCTCTGACACTGATCAGCAGCACCGGAGCGCCACAGGGAACTGTGCTCTCTCCAGTCCTGTTCACCCTGTACACATCTGACTTCTGCTACAACACCGAGTCATGCCATATGCAGAAGTTTTCTGATGATACTGCAATTGTGGGGTGTATCAGGGATGAGCAAGAGGAGGAGTACAGGAGCCTGGTGGAGGACTTTGTGCAATGGTGCAAACTCAATCATCTTCAACAGGCTGGTAAGGAAGGCTGGCTCTGTAGTGGGAGCTGAACTGGAGTGCATCACTTCAATATCTGACAAAAGCACCCTGAACAAACTGATCAACATCTTGGACAATGAATGTCATCCACTCTACAGCACTATTAACAAGCAAAAGAGCTTGATCAGCTGGAGACTTCGCTCACTGCCATGCACAACTGAAAGGCTGAGGAAGTAATTTGTCCCCAGGGCCATTGAACTGTTCAATGCCTCACTAAAGGGAAGAGGAGAGATAGACTTCTCTGCTTAGTCTGTCTGCCTCTCCACCCTCTCCATGTTTGGGTACTGACTGCCCACTACTGCTTTACTACTGTTTTACTAATGTCCACAGCCTAATGTTTTTACTACTGTTTTCCTGCTACACTGTTTTTCATGCTATATTAGCACACGTGATCAATGGCTTCTGCTACAATACTTAATGGCTGTAACCCTATTACCTCAACCTGTTCTTGCACTGACATAGTTTTTTATAGTTTTTATATTACCTTGTCTACATTATACTTTACTCTCCTATTTGTCCATATTATTTATGCTGGTCTCTAGCCTTATTATTGCACTGTTGGACCTTATTATTGCATTGTTGGACTAATGTTGGACTACTTTTTGCACCTTCACCATGACACTCACTCTCTTGAGCACCTTACCTTGCACACATAACTAAGGACTACTGTTGGACTACACCATGACACTCTCTCTTGAGCACCTTACCATACACACAGAACAGGACTACTGTTGGACTACTTTTGCACCTTCACCATGACACTCACACTCTTGAGCACCTCATCATGCACACAGAACTACAGGCCCTGTCACTACAAGCGTCTAATGCTTGATCACCCTCAAGCATTTTTTTACATCTAATTTATATAGATTTATGTAGATTTATATGGATTTTTTACATCTAATTTATATAGTATATGTAGTATTTAGTTTTGTTAGTTTTTCTTATCTCCTACTGTCTCTATTGTACAGTGGAGTTTGGTTATATGTTTATACTTATACTTATATTTACCATTTCTGCTGTAAGTGCATGTTGTGTGTGATGTCTGTATGCTACTGAGACCCCCTGAATTTCCCCTTGGGGATCAATAAAGTATCTATCTATCTACCTATCTATCATAGTTATAAGCTGGCTAAAATCATTTCTACAAGAAAGTAGCTTCTTTGTACCTCAACACCAACGTCCTTGACCTGTGGTGTTCCCCAGGGGTCGATCTTGGGGCCACTATTATTCAACCTCTATATGCTCCCACTTGGACAAATCATCCAAAATAATTTTATTTCATATCATAACTATGCAGATGACACACAAATTTACTTAGCTCTGTCACCAAACTACTATGGTCCTCTTGAATCTATGTGTCAGTGTATAGAACAAATCAACACCTGGATGTCTCAAAATTTTCTTCAGCTGAACAAAGAAAAAACTGAAGTAATTGTATTTGGTAAAATGGAGGAAAGACTTAGGGTTGCCACTCTCCTTGATACAAAAGGGTTGAAGGCAAAGGATACAGTTAAAAATCTTGGTGTATTAATTGACAGTGATCTAAATTTCAACAACCACATGGAAGCGATAACTAAATCAGTTTTTTGCCACCTCAAAAATATTGCCAAACTCAGAGGGCTGATGTCAAAATATGACTTAGAAAAACTCATTCATGCATTTATCTCCAGCAGGGTTGATTACTGCAATGGACTGTTCACAGGCCTTCCTAAAAAGACTATTAAACAGCTTCAGGTGATACAAAATGCAGCAGCTAGGATTCTAACAAATACTAAAAGAACTGACCACATTACTCCAATTCTTAAGTCCTTGCACTGGCTTCCAGTAGTCACAGAATTGACTTTAAAGCAATATTGCTTATTTATAAATCAGTAAATGGAGCAGGACCTAAATACCTGTCAGACATGTTTCAATAGTGCACACCCTCTCGTCCTCTCAGGTCCCAGGTGAAAAACCTGCTAGTAAAACCTACTGTTAGAACTAAACATGGTGAAGCAGCTTTTAGCTGCTATGCGGCTCAGCTGTGGAACCAACTTTCAGATGACATTAAAAAGGCCCCAACTGTAGCCAGTTTTAAATCTAGACTTAAGACCAAACTGTTCTCAGATGCTTTCTACTAACTGTGCCAAGTTACAAATTCTGAATCTGCCTTGATAATTATTCTACCTTGTCTTTTATTACTTTTTTACTACTTTTGCCTTTGTTTTTGCTTACTAATTATTTTTATTTTAAATGATTTTACCTTGTGTTTTATGTTTTCTTTTTTATAATGATCTTTTACCTTTTAACTATTCTTTTGACTATTTTGCCTTTCTATGCTTTTATTTGTTATTATTGTTTGGTTTTGTTTTATGTAAAGCACATTGAATGACCTCTGTGTATGAAATGTGCTATATAAATAAACTTGACTTGACTTGAGGTGGTACTCATTCTGAAAAGTTTGAGCTCTGTTCTATGCTATC
>NC_063207.1:1608507-1638927 GCF_017589495.1 Alosa alosa | reverse complement strand
AAACTAAGCACCAACAACCTAGTTAGCGAATTAGAGTTTATTACAGAAGACTGTTAAGAACACTTAACAACATCCAGGATAACCAAAAAATCCCAGCTTAATCCCTTATCTAGGTTTTGTGAAATAGCCCTCTGGAGTAACTTTTCCGCTTGTTTTCGGGGCAACGTCATTTAGAATTTTTGACGAACGGAAATCTTGTGTTGTTGACTGAAGGAGGAATGTACTCCTGAGCACTTAAAAGGGGAGGGGGGTCGTCGATAGATTTATCGAGTCTTCAAAGACAGTCAAATCAAGCAAATTATTATGGCTACATCAAAACAAGCTTCTGGATACATTATAAATTGGCTCATCTGTGTCTGTGTGGTAAGTAAAGAACAGAGTCATTCTGTGTCAAATCAGACAGAATCCAGGAGAATGGTTGCTGCACCGTCTCAGATTTTTCTCAGAATTTGTCTATAGCACATTTAAAAAACAAAGTGCTGTATAGTTACACATTTAAAAAAACAAAGTGCATACATAGGTAGATGGAGCAAAGAGCAACTTCAAGAGGAAGGCCATAGATAGATAAATTAAAGGAATTCAAATAAAGATAAAGCAGATACATAAGAATAAAATGTAGTAATGAGATGAAAGGGCAGCCTAGAATTGATAAGCAAGAGAAAAAAAGTCTCAGTCTCTTAAGAGCATTTCTCAGATCAAAATTTTTAGTTTTCAAACATAGCTGTAGCTACCAAAGAGACACCAAGGTCATATCCCATGTCTTTCTTCTTCAAGTTTCGTTTAATTTATTAAGTACAAATAGTCAAAGTATCTACTTTTGTAAGCGAACTTCAGAAGTCTATTACTGTAAAAAAACACGTTGCCCATTCATTCCAATGGGAACCTGTGTGAGCTCTAGTGAGCTTACAAAGCTTGTCCTTCCGGCTTTTAGCTGGCCAGAATATGCCGGAATATGAGGATTTAAAAAATATATATATTTTTGCTGTGGATCACAGAAACCATGATGCTTTGTGACTGGAAGCCACCAATGTCTTTGTAAATAAATGTAATTCTTTACGTTGAAAACTAGAGGTCAGCTCACGTATCTTAGATGAATTTATGGACATGATTCAAAGGACATGACGCAAACAAAATCATCATCAGAGCAGCCTTCACAAGCATTTAACTGGGATTTTCAAGCAGGCACCCTCTTTAGTCTCCTTGAATTAAACTCATGACAGGTCCCGAGGGCTCAACAGTGTCTCGGACCTCATCCTCTACACTCATGATGGGTTCCCTTGCTGCTAGAAGCCATTTTGTTAAGTTCGGAATAGGCCTTGCATTCCTCTTCACTGCATGAAAATAAATAAATACTACTGTATAATATACAAACAATAACGCATAAGGCATGCTTAATAAACTAAGTGCATGTTGAACAGATATGCCTTTAGACCCCTCTTGAAAGACCAAAATCTATCACAGGAACAGAGAGCACTTGACAACTCATTCCACCAAGGAACCACTGAGGAAAATATTCTTGAATTTGACCTAGTGTTTATGGCTGGTCGAATACATATCAAATGTATTATTATTATTATAAAAAAGGAAAATTACTCTACGGAAACATTGTTATTTTTATAATATGCCCCCCGAGTAAAGATGCCCAGCAACTCAAGCTAGTTAGCAACGATTTCGTAGGGTTTTTTTCCATACCTACTGTACTTGGTGACTTTGGCAATGTTTCACACAGATCTGTGTTTCTCAGAGTTCTCCTTTAACCAACCAAGTTTGAATGAAACAATATAAGCGATCTTAAGACAGAATTATTTTACATATCATTTTAACAAACAATAGGAAGTTGCTTTGTATTTTGTCTTTTTTGAAGGACTGCAGTGAATTTGAATCCAGTGTAGTTATTACCTGAGTGAAGCTGTAAATAAAGTATGAATAGTCCCAGCAGTGTAGAGAGATGTGGTTCCATGCTGCATGCGTACTGAAAGTGCTCAACTTCCGCACAGCAGAGATATTTCACCATCACCCACCCACCCCCTTCAGACACCACACACACAACATTCCAGTGAAGAATAAATAGAAATAAATAAACAAACAAACAAACAAATAAATAAATGTGTCATAAAGTGAAGTCAAATGATTAGATAGATCAGATAGGGTAACACAACACCTTGGTCATTATATTTGTAACCTGCATGAAGCCCACAGGATCTGAGCCTACTGGCAAACGGAAGAGGAATAAAGTGAAGTGAATGCATCATATTGAAGACCCATGACACTGACTGCCTCCTCTATGAGTGAAACTCCTGATATGCCAGTGGCAAGAAAATTGGATAGAAACGCAGAAGTATTGGAGGGTGGAGCTTGGGAGGATGAGGGGTGTGGCTTGGGGGTGAGGGGTGTGACTTGGGACATCACTGGCTGCATGCTATGCCTGCCTGTTTGCATCCTGTCGTTGGTTTAGGATGGAGCTAGAGACGGTTTATTTTGGATGCAATGCAAAACAGATGCATAGACATGGTTGTTACAGATACATGAGCTGAGACTATACTGAGATATTATTGCATTTATTCCACTATGTCCACAGAGAGCATGTCATTTCCTCCACTATCCTCAGAGAGCATGTCATTTATTACACTATCCACAGAGAGAGCATGCCATTTATTCCACTATCCACAGAGAGCATGTCATTTATGAGCATGTAATTTACTACACTATCCACACTGAGCATGTCATTTATGAGCATGTCATTTATTACACTATACACAGAGAGCGTGTCATTTATTACACTATCCACACAGAGCATGTCATTTATGAGCATGTCATTTATTACACTATACACACAGAGCATGTCATTTATTCCACTATCCACACAGAGCATGTCACATTTATGTGCAGTTTATGACAGCTGCTATGAATGTGTTATGAACTCACCCGTCAAGTAAAACCATAATTTTACCATTAGGCTACCAAAAAATAGCCTACCATTAGGCTACTAACAAATAATTTTACCATTAGGCTACTAAAAAAGAATTTCTGGGGTGAGCCTATTTGCTATGGTAACCTAGCAACCTGTGTGTGTGTGTGTGCACATGTGTGAGGGAAGATGAGGGTGCATGCATGTGTGTATAAGTGGTTCTTTTTTAGGCATACTGTCTTGCAATTGAACGTGAATAAGTTTACTACTTAAAAACATCAAAGCTAAACATTACATCACGACATCGCTACGAATACAGTATGTGATTAAAATCAGCCAACATCAATGTAGGCTATAGGCTACGTAAATAGATAGATAGGCTAGATCAGGGGTGTCAAACATAAGGCCCGGGGGCCAGTTCCGGCCCACCAGCAGGTTTCATACGGCCCACCAGATGTTTTAGGTAGGAGGGGGAAAAATAAAAAGAAAAATAAGATAAGATAGTTAGATAAGATAACAATTTGTGATAAGAAATTTCTGTGATAAATTGATTAAAACTAGCGCTACAAACCATCGTCTGGAGGAAGAGGCCAAAAATACTGACATGGAAGTAGGGTGTTTCAAGAGAGAAAGAGCAGGATATGACGGTAGTAGATTATTTGTACTTCTCAAGTGGGTATAGTAAAGGAGTATATCACCAAACAACACTGATACTCATTCATTCAACTTTTGACCTATAACCCATGTTGAAGTTATACAAACTACAATCAAATCTGAGATTTGTCAACGACAATCAGGTGAAAGAGACAATTTTAGCCGTCTAGCTCCATTGACTCCCATTCATTCTGCATTCATGGCGATCGCCCCCAGTGGAACTCTGGTGGAACTGCATCCAAAATTCGGTACAATGGGACTTAATACGGAGTGGCAAGGCTCTCCGTAGACGGGCTCTGCTAGAGTGATAGATAGCCTACTTTATTGACGCTTGGTGAAACAGCATGGAGTGGATGTTTTCGGTTCTTTTCCTTTTTGAGTAGGCCTATGTAATGATCCCAAAACTTGTTTGCAAACTTTAGACATTCTCTGCCATTTATGGACATCTTGACTCCGCAATCGCGCCAGCTAAATTCAGAATGCATCACGATTCACGCGCTAGTGGTGTGCTTCCTGAACAACGGTCCGTGTGGAACAATCAGATCCCTGCACGTATAGTTTAACGAGGCTTCGAGGCAGGGTTTTTGCCTCGAGTAATTTTTGTTATCGAGTTATTCGAGTAACTCGATGAATCGTTTCAGCCCTAGTGCCTTTTGCCGTATTATACATGGTGGGAACATGAACACATGCAATAATGAGATTACAACTAGTAACCTCCTTTGACTTCACTCTGAGAACACCAACAAACTAACAGAAACTTTGGGGAAGTGGAAATCATGGTAATCATGACAAGAAATATATTCTATATCATAAATACAACAAGTGTGTGAGTGTGTGTATGTATGTGTGAGTGAGTGATACTTTTTAGGTGTTGCACATTTATTAGCATTAACTGTACAATACTTGTCAAGTCCAAAGTCAAGTTTTCTTTCGGCCAAACTTGGTGTCATTCTATCTTAGAGTCTGTGGTGTGTGGACATATGTACTTCTATTTAGTGACAACATTCTCTCATGTCAGTGTTTGGCTGTTTGCTTTTTTAGTATATTTTTTTGGGCTTTTTTATACCTTTAAAGGTGCGATTTGTAGGATTGTTACCGAATGTTCTGTAGGCCAAAATCAAAACACTGGTGAACGTTCTCAAGACTACCAGACGCGAGCCTCTTCTGGGTTGCCAGATGGAATGAAGACTTAGCTAACGTTAGTTGACCTGCAGCTGCTTTAACGTTTCTCCAACCATGACCCAGCTACACATTACGGAAACAGTGAAAACAAAAAATACCTCTCTAACCAACGTAACATATTTAGCTCAAGTTAGCGATGCAGATAAACTTTAGCCTAGGCTACCTGTTGTGGAGAAATATGGCCAGCTCTGCGTCAGACTTGATATTCTTCATTTGACTAAGACGTCACCATATCAGGAAGCTCCTCCGATGTCCACTTAATTTGTTTCTTGTTTTAATTTTGTAAATTTGCCTGCCTCTCAGTGGCGTTCATGACTACAACTGACAGCTGTTGACAGTTGGCCTTTGCTAATTTGGCAACCCAAATAGGAGGACGACTAGCCCATTATTAATAATGCTTATTCTAGAATGAATCGCTCAAAAACATAAACGAAAAATTCCAAGAGATTCACCGTAACTCATTTTTTCATGGGTTTTACGGGTTAGAGTAATGTTGTCAAATAAGCCATTACGTCAATTCATCGTGTTTCCTTACTCTCTGACAACATATGGTGATCATTTTCTGAATGGTTACAGTTTATTTTCCATTATTTCCTACATACTGGACCTTTAATGATAGGACAGTGGAGAGTGACAGGAAGTGAATGGGAGGGAGAGCAGGGGTGGGATCCGGAAAGGACCACGGGGCGGGAATTGAACCCGGGTCGCCGGCGTACGGTGCAGGTGCCCCAGCCAGTTGCGCCACAGCTTGGGCCGGCCGTTTGCTTTTTGATGTGGTGAATTAAGGCCTACAGGTGACAAGAGGTGAATTAAGACCTACAGGTGACAGGAGGTGGTGAATTAAGGCCCACAGGTGACAAAAGGTGGTGAATTAAGGGCTTCCTGTGGTCACTGAATCAAGCGTTACAGGAAGTGAATAAAAAAACCTGTCTGTTTAGAGAGGCCTCTACAGAACTGATGAGCTCAAAGGGCCGAATGACCATCGTGCTGCCCCTCTAAACATCCACCAACGGGGGAAATCACACTAATCGTGTGATGACAACTTGCAGTTGCCACATGAAGAGCCCCTATCATTTCATTTTATGTGACTAACAGTCACCAAATGGAGATATGACAAATAGTGTTCTTTCCTCAGCAAACCGCAAACTCACAGAACCTCCCAAATACAGTATAACTTCTAGTCTGTCTTCTTCCACTTGTATGAGAAAGGCCTTGTGTGGCTAAAAGCCACACACACACACATCAGCAGATGAAGTTCTATTTTTGCACCCAAGTGCATGAGAAAGCAGTTCAGGGACGCGTTAGTCACTTGTTACCCAAACACACTCACTACCTACATAATGTGTTGCATGCACTTGTATTTATCGTCATCATAAGCTTGTCATTCCTCTGCTTCAGCTTTTACATTATTAGCTTGTCATTCCTCTGCTTCAGCTTTTACATTATTAGCTTGTCATTCCTCTGCTTCAGCTTTTATTTACTGTTATCATTCGCATTCCTGTTTCAGCTTTATCTGCTCTCTCTAGCTTCTGAAATGGAGAAGCCAGAGGTGGGCACAAATACATCAAAAACTATTTTGTTACAAATTACAAAAACTGGCTCATGAAATGTAACAAAATAAAATACAAAATACTGATGTGAAAAATGTATTTAATTAAAATACAAGTAATTAGTAATTTGGAAATACAAAAATACCCACACAATAATCATGGTATACTAACAAGGCATATTATTGAAAATGTATCCCCAAGAGACAAGAAATACTATTTTTGATTGGCTGGCAGGGGGCTATTAATTCTGTACATTGGGGCACCTATGAAGTAGATCTGGTAAAAAATGTAATCACCATCCCATATCAATGTAAACAATGATTGAACTGACAAGCAGGCTTCGCAACAGTGGAATCAACTGTAACAAAGCAAACTACCCACCATAATTTTCCGTAACCAATGAAAGTAGTACAATAAATTGAACAGGTCGGCCTCTTTTTAAACTGAACTACATTTCCCTTGTTGTGCTATAAATGCATGCCTGCTGGCAACATGGGGGATAAACAGAATAACAACCTATGTCCCAATATACGGAATGAATTAACTTGGGAGAGAATTCCACTCCGGGAGGTCTTTGTCTCTGTCTCCTCCATTTTTTCTGCATATCAGGAAACCTTAGCGGATGTTACTCCTTACATAAATCCTCATGTCAAATCCAAGTTTTAATACTGTCCTGTAGTAAGAATGAACATCAGCAGCTATTAGGTACTCAAGATCATGGGGTCAAAGGCCGTGGTCCTAATATTCTCCCTCAGTATCTTATCTGTATCGTTTTCAAATTTTAGTCTTGTAGCACTTAACACACCTGACAATTCAAGCTCCTAGTTACTTTTTTTAATTTAAGTTCTTTCAACTTCCTGACATGTTCTAAGGGGCTTTAAGTTGTCTACAGGGTGACAAAAATGGACATAAACAAACAAATTGGGTTTACACCCCATGTTGTCCTTGCAGAAGAGTGATAAAGTTGACCATTTTGGCTCCCACAATTGACTTTTCTTTTCATTTTTTTTTAACTTTACACATGTTCAGAGGGGATCATAATAGAAGGAAGTTGGATCTCACACTTTTAAGTTGGTCACAATGTGGCATACCACAGCAAGGAAAATGGAAAATGGGTAAACATGTCATGCTTTTCTTCCAAAAAGGTAATTAAATGTTTAGGTCAACTTTGCCCAACGGATATCTCCAGGCACCCAGCCTATTCTTAACAAAAGATTCACCAAGATTCTGGCCTTTGGCTTTATGATAAGCATTGCCTATTGTCATGTTATAGCGGGTAGTATATTTGAGTTTTTCCAATCCTGCAAAATACAAATTACAAAATACGCTAAAGTAATTAAATATGTATTTTAAATACATATAATTGAAATACTGCCCATGTCTGGGAGAAGCTCATTTCTCACGTTACTCTGTTTTAGAAATGCCTCAGCAGAGCTTCACTGCGTGTCACATATTCATCTCCACCTCCAGACAGGAAGTGATGTTAACCACACGCAGCTCCTCTCACACTACAGGAAGCTGCCAGTAACGGAAGGCTACAAAACATTCAAATATTTTATTCTAAATCTTTTTACATCAACTCAGTCTGTATGTTTGTGTGTGCGTACCCGCACATGTGTGTGTGTGTGTGTGTGTGTTTGTGCTTGTGTACGCGTACTTGCATATGTGTATACCGGTATGTGTGTGTGTGTGTGTGTCACAATGGTGCTGTGCAGATCATGATTATTTCTGTCCACTTCCCCTTTGTCACTCAGCCCAAAGTTTCTATTAGTTTCACAGAATGAAAATGTGTTGGTGTTCTCAGTGTGAAGTCAAAGGAGGTTACTATTTGTAAGCTTAATTGCGATTTAGGTGTTCAATCCTTGTTATCCTGTTCGCTATCCTGTTAGCTACCATGGAGTTTCAACAAATACATATGCACAGTATTTGCATAAATAAAAAGTAATCAGGAGAAATTAAATGAGTGTGTGTGTGTGTGTGTCTGTGTTGCTCTCTCTGTGTGTATTTATGAATGTTTGTGTGTCTATGTGCCTGTGTGTGTGTGTGTGTGTGTGTGTGTGTGTATGTGTGTGTGTGTACATATCTGTGCTCGTGTACTTTCACAATCAGTGTTAACACACACACACTAAGTGCTAATGGAACAGTGATGAGATATGTATTCACAACATGACGGAGGACACTCTCAACTAAATGCATCCTGTGTTGTTTCTGTATTATTTCAGAAGATTTAGCGCCCCCTGTTGGAATGTCTCCTTGTCTGCTGAAGGCCCTGCTGCTATCTGTGGTCCTAATCGCCATGGTTACTGCTGTCATTACTGTACATATCAGACAGAAACTGGACAAAGCAAAATGAGTGTGCTGTACCACAAGGACAACAACATGGGAACAGTGGACTTGTAAACTATAGCGGATTGTATGGTGGAGATTTCTAACCGGGCCTGATGCTGTTTTTGCATTATTTTCATAATAATATCTATTTAAAGGTGTTCTGAAGACCAAACTGAATTAGTCTGTATAATGTAAATTTAGCCACCAAATGATGTGTGCTGTGTAACATGCTAGCTTGCTAATATGAGAACCTGTATGGTACAGTGTTGTCCTGATAGAATAGAAGAAACAAAACAAAGAAGATGCAAGAACACAAACCATAAATAAGAGGGTGAATGGTGTTCATTAATTGTCTCACTGAATGTATAACCTATCAGAATTTCTCTATTAAGATGCAATTTTGATGTTAGTCAGGACCGAAAATTGAGAAATAGCCCTGGAAAAAATGTGGTATTTTGAGGAAAAGTACTTCATGGGTTCATGATTTTTAGGTGCTGAATCCATTTCACTCAATTTTAACTAATGACAACACATATAGCTTACTGTGCGTCACTGGCGATAACGGCCATGTCTTGTACTAAACTACCATCAGAGTCATGAACACAAGCTGAAAACCTTGCAGAAATTGAATACTGACATGTGTCTAGCTTACTTGCTGCGTGCCGCCAACACAGAGCAGGCAGGGTCCTGGCGAGCTCTTAGTGTCTAGACCCCCAACACAGAGCAGGCAGGGCCCTGGGGCCTCATTTATAAAGCGTTCTTACGCACAGATTTGATCTTAGACCGCGTACGCATTTAGCCAAATCCATGCCAACGCCAGATTTATAAAACCGCCTTTGACGTGGAAAAACTGCTTATCTCCACGCCAGGTTCAAACTTGACGCATCACCATTTCCTTGTGGTAATGCCGGGTACTGCAAGTAATCTGAGGTCTAAGTGTGATGCATTTTCAAAATTCCAAGACCAACGATCTCATGTCTTTCTTTGCCATATGCATGATCAATATCAGAAGATTTTAAAGACGTTTTTGGACGCCGCTTAATGTTTCATGGTTTGGCATAAAACTGCTAATGAGAACTATAGCCCACTTAAGAAATGGAAAAAACGTATAGCTTACTTATTTCATAATATCTATATAAAAAAAACACCAAGACCTACGATAGAATGATTTAAACATTCTTACAGGTGATCTAGTATATTTAGTGTTCTCACCAATCTAATATTGACCATAAAATGTCCAATTGCCCTTGTTTAGGAGAGGAAAAGTAATTTGTGCCAGGGATGTAGTGGTAAAATAAGGTGGGTGAACTATGAATTCTGCAATCTCGGTGAGGTGGACTGCGCCATGCGGTATTGGATTTTTAAAAAAGGCATTCGAACATGTTTGATAATGGTGGAGGTCAGGGGCGGACTGGGACCAAAAATCGGCCCTGGCATATTTGGTCCAAGCGGCCCTCAAATCGGTCGGGCACACCTAATTTAATACAAAATCTTTGCATTACCCTTAAATATGCATATATGTTCAACTGTCATGGAGCACTGAAAGTGATGTAGGCCTCATTGGCTATCACTCTGACTGATCAGAGGTAGCCAAGGAGCACATGATCTCCATATTCAAGTAGCCTAGGCTATAGCCTACAAGCAAGAGTTTCTGCTTGAATTCAAAGTATCATTTCAAATTATTCAATGGGCTACATTTAAACTATACAATGCTCAACTGACAGCAGCACCAAACAGTTAATGAAGCCTATGTGTAAAGAGCTAAATTTGTCGTAGACGTTAATCACTGTAGGACAACTGAAACAGCACAAAATAAACAGGGCTGTTGCTGGAAATATTTTATTCGCCTATTAGGACAGCGGCAGTCCCATGCGTTTCGATTTCATTGGCCTGATTGAGTTTCGATTTCTGGAGCTCACGCCAACGGAGAGTTGCTAGACTAGCCCTGGCAGGGGCGCGTCTAGATTTCTAGGCTATCAACTATGCTTACTGTCCCTCTGCTCTGTATGGTTGCTTACATCCTCGTTCAAACTCAACGAACTTCAATATGTTGCTGACATATGCTAGCCTACTTGCAATATTGTATTTTTGAAGCTTCTACATTGGTGTTACTTTTGCACTATTGTCACTACTGGCACCCGCTGCAATTTCGTGTAGACAACTTCGATTAGGCTAACTTTTGATGCTCTCACAAAATCCTGGCTCTGAGCCAAAATGCAAGGGGTGGGGCCTGACGTGAGCTGTTATTGGATCAGTCGAGTGTCAATATGGAAATGTAACCAATGGGCCGCTGATTGTCCTTCCTTTGGGCCGACCGTTGGCCAAAATGATTAAATTATATATAGCCTATTCTATCGGACCAAAAGGTGCGTCGGCCCACCGGGAAAATGCCCGGTATGCCAGATGGCCAGTCCGCCCATGGTGGAGGTTATTGTGCAGTATTGGGAATATAGGATAGTATTGGATAATACAGTTTTGAATGTTAAAAGTGAATAAACTTTAAGGTGGATAAACTCTCATAAGAGGTGGGTAGGCCTAAACTTTATTTCTGAAATGTCAGAGGTGGATAAACTGTGTTGCGTTTAGCCTCCACTACATCCTAATTTGCGCTCATAAGCCTATTCCCAGCTTTGTAACAGAAAGGTAATATTTGAATGTAAGCTATACAATGTAGGCTATAGATATTTTATATCATATATAGCCTACACAACCAAGGGACGGAAGTTATCCTCTGAAACCAGGGCATCTTCATATTTAGTGTTGCATCGCACCTGTTTTTTTTTGACTGGCAGTGCCCAAGATCAGATGACAATACGTGAGTTGGATAATGTAGGCTAAAATATAAAGGTAGGCCTAAAGCAAACAATGAAGGACAATGTTTAAGCCATTGGACATTATTGAAAGAAAACGATAGCAAAGATATGCAGAATGAATGAATAATATTGCATTCATCAGTTGGATATGGATAATGCTCAACAACCCTCTCTGGAAAAACACACAGAAATTGCAGCACTCAAATACAAGCTGAATAAAATACTGTCTGACAGAAGAACAGAGCCTTTACCTTTGCTAAACAAAAATACTTTGAATTTGGTGATAAACCACATAAATTGTTAGCGAGGCAATTACGGAAAATTGAAAATGACAGGGCTATTCACAAAGTCAAGTCAGGAGAGGATATAGCTTTGACCTCCTATAAAGACATTAACAACCGGTTCAAGCAATATTATGAAACTTTATACACACCGGAACATAACACGTCACCCACTACAGTACAATTATTCCTCGATGGATGCAAACTCCCTTCTTTAAGTGAAGAGGAGCAAAAGGTCTTAAATGCATTACATGTGAGGAAGTACTAGCTTCTATAGGGTCACTGACTAATGGTAAAAGCCCAGGCCCTGATGGGCTAAGTAATGAGATTTACAAGAAGTTTGGTGGGCTGCTGGTTCCTTATTTACGTAAATTATACACACAGTCATATGAGGATGGCATATTGCCACAGACGCTGACTGAGGCCACCATCACCCTAGTCCTTAAGAAAGGGAAGGACCCAGAAGAGGTGGGCTCATATAGGCCAATATCATTATTAAATACGGATCAAAAAATTCTCGCCAAAACATTAGCCAAGAGACTTAACGCCTTTATGAGTAAACTAGTACATCCGGACCAAACTGGGTTTGTCCCCAATAGGAATTATTTTCACAACCTCAGACGCCTTTTTAATATTATACATTACCCTAGGCCACCCACACATGACCTTGCTATTCTTAGTTTGGATGCCGAAAAGGCATTCTACAGGGTCGAATGGCCTTACTTATTTGCAGTTTTGGAGAAGTTCAATTGTGGCCATACGTTTACTTCCTGGATTAAACTATTATACAATAACCCCTGCGCTAGGATACTTACGAATCAGACCCTTTCTACTCCATTCCAACTTGGCAGAGGCACAAGGCACAAGGCAGGGGTGCCCACTTAGTCCATTACTATTTGTCCATAGATCCGCTTGCAGAAACCGTTCGATCACATCCCAAAATTCATGGTTATTCCTGGATTGATGAAAGGTCACTTACACCTGTAGGCTACATTGTATTTGGGAAAAGCAAAAGGTATAAGCATAATGTTATTTATTTATGTTTTATGTATTTATAAACAAAAACATCTCTGTCAGTTCCATGCCGTTTTCAACAGCTATCAAAAAACAAAGGTCATTTTTGGATGGATGGATTTTTTGTGAATGTTTCTTCTTCTACATAAGATTTTAGTCATCTTTAGTTCATGTAATACTTTATTGTCAATGCACAAATTAAGTAACAGTACTCTGAAACGTTATTGTTAATGCACAAATTAAGTAACAGTAGTCTAAAACGAAATGCTGTTTTACATCTAACCAGTGGTGCAAATAACTGACATGTCCAAATGGGCCTTGATGAAATGCGTCGCTAGACTGTTCAATACACATTTTAACGGGCCAAAGTTGAAGAGCTTTTGTCCGTTATTGTTCGTGCAAATATAGGCTGATTCATGTTCCCTTGCATTGTGTAACTGAGGTCCATGGCTAGTCTGGCTTTCATCAGACCAAGCTCAATCTTTTAAGAAATCAAAAAAATAAATAGCGGGCAGATCAGGCTGGGTTCACCCAGCCTAGTCCATAGGCACCCCGATATTGTTTAATTTTCCCGATTGAGATATACACACTCTGGCTATTCTAAATGCAAAATGCATCAGGGAGTTATGACAAAACTGTAACTAACAAACTAGATCCTAATAGAAAGCTGTTAGCTTCCCTAAGCTACAGGTAGGATTATAAGGTAGGCCTATTTACAACATAAATTGTCAATAGGCTATGCTGGCGACACAAAATAAATCTCCTTTGAAACCAATGGCTTACTTTACAGTATCAAGCCGGACTTAAACTGCCATATCGCGGGTGAAAAGTTGTAATAACATTCACGCAGCTCCATGAGTCAAGGAAAGCGCGAATGAAGTAGCCACTTCTAAATGGGACCCACTACACAGTAGCATAAGGTGTTTTGCTAAAGCAGCCATAATGAAATGAAGGTGTCATTGTTTGGGTACTTCACACACACTTGCTTTTTAATTGCTTTTCATTTTTTTCATATATAAGTCGCACCTGACTATAAGTCGCAGAACCAGCCAAACTATGAAAAAAAGTGTGACTTATTAGTGTGTTATTGGACATGGACACGATGCTCTTCTCCTCCACTGTGGGGTTAGAGTAATGGACACAATGCTGTTCTCCTCCACTGTGGGGTTAGAGTAATGGACACACACACACATGCCCACACACACTCAGGCACGTACGCACACACACGCATGCACACATGCATACACACACACACACACACACACACACACACACACATAAATATGCTCATCATATGCTCATGAGTGTGCAGCGATGAAGCCACATCCTCCCACTGAGCTGCATGCAGCTGAGACCATTACCACAAGTCCAGCTAAAGGTGACACACACACACACACACACACACATGCAAGCACACACATGTGCACCCCCACACACACGCACACACACATACACACATACTGTACATATACGCCACTGAGATATAAATATGCTCATCAACTCAGCACGTCTCAGATATTACAGGTCAGGCAGAGAGGCTCTCTGGACTTTTACAATTTTTTTAATTACAGTTTTTGCTTGAACACTTTTTGCAAAACTCGGCTCATTTTGTCAAAACTTTACACACAAGCACAGAAGACACAACACTGGGAAATAAAGCATTCACATCTGTGTCCAATTGAAACTCTGCTATCAAAACCTAACAATCCTGTCAAAATGTCACTCTGATGACAAAATGATACACACTTCATATGCATCATATGAATACACTTTCAGATTGGCAGCAACACACTAGTGTACTTTATATAAAACACTGCAGTCTTTAATGTTCAATGCTTTTATTCAGTTCATTTGTTATGTTTTTTTCCAACAAAGGTTTTGACAAAAAACAAAAATGAAAGTACTGAAAGGTTACAAATGACATCACCTCAATACTGTACATCACAGTGCTATACTTTACAGTTCAGTACAGTAACGCAAAAATGAAAACAAAAATACACTAAAACAGGCTAAATAGCCGTGGTGGACTCTGCCCAGGCTTAGATGTGGTGGACTCTGCCCAGGCTTAGATGTGGTGGACTCTGCCCAGGCTTAGATGTGGTGGACTCACACTACTGTAAACAGGCTTAGATGTGGTGGACTCACACTACTGTAAACAGGCTTAGATGTGGTGGACTCTCTGCCCAGCTTCCCTCATTGTCAGGCCATGATTTATCACATGATCCACCAAAGTTTCTCTAATATCATCTGACATATTGTTCCGTGCAAAGCCTCTTCCACCACCTCCTACTCCTCTCTCTCTCTCTTTGTCTTCCTCTACCTCTTGCTCTCCCTGCCTCCATACTTGCAAAGTTCTCAAAATGGCTCAACTGAGGCCTATTTGTGGCTGGCTGATTGGTGTTCAGTTTTGTAAGTAAGTATTTTCAAGTGTGTGTCTAAGTGTTTTCAATCACCCAATGTGTTTTGCATTTTGAATAGATGTGTTATTCCAATGGTACCCATGAACAAAGTGTCTTATGTATGAAATAGTGTGTAGTGTGCAGGAGCAAGTGTGTTGCAGAATTACAACTAACGTGCAAAGCAGCGCTTTTGTTTAAGATATGGTTACACTGTGTTTAGGGTATAGTAACAAAAGCTTCAAGTTTTGTTACTTTGGTCTAAGCATGTGTCTATAGTGTTCAAGCAATGGGCAAAAACTGTAATCTACAGCGGCCCCACCTGTACAGAACTTCAACACCTCGTCTCTAAGTAACATTCTGCCTCTGTAGAAGAACTCAGTCTTAGTTCTGTTTTACAGTAATACACAACATCTCTGTCTGGAGTGTGTGGTGTGGGGCGTTGGCTAAAAGGCATTACAGAACAGGAAACACGGAGGAGGGACACCACCAAAGCCACAGACCAATCACAGCACAGAGATCAGCTCATATGAACAGACCAGCCAATCACAGCACAGAGATCAGCTCATATGAACAGGCCAGTCGCTTGGTCACATCAGACAGAGATCAACAGAGATCGACGGCTGTGCGGAATCTTCTGGGTTGTGATGTTTCTTCTGCTGGTCATTGGACTGATGAGCACCACTGGGCCTGCAGGTCAGACACACTGAATGACTTCATGTCAACTGACTGTGCTGTATATCTGTCTGTATATCTGCTGTAGTGTGTGTGTGTGCGTGTGTGTGTGTGTGTGTGTGTGTGTGTGTGTGTGTGTGTGTGTGTGTGTGTGTGTGTGTATGTGTGTGTGTGTGTGTGCGCGGCGGGTGGGTGTGTGTGTGTGTGTGTGTAAAATGTAGGGAACCTAGAGGAGTTTCCTACAGGACAATAAAATAGTTAATGTGAACAAACATCAGATCAAAGACTGAACACGTCCTGCACGTGTATATATGCACTAAATCAACAGTGTAGCATGTCCACGTGTATATACATGGGCGGACTGGCCATCTGGCATACCGGGCATTTTCCCGGTGGGCCGACGCACCTTTTGGTCCGATAGAATAGGCTATATATAATTTAATCATTTTGGCCAACGGTCGGCCCAAAGGAAGGACAATCAGCGGCCCATTGGTTACATTTCCATATTGACACTCGACTGATCCAATAACAGCTCACGTCAGGCCCCACCTCTCGCATTTTGGCTCAGAGCCAGGATTTTGTGAGCCATCAAAAGTTAATCGAAGTTGCCTACACGAAATTGCAGCGGGTGCCGGTAGTGACAATAGTGCAAAAGTAACACCAATGTAGAGGCTTCAAAAATACAATATTGCAGATAGGCTAGCATATGTCAGCAACATATTGAAGTCTGTAGAGTTTGAACGAGGATGTAAGCAAGCATACAGAGGGTAGTGAGCAGGTGGTGGAGCCTACAGTAGTTGAGGCTACATGATAAGAACTCAGTGGTGGAGCAGGTGGGCTATGTGTGACATGACATTCTGACGATGATGATTATGATGACTTATTAATTGCGATAATGTAATGATATGGTAATGATAACGTAAGGCCATGCTGTGATTATAATAACAAATAGTGCAAATTAAATGTTCTAAATGAATTATTTGCAAACCCGGACAGCAAAAGACCGTCAAATGGATGTTAATTGTTGGTCAGATTGATCAGTTTCCGTCAGACGCCCAAAATTCAACATCGATGGCATGAGTGGTGGTTGGTCTCTTAGTCCATGAGCCACAGGCCCAAAAAGGGGAATATCACTACCACTTTTTTTTCAAATCAGAGGTCAACTTTGAAGGCCTGTACAGCCACAAAGCTACAAGATCCAACTTGCTATCATACCATTTTATACTCCAGAGATATGTAGCTTTCAGAAAAATATAGTGAGAATTTGCCCCCCCCCCAAGTGGTAGTGACGACCCCCTGTGGCTCATGGACTATCTCAAAGTAGAGCGTCGAAAGGGTTCTATCTTGGAAGGGTTATCATGGTAAAGATGGGCTAACAGACTGTAGACTGGAAGGGTTATCATGGTAAAGATGGGCTAACAGACTGTAGACTGGAAGGGTTATCATGGTAAAGATGGGCTAAAAGACTGTAGACTGAGGGAAATGTAGGCTACAAAACATCAAGTCATATTCATGCACAAGCCAACTAAGCTATATATACAGTAACCTAAACGATAGGCTACTGGAAGACATTAAAGATAATTAGTTAATGTAGCTATAATGTTCCAAAATGTACCAGCAATGTAGTATAGCCTACAGGAATAAAATATTTCCAGCCACAGGCCTGTTTATTTCGTGTTGTTTCAGGTAATTTAGCTCTTTACACATAGGCTTCAGTAGCCTAACTGTTTGGTGCTGCTGTCAGTTGAGCATTGTTTAAATGTAGCCTATTGAATAATTTGAAATGATACTTTGAATTCAAGCAGAAACCCTTCTTTAATAATTGCTTGTATAGCCTAGGCTACTTGAATATGGAGATCATGTGCTCCTTGGCTACCTCTGATCAGTCAGAGTGATAGCCAATGAGGCCTACATCACTTTCAGTGCTCCATTACAGTTGAACATATATGCATATTTAAGGGTAATGCAAAGATTTTGTATTTAATTAGGTGTGCCCGACCGATTTGAGGGCCGCTTGGGTCCAATATGCCAGGGCCGATTTTTGGTCCCAGTCCGCCCCTGTGTATATATGTACTAAATCAACAGCGTAGCATGTCCTGCACGTGTATATATGTACACTATTAGATACACATCGAGGTGCTTCCTCCTACATATATATATATATATATATATATATATATATATATATATATATATATATATACATAGATTATGTACGTGATAAACAACATAGTTGGTCATATGTGCATATATGCATATAAACAGCATAGTTGGTCATGTGTATTTAAACAGCATACTTGATCATATGTGCATTTTAAAAAGCATAGTTGGTCATGTGTGTATTTAAACAGCATAGTTGGTCAGGTGTATTTAAATAGCATAGTTGGTCAGGTGTATTTAAATAGCATAGTTGGTCAGGTGTATTTAAATAGCATAGTTGGTCAGGTGTATTTAAATAGCATAGTTGGTTGAAAGGGGCAGAGCAAAGCGGCCTACTCCAAAAGAGTGAGCCTGAGAAGTCTTTGGCACGTTCCTTATGGCCTCCTTACACCAAACAACTTTGACAAGATTTGGGAAAGATTCTTGAAAGATTGGAGTCTTTTAACTAATGCCCCCATTCAAGCTGTACTCAAAAGAATCTTTCTCAAATCTTGTCAAAGTTGTTTGGTGTAAGGAGGCCATTAGATACACAATGTATGTTATATGCACTGGAGAAAAAACACTTAGATACACTGTGTATCAGCCCTGCCCCCTTCCAACACCGATTTTGACTCCACTCACCAGATCTGCATCCCCATCTACTAATGAGTCTCATTTCACTCATTTCAGTTAATCCTCTGCACCTGTCCACGCCCCTATTTAAACCCTCCTGTTTAGCCTCTCTTTGTGTTGTCTTGATTCAGACGCCGATTACTGAACCGTGTATGCGTTCCTATTCTCATTGCTCGTTCTCTGTTTTGGCTGGTATCTCATGTGTGTTTTATTAATTGCCCTTATGCAAGTTTTGTTTTGGGAATTAAATACAAGAGTCCTGCACTTGCGTTTGGTCTCATCCTTCCTTGACACACTGTAAAAAAGTCACTAAAAAACACTTAGATATACTGTATCTAAGATATACTGTTGGGCTGTCCAATTTATGAAACCATATTACATTAGATAAAACAGTCTAGTTTTGAATGAAACAACCTAATTGTGTTCAAATAGTCATTCCAATTGAGTAATCCACTTCCCTAATTGAATCACGTAAAGTAAGCGTATATACTGGGGTTGTCACAGTTACTAAAACCACAAAACATGAAGCAAGTACTGAACCAGTACAAAGTATCAAAATTAACTTCCTTTAACACTGATGTTGCAATACTACATCTGAATGCCTGTATTCTCAGTACATGTGTCCCCATGTCAAAATGATGTTGATATTACTTGAATATTTCATGTCAACTTAATTTAAACAATTTCATTGGATTTACTTGATAAAATTGGGTAACTCCAGCATGACCCTTGGATCATAGGACCCTGGGAACACAAGACCTTAGGAACATAGGATCCTTGGATCATAGGACCCTGGGAATGTAGGATCCTTGGAGCATAGGATCCTTGAAACATAAGACCCAAGGAATGTACCCTGGGAACATAGGATCCTTGGATCATAGGACGCTGTGAATGTAGGACTCTTGGAACATAGGACCCTGTTAATGAAGGACCTATTGGTCCCATTATGTGTCATATCAATCTGGGGAACCCAGGAGCCTGAGTAGATGGAGTGTAGGGATGAGCCCAAATCAACACAGTGTGAAATGGCAATGAGCGCACCACTAGGAGTCTAATGTACGCGTTCTCTTCCAGCAGTGCTCTTTTGTAGCGGGTGTAAATGACTTTATGCCATAATGGCATTGAACTTGAATGTGAACTCTTGGACACGCTGTGTCACTCATGATGCTCATCATTGTTGTGTCTCTACAGTGTCTGCAGCTGAGCTGCTTGTGCTGGAGGGAGGATCGGTCACTCTGAATGTAACAGGACATGAAGACAAACATGACTTAAAAAGAATTGCATGGAGTTTCCAGAATCAAGATGTTGTGGAGTACACTCATAAAATCAGCTTTGTGGAATATGAGAGGGATTATGAAGACAGAGTGGAGTTTGATGTGAACACCTTCTCCCTGCGGCTGAAGAATCTGCAGAAGACGGACTCTGGACACTACAAAGCAGAGAGGAGTACACATGGAAAACCAATAGAGACTGTAGCTCAATACATGCTTTATGTCCTGGGTGAGAGCATCAGATACATTTATCAACAAGGGGCATGTTATGAATATGCTTCTTGTTATTCCTCTTTGTAAGTGATGTAAGTGTGTGTGTGTGTGTGTGGTGTGTGTGTGTGTGTGTGTGTGTGTTTCTGCATACAGTATGTGGCGTAACTCATTTATGTATTCTATTTATTTATTTATCTATATTCTTATATTCCCAAGTCAAGGAACGTGGTAGAATCATAATATGCAGATCACTCCCACACACACACACACACACACACACACACACACACAGGAACATCATCTGACACCGCTGCCCCTACACACACACAGCAATCCAGACTATTCTCATTTGTAGATCCAAGTGCTACCAGAGCTGAAGCTTCCGTCTCTATCTCCCCTTGATGACCCAACTCTTTTCCAAACACTTCTGACCGCCCAACACACCTAACATGCTCCATCTCCTTTGACTACTACTGCACTCTCTTCCTCTGGGTGTAGTAGTTACTGTTGTAGTATTTACTGGTGTAGTATTTACTGTAAGTAGTATTTATTGTTGCAGTATTAATTGTTATTAAAGAAGCCCTACGCAGGTCTGGTTATTCCTTTGCTGTTTCTGGGTTTTCGCCTGATTTGGGCTCATATTTTTCACGACATAGCTCCCCTGCAGCTTCGTAGCAAGTGACTGCTTTCGCTAAACCCCCACTAGCTAGCGAGCTAGCCATCAATAAACCAAGCTAAACACAAAGGGCTCACAATAAAGCGGTTGAGCAAACACATTGTTCAAGAGACTATCAAATCATATTACAAAAAGTTCACCCAAGGGTAGGCTACTTACAATTTCAACAGCAACAAAGCCAAGTCGGTCCGCGTTTGCAGTCTTCTTAGAAACTACAATCTGACTACATTTTCGAGTATTTCCGCCGAGTCACATCCGATGTGTTCGGACCCGACCAGAAAGTTGCATATTAGTTTTTTTTTCGCACTAGGGGAGGCAAGCACCCACCAAACGACCCAAAAAGTGTTGTAGAACCATCAGAACGACTCTCAACCTGCATAATTAAGGTCATTTTTGCTAAAATTGTTGCATAGGGCCTCTTTAAAGGTCTCATTGGATAAAAGCTGCTAAATGTAAAAGTATAGTGGTGTGTTTTGCAGAGCCTGTAGCAGCCCCCACTCTGACTGTGGTGTGTGTGTGTGCGTGTGTGTGCGTGTGTGTGTGTGCGTGTGTGTGTGTGTGCGCGTGTGTGTGTGTGTGTGTGTTTAACAGAGCCTGCAGCAGTCCCACTCTGACTGTGGTGTGTGTGTGTGAGTGTGTGCGTGCGTGTGTGTGTGTGCGTGTGTGTGTGTGTGTGTGTGTGTGTGTGTGTTTAACAGAGCCTGCAGCAGCCCCCACTCTGACTGTGGTGTGTGTGTGTGAGTGTGCGTGCGTGTGTGTGTGTGTGTGTGTGTGGCGCGTGTGTGTGTGTGTGTGTTTGTTTAACAGAGCCTGCAGCAGCCCCCACTCTGACTGTGGTGTGTGTGTGTGTGTGCGTGTGTGTGTGCGTGCGTGCGTGCGTGCGTGTGTGTGTGTGTGTGTGTGTGTGTGTGTGTGTGTGTGTGTGTGTGTGTGTGTGTGTGTGTGCGTGCGTGTGTGTGTTTAACAGAGCCTGCAGCAGCCCCCACTCTGACTGTGGTATGTGTGTGTGTGTGTGTGTGTGTGTGTGTGTGTGTGTGTGTGTGTGTGTGTGTTTAACAGAGCATGCAGCCCTACTCTGACTTGTGTGGTGTGTGTGTGTGTGTGTGTGTGTGTGTGTGTGTGTTTAACAGAGCCTGCAGCAGCCCCCACTCTGACTGTGGTATGTGTGTGTGTGTGTGTGTGTGTGTGTGTGTGTGTGTGTGTGTGTGTGTGTGTTTAACAGAGTATGCAGCAGCCCCTACTCTGACTGTGGTGTGTGTGTGTGTGTGTGTGTGTGTGTGTGTGTGTGTAACAGAGCCTGCAGCAGCCCCCACTCTGACTGTGGTGTCTAACTGGTCCAGCAGTGACTCCTGTAGTGTGACTCTAAACTGCACAGGACTCAACGTATCTCTGATCTCCAGCTGTAACGGCACCTTCTGCTCTCAGGAGGAAGGAGTCACATCCCTCTCCATCTCTCTCAACCACAACGCTGTCTCCTGTAACCATAGCAACCCTGTTAGCTGGAGCCAGACACACACCATGGACCTTAAGCCACTCTGCCCACTGTACAGAGGTGAGACATACTAACACGAGGTTCATTAGCACAGACAGGTCACGATAAACAAGTACAATACGCATGGTATAAAAGATAAACAATACACATACGAGTGCGGTGGCAGTGCATGAATGTAGCATGACTTGTAAATACGTTGTTTCCTGTGTCATAGTGTAGTTTTACACATGTAATAAGAAAGCAACCATGTAACTGCAACAAGATATATATTTATGAATATGGGAGGAATACCCACCCCAAACATGCACATACACCATTAACATGTTGTGACTCATTTCAGATGATTTAGCGCCCCCTGCTGGAATGTCTCCATGTCTGCTGAAGGCCCTGCTGGTGACTGTAGTTCTGATCACCATGGTTACTGCTGTCATCACTGTTCACATCAGAGTGAAACTTGATAAATCAAAATAAATGTGTGCGCACACACAAAAAGCTCACAGGAATCGAATCCGACACAAACATCCGAGTCTCGGAGCTTAAAATCCAACCTGTCTTTCCGTCTTTGTGTTCAAGTCATTTTTCCCCTGTGGGAGGTCGGAATGTGGCTATAATATGCTGCTCCTATAGGCTATGCTCCTATAGGCTATAGGCTATGCTCCTATAGGCTATGTTCCTATAGGCTATGCTCTTATAGGCTATGCTCCTATAGGCTATGTTCCTAAAGGCTATGCTCTTATAAGCTATGCTCTTATAGGCTATGCTCCTATAGGCTAAAGGCTATGCTCCTATAGGCTATGCTCCGTAGCCGGCCGATTGTGCAATTGGTTGGGTGAGGACGTAGACTACAGTAGGCTGTGTGTGTGTGAGAGAGGGAGGAGGGAGGCGTGTGTGATAGCGTGTGTGTGTTGCCATCATAAGTGTAGTCCAGTTTACTTCACCTGTACAGTATGTTGTGCCACTATCAGGGTTGGGTCAGATTACTTTGAAATGTAATCCATTACTGACTACAAATTACATGGCAATTTTTGTAATCAGCAATGTAATCAGTTGGATTACCAAAAACATGTAACGTAATCTGATTACTTTTAGATTACTTCAATAAATATGCCCATTAAGTAAAAGATACCACCACAGAATTGATGCACTCAGAATTGATCCACTCTTCTCCAAACATGCACAACTCAGTTTAACCTTTATAAGGGCACACCTGGACAAAGAATTTAGCTTTCGCTGGATTTTTGTGACCCAGGGACATGGCCTGAGATTGGCATAAAAAAGGGAAGCATTAAACCCAAATGACACCATGTCCACTTCAATTGTGGGGGTGAGAAAATTACTATTTTGGGATGTTTTTCAACCAGGGGGACCTAGTGACTTTCTCAAAGTAAACGGTAACACTAAACCAAGAGGCTACATTAAGATTAGGAGGAAAAGATCAGGCAGTTTGCCGAGAGACCTGCCCCAATAGTATGTAAGTTAGTAAGTAAATATATCTTTTGATCCCAAGATTTTGAAGCCCAAAGGCCTAAGCCCTAACCAGTAGGCCATGGCTGCCCTAAAAGGCAGCATTTGAACATTAAACCACACAATGATCCAAAACATACAGCCAAACAAGGCAAGAAATGGTTAACAGAGAACAATATCAATATTTTAGAGCGGACCTCAATCCGTCAAAAAAGTGAGCACAAGGCCAAAGTGATGGCAAATAATCACTCCTGCCTCAAAACCCAGATTGCTGCTAAAAAGGTGCAGTCTACAATCATTGTGGAGACATGAAGAGGCTTGGTGGGTATTATGAACCATTTTGAGAGCTGTGGTGGCAAATAAATAAATACATTTTGGGGCAGCCGTGTTAGCGCTTCGGACTTGTGACCGGAGGGTTGCTGGTTCGAACCCCGACCAGTAGGCACGACTGAAGTGCCCTTGAGCAAGGCAACTAACCCCTCACTGCTTCCCGGGCGCCCGCTGTTGTTGCAGGCAGCTCACTGCGCCCGATTAGTGTGTGCTTCACCTCACTGTGTGTTCACTGTGTGCTGAGTGTGTTTCACTAATTCACGGATTGGGATAAATGCAGAGACCAAATTTCCCTCACGGGATCAAAAGAGTATATACTATACTAAAGATGTTTCCAGTGATTGTTTAAAAAGGGTATGAATAATTTTGAACACGCAATTTTTCATAAAAATGTTAAAAAAGATAAAAACACTTTTTTTTATTCCATGTTTTTACCACATTGTCTTGCAACCTTTTGGCATGTGCAAGTGTCATTTTAAGTAAGAACAAACATATTGGTCAAGAGAAAATCAATATTTGCCAGGGGTATGAATAATTTTGTTCTTAACTATATCTTAAAAAAGTCTTAAAGGTGAACATCCGAATGAACTGCTTGTCAAATTAAAAGATAGCTAGGCTATCATAAAAAAGTTGCATTGTTTGCATGATAAAATGTAATCAGGTAATCCACAACAATGTAACTGTAATCTGATTACACAATTGTTTTATTGTAATCTGGGCTGATTATAGTTACTTGATTTTTTGTAATCTGATTCACGTAATCCAGATACATGTAATCCGTTACTACCCAACCCTGGCCACTATACATTGTGTATGTCATGTACATTACATGCAACTTCCACTTATGATTTCATGTGATTGTCATGATGGTAAAATCTTGAATAACGGTATTACACCCCTGCTGAAAAAAACAGTTTATGCTGGTAGCTGGTTTTAGCTGGTCTTTGCTGGTTTTCTTCCAGCTCTTGCTGGTCTTTGCTGGTGTAGCTGGTTGGACCACCAGCTGGATATGCTGGCATGACCATCTGAGGAAGCTGGTCATGCTGGTTTGACCAGCCTGTCGTGTGGGATACAGCTGGTGCAAGATGGTCATGCTGGTGACCAGCTTGCCAAGCTTGACATTGTTGGTGTAGGATGGTCATGCTGGTTTGACCAACATAAACTGGCACGGCCAGTTAAACCAGCAGTGTAGACCAGCAACACCAGCTAAAATGACCAGCTTGAGGTGGTACGACAAGCAAAACCAGCTGAATTACCATCGTTAGGTGGGTAAACCAGCTGAAGGTATGTTTTCGCAAGAGATTTGCTGGTCTAGCTGGTCAACCATCATAGGGTGGTCAAACAAGCTGGTCAACCAGCAAACCACCTTTAGCTGGTCAGGCTGTTTTTTTCAGCAGGGACGTTACAATGTGTCAATTGAAGCTAAATGATACATTGTGGTTGTGCTGTGCTGTTTTAGAGACATCGAGGAATGCTGCCCCATGTTCTGTGGACACATTTGTTGTGTATGGAATTTCATTGCATTGATATGTTGTGTCCCTTTAAATTGTCATGCAAATAAAGCTTATTGAGTTGAGAGACAGAGAGACATGAGTGTGCGTTTACATACATGGCCATAGTTTGTGCATAGAGCTCATAGTTTACAGCTAACAGTATAAATATATTAATGTGATATTAATGCAGGTTCCATGTGGAATCCATATCTGCTCCACTCTAGAGGGTTCAGCTCTCATATGAATCCATATCTGCTCCACTCTAGAGGGTTCAGCTCTCATATGAATCCATATCTGCTCCACTCTAGAGCTGTCATATGAATCCATATCTGCTCCACTCTAGAGCTGTCATATGAATCCATATCTGCTTCACTCTAGAGGGTTCAGCTCTCATATGAATCCATATCTGCTCCACTCTAGAGGGTTCAGCTCTCATATGAATCCATATCTGCTCCACTCTAGAGGGGTCAGCTCTCATATGAATCCATATCTGCTCCACTCTAGAGGGTTCAGCTCTCATATGAATCCATATCTGCTCCACTCTAGAGCACTCATATGAATCCATTTCTGCTCCACTCTAGAGGGTTCAGCTCTCATATGAATCCATATCTGCTCCACTCTAGAGGGTTCAGCTCTCACATTATGCCTCATAGGGGGTTTGTGCAGACTGTTTAGTGAGGAATAATGAGCAGGGAAGGAAGAGGGACACAGAGCTCAGGAACTCCTGATTTAATCAGAACACTTTTATTTACACTTATCCGCCAAGTCCAGTCTTTCCCAACAACATCTTCATCTTAATTTAAACAAATGAATGGTAGACTATTAATGAACCGGTGGCCGGAAAAGACGTAACATTTTCCAGATTAGGAAATATTCCTTAATTGTGTGTGATTAAATAAAGATGCATAGCCTACAATTGTGTAACGTCAGCGCTCATTCAATGTCTATCGTCTGCGCAAGTGAAACTGAATTTAATCATAAAGACACCTTTCTCAGCAACTTTTCTGTTCAATCAGCATAATTGGCATTACGATCCACCCGACGTTTCCCCTGTCTACCCCGTTAAACTTCAGGCTCTCGTGTTTTGCTGAAAGATATTACTCAGCAGATCACCCTAGTAGATAACCAGAATTACAGTCTCTAGAATTGTAGGTCAGAATGTAATGGGCCACTACGAGCCGGGAGAGCTCACTTTAAGTGATATTTTTTCTGGTCGTGATAATTTGTGAGCACGTTTTCCTTTAATTAAGCCCTCGAATTAATAAAACGTGAGCACGCGTTTTCTTTAATTGAGCCCTCAGATTAATACAACGTGACCCCGTTGTAGGCCTAAATTGAGCTCTCGAAATATGTATTTCGTGCTCACATTTAGTAATTCCGACATTTTCTCACTGCTCGCCCGTGCTGTGGTGGCAACTTCATGTTACCTTGACATGGACTAGGCCTACAGCTGTCTGTAACAGTTCATATTGGTAATGTGATGATAACCGTAAGCAGCTAATTAAAGACTTTAGGTGGTCATGTTTTATAGCGGACTTCTACTCTTTGTAGCAGGGGCACTGTGGTGTCAACCGCCAGCTATGGAGACCCATAATGGGGAAATTCTACAAAAGGCTACTCGGGGCTCTGTTGTAGCCTAATGACCCGGTTTCCACTATCTCCTGGATTGTTGACTTAACTGTGAGGTCTAGAAGTCAATCGAGAAGCACATCAGCACAAGCTCCCAAACAATTACAACCACGTAGACCTACTGTTGGTACAAATAGGCTACCTGCGTATTAGTAGTATCGCCTAATACCCACCCAATACAATAAGGTTCCCTCTGGCCGATGGGCCTCACCGCATATAACCGCAGCGCACACCAATGATGCACACAACGAGGTAAGCTTTGATCACGGACTATGAAGCGGAGACATAAACGGTGTAGCTTCCACGATGCTCAGCTTCTCAGGCTATGTAGCCCAGCTCACACCGTTCGCGATAAACACCACAGCTCTGCATACACTTGGACCTCAACAAACACTCAAAACTTAAAACATTCAGCTGGGCGATGTTGGCAGGGGCCCTGTACAAACACACACACAATCATCTGCTCTCCCACCTACAGCCTACCTAGCGGGGCTATAACCAGGTGCACTGCAATCAATGAGATTCCCTCGTCACTACAAGCGACACACCTCCTCGCGTCATTCCGGGATACCCCTTGACACCACACTATGTTTTTTTGTGCACACAATTGAATTTCTTCAAGCCCCACGTTTTAATTATTAGTGGGTGCGTTTTAGTAGATCGAGATCTGAATATACTATAAACGTGCTCATGTTTACATGTGTCAAGACAATATTGAGTGCACTTACAAATTGTGGCCACGTTTAAGTAGATCGTGCTCACAATGTTCTATAACCATGTTCACAAATTGTGCTCTCACGTTTTATTAAATCGTGCCCTCGTTTTATTAAATGTCGATGCTTTAGTAAATAGTGCACTCGTTTAATAAATTGTGCCCTTTCGTTTTACTATGCTTAAAATGAGAGCTCAATTTAGTAAAATGAAACTCACACTATAGTAAAACGAGAGCACAATATAGTAAATTGTGCACCGCGATTTAGTAAACCGGCGCACAATTTAGTAAAGCGAATGACGATTTAGTAAAAGCGAAAGTGCACAATATAAGTTAAACGAGGGCACAATTTGGTTAAACAAGAGCACAATTTAGTAAAACGAAACAATGTAGTAAAAACGAATACATTCTCTCAACATGCAAAACATTTTTCGCGATGACCCCTCTAGGGCTCCGTAGGCCACAGATGGTAAACACAATTGCATTAACTTAAAACTATCTAGTCGATTATAACCTAAAACTAGCTTAGAAACTAACTAGATTAAAATGCCACAGCCCATACTGATTTTTCTTTTTTAGAATATAGATATTAAGAGAATAAATCATTATGCAAATACTTTTACTTTTAATACTTAAAGTACATTTAAAAGCAGGTACTTTTTTACTTTTACTTAAGTAGGGTTGTCATTGTGGTACTTTTACTTTTACTAAAGTAAATATTTCTCTGTGTATTTGTACTTTTACTTAAGTACTGAGTTTCAGTACTTCCTCCACCACTGCTAACAACGCAGCCTGGGCTACTGATACTCGTAACAGCAACACACATGGACCTGTCCCTCGTTAGAAACTCCTAAAACCTTTTACCCTCTCAGTGCGAACATCCAGTTTTGGCATTGGTCTGCCGTCAGATTTAGTTTGACATTGTTGTTGAAGAGGTAGTTTGTTAAAATGTTCTTTTACTTAAAACTTCAAATCCCTAGCTGCCATAATAACACTTGCTATCGTGATCTGATCTCAAAAACTAAACAATGTGGAAAGCCGATAGACATTTGCAACACAGGTTTTCTCAGTTACAAAATAAACTCAAAATATTATTCCCTTTCTAAGATGCTGACGGAAAAAAGGCATAACAGCCATATTGCTAGGAGGAGTTGCATTCCAAAGAGGGATGTGACATATTATGTCCAGAGAGAGAGAGAGAACAGTAATGTGGTGAGCCCGTCTGCCACAATAACTGGTCTGGTCTCAAATGAAAGGTAACACTTTGAGGTTTCTTGTGGACTATGTAGAGTGTATGTCAGGTGTTCTGATATAGACTGACTACACAAAATATGGAATAAATACAAAAAAGTTTATATTGTTACATTTACTTTGTTGGTTAAATAAGTGTGTATAAGATAGACTATACATCTGTACAACTAAATTTGGATAATACAACAAGTTTCAATTTCTATGGATCCATTTCAGTACCCAATATGTTGCATCTACTTCTATTGTGCTGCAGCTACACTGCAGCCAGAGGTCAGGGTAGCAATTCAAAGCTATGGAGGGGCATTTTGGATCAAATTTAATTGAGACATAATAAGATTAATCTGTGAATGTAAAGCACTATACATGGAACATGTGCATAAAAAAAAGTTGTCATTTGTGGATTCCCAAGAGTCAAAAGCTTTCAAATGGTGTATAACATTACTATGCTACATTAGCAACATGGTGCATACAATTGATTTAGAATGTTGGGGGAGGTTGGGAAGGGGGGTAAATGTCCCGCCGGCCGGACACTGAAGATGAACTGGTTTTAAACACAAAACCTCATCTCCACGTCTCCTCCACTCTAGAGCTCTCATATGAATCCATATCTGCTCCACTCTAGAGCTCTCATATGAATCCATATCTGCTCCACTCTAGAGGGTTCAGCTCTCATATGAATCCATATCTGCTCCACTCTAGAGGGGTCAGCTCTCATATGAATCCATATCTGCTCCACTCTAGAGCACTCATATGAATCCATATCTGCTCCACTCTAGAGCACTCATATGAATCCATATCTGCTCCACTCTAGAGGGTTCAGCTCTCATATGCATGTGCCTCATAGGGGCTTTGTGCAGACTGTTTAGCGAGGAATATGTGGTAGATTCTTTTGAAGATGTCATGTGTTGCCAGGCAGCAGCCGAGAGATATATGTAGTAAAGTTCATGAAGAGTTCACACACACACACACACACACAATTTACTTCCTGATTGATTAGATCTGTACATTAGCAATGAGGTGGCCAGGCAGAGGCTGGGGCAGGATGTCATGCACGTGCGCAAACGTGACACAGGCCTACCGGGGATTATTTAATCATTTTTGTGGCAGCTCAGTGAGCTCATCCACCTATATGATTTATTGAATATATACTGATTGGCTACAAGGGGGTCTGCCGATTACATAGGGGGCAGACACCGGGCCAGGGTTGGCCATACATAAAAAAGGAGGTGTTTTTGACCGCATACAAAAACTTTCCCCCAAGGGAACAAACTTCAGAGCGTGCGCTGCCTTCTCCCCAAGGCTCAACAATGGAGTCT
>NC_063207.1:1568165-1608007 GCF_017589495.1 Alosa alosa | reverse complement strand
TATATGTAGAATATATTTCCAGCAATGGAGAAGCACAGGTGTGAAGTGCAAGCTGAGGTGCGGGCCTGTTTTTTCCCCCTTAATTATGACCATTAGGGCTTAATTTGTCCTTAGGGGTTACTTAAGGGTGTTATACAGAATACCTTAAATGATTTCCTTAGTTAAGGAAAAACATTAAGGGATTCACTGCATTAAAAGGGATTTTTCGGCACGAAAATTCTATAGTTAACAACCCACTGAACACAGTAAAGCTTAATGATCTTATCATTCATCCTACCTTAATAATATTCACTGAAATTAACCAGGTAGCAAGTAAAGCATGTTATAGACATGAACTGAACAACACTACTAGCTGGCTAGTTAAAGATGATCCAGTGCACCAAAACAAACTTTTTTTGTTAACGTTTGCCTAGCGAATCGAGCCAAAGCTCATGGTAGGCTAACAAGACATCCACATGAATTCTTTTAAAGTGTAATTCCAGCGAAAATTAACCCAAGGGTGTTTTTCTGCATTAAAACACATCAAATAAGCCTTGGAGACAGTAATTTTCGTTGATCAACCACTACAGAGCTTGGCTTGATATGCTATAGCCCCAAATCGCAAACAGTGGTGTAGCTATGGGCAGTAAGCTAAACGCTTCCCAAATAGCATTTTTTAACCAGTAATATTGTTCAAAACAGCACCAAACCTGGTCAGTAGCTTGCTTAGGGCCTCTACACATAAAACGAAGCACCAACAACCTAGTTAGCGAACCCGGAGTTTATTACAGAAGACTGTTAAGAACACTTAACAACATCCAGGATAACAAAAAAATCCCAGCAATCCCTTATCTAGGTTTTGTGAAATAGCCCTCTGGAGTAACTTTTCGCTTGTTTTGAAGGAAGCGTCATTTAGAATTTTTGCAATGACGAAATCTTGTGTTGTTGTTGACGGAAGGAGGAATGTACTCCTGAGCACTTAAAAAGGGGGGTTGGGGTGTCGTTGATAGACTTCTCGAGTCTTAAAAGAAAGTCAAATCAAGCAAATTATTATGGCTACATTAAAACAAGCTTCTGGATACATTATAAATTGGCTCATCTGTGTTTGTGTGGTAAGTAAAGAACAGAGTCATTCTGTGTCAAATCAGACAGAATCCAGGAGAATGGTTGCAGCATTGTCTCAGATTTTTCTCAGAGTTTGTCTATAGCACATTTAAAAAACAAAGTTCTGTATAGCATACATATCGTAACACCCCCAATTATCACCACTTTTATTCAGAAATTCTAAAACAACGACGTTTTTCAAAACTTCAAAATAACATTTGCTAAATTAACCTGACATTTTTCAGTAGGCATAGGTGTGTAGATTTGAACAAAATCTGGTTTGTTTGTTAGCAGGGGGCATTTACTGCCTGAAATATCCGATTTTGTTTACTGCGCCGGGTTATAGTGCTGGCCTGATGGGTAAGCCTATTTACACCGTTTCAACGGCACATGAGCGGTTTGGGCCGAGAATTCTCGTCGTGAAATTAAAATTCCACTGGAGCTCCAAGCGGTTGTGTACACGCAGCCTTACAACACTGTCTCCAGCTCTTTGAGTCCGCGGTAAAATGTCATTTTTGGTACATAGCTAATTTAGATACACCTATGGTGTGGGTGGTTGCGTTTCTTTAGGAGTCTGCTGTCTTGGTTTGTATAGAAATTGATATTAAATGACACATACACGCAAGACGGTGGAAATACGGGACCGACGGTAATAGGGGGAGTTCCGATAGGTAGATGGAGCAAAGAGCAACTTCAAGAGGAATGCCATAGATAGATAAATTAAAGGAATTCAAATAAAGATAAAGCAGATACATAGAATAAAATGTAGTAATGATATGAAAGGACCCTAAAATTGATAAGCATGAGAAAAAAAAAGTCTGTCTCTTTAGAAATTTAACTTTAGCTACCATAGAGACACCGAGGTCATGTCCCATGTCTTTCTTCTTCAAGTTTCGTTTAATTTATTAAGTACAAATAATCAAAATATCCACTTTTGTAAGCGAACTTCAGAAGTCTATTACTGTAAAAAACACATTGCCCATTCATTCCAATGGGAACCTGTGTGAGCTCTAGTGAGCTTACAAAGCTTCTCCTTCCGGCTTTTAGCTGGCCGTGGATCACAGAAACCACGATGCTTTGTGACCGGAAGCCACCAATGTCTTTGTAAATAAATGTAATTCTTTACGTTGAAAACTAGAGGTCAGCTCACGTATCAGCTCACGTAGAGCAGCCTTCACAAGCATTTAACTGGGATTTTCAAGCAGGCACCCTCTTTAGTCTCCTTGAATTAAACTCATGACAGGTCCCGAGGGCTCAACAGTGGTGTCTAGTGTCTCAGACCCACCATCCTCTACACTCATGATGGGTTCCCTTGCTGCTAGAAGCCATTTTGTTAAGTTCGGCATCAAACTTGATTCAGCATTTGTTTTTTAAATCAGGGCAGCAGTTTTCAGATTACATTATGTGCTTAGATAATTGCAAAAGGGTTGTCAAACAATTTAAAAAGTCAGTAAGACTACACCAAGGAGAACAGCAATAATAAACAACAATGTCAATGCAATTCAATAGCCTAATGAAAATAAATAAATACTACTGAATAATATACAAACAATAACGCAAAAGACCTTCTTAATAAACTAAGTGCTTGTGGAACACATATGCTTTTAGACCCCTCTTGAAAGACCCAAAACTATCACAGGAACAGAGAGCACTGGGCAACTCATTCCACCAACAAGGAGCCACTGAGGAAAAGATTCTTGAATTTGACCGAGCGTTTATGGCTGGTCGAATACATATCAAATGTATTATTATTATTATAAAAAAGGAAGAATACTCTATGGGAACATTGTTATTTTTAAAACATGCCCCCCGAGTAAAGATGCCTAGCAACTCAAGCTAGTTAGCAACGATTTTGTAGGGGTTTTTTCCATACCTACTGTACTTGGTGACTTTGAGAAACACAGATCTGTGTGAAACATTGCCAGAGTTCTCCTTTCAACAACTGTTCAGTTTCTATATCAAACCAAAATGAGTTTGAATGAAACAATATAAGCTATCTTAAGACAGAATTATTTTACATATCATTTTAACAAACAATAGGAAGTTGCTTTGTATTTTGTCTTTTTTGAAGGACTGCAGTGAATTTGATTCCAGTGTAGTCATTACCTGAGTGAAGCTGTAAATAAAGTATGAATAGTCCCAGCAGTGTAGAGAGATGTGGTTCCATGCTGCATGCGTACTGAAAGTGCTCAACTTCCTCTCAGCAGAAATATTTCACCATCACCCCCCCCCACCCCCCCCTTCAGACACCACACACACAACGTTCCAAAGAAATGAATATAAATAACTAAATAAACAAATAAACAAACTAGATGTACCGCATAGCGGTACAAAATATGACCACCGCTCAGTCCTGTACATCCTTTCCATGAAAATAAATCCACACTAATCAATTTGTCTCCATCTTTTACTCCATCCCCCACTCTTGAAACTTTTGTGTATGCTTGTTTGGCATGCCTGTGTGTGTGTGTGTGCGGCTGCACAGAAAGTAGCCTACTGGCGCTGAAAAGGTGAATAGATTGTAGAATAGCCAAAGACGTTGTAGTTATAAAACCTTTAAAATCTCTAAACAATCACAAGTAGGGCAGTTCATCACAGTTCATCCATTGCAACTGGATTGATGAAAGGTCACTTACACCTGTAGGCTACATTGTATTTGGGAAAAGCAAAAGGTATCAGCATAATGTTATATTTTTATTATTTATTTATTTTTTATTTTTATTATTTATTTATTTATTTGTTTATTTATTTATTAATAAACAAAAACATCTCTAATCCAGTCCCATGCCGTTTTCAACAGCTATCAAAAACAAAGGTCATTTTGGATAGATGGATTTTTTTGTGAATGTTTCTTCTTCTGCATAAGATTTTTAGTCATCTTTAGTTCATGTGATACTTTATTGTCAATGCACAAATTAAGTAACAGTAGTCTGAAAGCGTTATTGTTAATGCACAAATTAAGTAACAGTAGTCTGAAGCGAAATGCTGTTTTACATCTAACCAGTGGTGCAAATAACTGACATGTCCAAATCGCCTTGATGATGCAAATTAAGCTAGACTGTTCATACATTTTAACGGACCCAAAGTTGAAGAGCTGTTGTTGTTCGTGCAAATATAGGCTGATTCATGTTCCCTTGCATTGTGTAACTGAGGTCCATGGCTTGTCTGGCTTTCACCAGACCAAGCTCAATCTTTTAAGAAATCAAAAAAATAAATAGCGGGCAGATCATAGGTGCCCGATGTTGTTTAATTTTCGATTGAGATATCACAGCTCTGGCTATTCTAAATGCAAAATGCATCAGGGAGTTATGACAAAACTGTAACTAACAAACTAGATCCTAATAGAAAGCTGTTAGCTTCCCTAAGCTACAGGTAGGCCTATAAGGTAGGCCTATTTACAACATAAATTGTCAATAGGCTATGCTGGCTGACACAAATAAAATCTCCTTTGGAAACCAATGGCTTCGCCTTACAGTATCAGCAGGACTTAAACTGCCATATCGTCGCGAAAAGTTGTAATAAAATTCGCAGCTCCATGAGTCAAGGAAAGCGAATGAAGTAGACACTTCTAAATGGGACCCACTACACAGTAGCTTAAGGTGTGTTGCTAAAGCAGCCATAATGAAATGAAGGTGTCATTGTTTGGATACTTCACACTGCGTGCTTTTTTAATTTCACAGACTACAACTACCAAGCTGGAATCAATCGATTCCCCTCTCACACCACTGCGCGCACTTCAAACAAATAAACAGGCGTCTCAGTCTCGCATGTATAGGCAAAACTGTATCAGACCGTGCGTTGGTAAATCTTCCATTGCACAGAATGATTTTTGTAGCCGCGTGCAACAAATTACAGTCGAAAGATACAATTACAGTGCTGCTATCCATTTGCTTGGTATAAACGCATTTATAGTTTTCTACAAATGCAATCAAATTGGCCTCCATCACTCAACCAATGCTAACGGTAACATTATTGTACCTAGGTCCTTATTGATATTATAAGATTAACGTACCTGCAGTAAAAACCAAGCATGACCGATAAACATTCTCAGATTTATTTCGGCTTCAAGAAGAAATGGGAATTACATTTCATGTGAACATCGTCCTATCCTTATTAGACGTTCTCTGCGGTAAACTACAGTCCTTGTAGGAAGCGTCCATTGTTTTTCAAACCCACTTTTAACTTCCAACAAAATTACGTCTCACTGCAACGACACGCCATCTAGTGGACAAAAGACTACTTATCGCCAATACTGGAAATGCAGCCATGATGATGATGATGAATATTTGGCTTTCTTTTAATCCTACTGAATTTGTAATTATGTATCGGCCCGTTCTAATACCCGATGGTATGTGAGTACCTGTGTGTGTGTGCATGTGTATATGTGTGCACCGCCATCTACAGGCTAATGAGTGTACAGTCACTAAATGTACACATAACCTAAATTTTTTTAGACCCCCCCCATGGATGAAATTCTACGAAACTTGGCATACCCCCAGAGAATGCCAGGTCAATCATACACATAAAATTTGGTGCAGTTCTGAACATCTTAACTGAAGATAGGGGTGATTAAAAGCAGAATGATATTGTATTTTTTCATTTTTACGGGGGGGTGCAAATCACAAATGAGTGATTATGGGCCAGGTTGATGTGGGCCCTTGAGACCAACATACCATAAAATATTCTTCATCCTCAGTGTCACGGTTCAGGTAGTTATTTAGGAAAAACTGCTTTTTTTTTTGGGTTAGGGGGGGGCCCAGCACGGGGGAATTTTTCATTAAAGTCTAGTGGGGCTACATACCCACCAAATTTCATGTGTCCCGGTGTTTCGGTGTCCCGGGTATCATTGACCAAAAATTCAGGAAGTAGATGACGGGAAAAAGAAAATAAAAACTTTGACAATCATTATATGACCGCTTCGCTAGCGGCGGTCATCATAATAAATGTGTCATAAAGTGAAGTCAAGGTTGCGTTTGAGTAATGTAGGTGGTCTTTTGGTAAGCTCCATTGAGGTAACTTTTCTCATTTGATAATAAACAGATTATTCTGACTTTTAACCTCATACATCGATATATTTCGTTATCTAAAAGTACTTGGACTTTTAATGACCCGATTTTGAAATAAAACTATGAAGCCATCGACTGCTAAATCGTCGTCCAAAAAAAACAGGTCGTGCTACTACTGCTAACTCCCGAGGAATCAACTGACAGTGTTGATGATGGCCTAACAGCCAACATGCTAACAAAGCTGGACTCACTGAAAGTTGACATTTGCTCGAAAATAGATCTGGCGTTGGCGGGTACAGGCTGACATTGCTGCCGTGAGAGAGGAATTGACCTCCTCTGTAACCAGCCTACAGAGAATAACAGAGGAGCAAGACAGCCGTCTAAAGATTTGGAATCGCAGCCACCACTTCTAGCAACACTATGTCTGCTCTCAGAGAGACCCGATTCTGGCGGCTCCAAAGCCAAGTCAAGGAGTTACAGTATAAGTGCGAAGACCTGGAGAATAGGTCCCGGAGAAATAACATCAGACTTGTGGGCATTCCAGAGGATCTAGAAGGGTTGTCAGCGACTGAATTTTGTCTCCACTGTGCTTCAGGATGTGCTTGAATTAGGTCCGCAAACTCATTCTCGCCAGGCATAGCAGGAGGTCTCTCTCCTTCAACGACCGACCCATCTACATCTTTCCCGACCTGACCGCCCGCAAAAGCAAGGGAGGGGCTGTATTGGCAGTGGTGGAATGTAGCAGTACAAATACTTTGTACTTTTACTCCTACATTTCTGATACATTTTATGATCAGTTTTTTCTCTCTCTGACAAACACGTTTGTTTTACCGGGGTTGCTACCAAAGATTCTGGGCCTTCGTGCATTCTTAGAAACATAAGCTTCTAGACCAGGCAAAGCGTGAGCTTGTAGCCATCTCTGCATTCGGTAGGCTATATTCACCAGACCCATGGCTACACTGTACATGCAACTGTGTTCTGTGCCTTTCTCTGTCTGTTATCTGCAGCGTTAGGGCCTCCTCTCCGATGAGATTGCTATCCATGGATCAGAAGTTACAGGCTATGCCTATGCTTCTGTCACCGTCTGATCATTTTGCGGGGCACAAATGAATGGTAGACTAATGAACGGTGATGAACCAGATTAGGAAATATTAATTATTTGTGTGATTAAATAAAGATGCATAGCCTACAATTGGGGGTAGTAAGCGTTGACTCATTCAATGTCTATGCGTGCGCAAATGAAACTGAACTTAATCATAAAAGACACCTTTCTCAGCAACTTTTTTCTGTTCAATCAGCATAAATGGCATTACGATCCACCCTTTATAATTGGCATAATTGGCATTACGATCCACGTTTCCCTTGTCTACCCCGTTAAACTTCAGGCTCTCGTGTTTTGCTGAATGCTATTACTCAGCAGATCACCCTAGTAGATAACCAGAATTACAGTCTCTAGAATTGTAGGTCAGAATGTAAACTGGGCCACAGATGGTAAGCACAATTGCATTAACTTAAAACTATCTAGTCGAGTATAACCTAAAACTAGCTTAGAAACTAACTAGATTAAAATGCCACAGCCCATACTGATTTTTCCTTTTAGAATATAGATATTAAGAGAATAAATCATTATGCAAATACTTTTACTTTTAATACTTAAAGTACATTTAAAAGCAGGTACTTTTTTTTTTTTAAGAAGGGTTGTCATTGTGGTACTTTTACTTTTACTAAAGTAAATATTTCTCTGTGTATTTGTACTTTTACTTAAGTACTGAGGTTCAGTACTTCCTCCACCACTGCTAACTGCTGGTATTCGGAGATGTGAGGAAGCGACTACGTGCTATCAAAGGAGCTCGCTTTGGATTTCGTTTGCCTGCGAAGTTTCGCATCACTCTGCCGGGGGAAAAGGAGCATGTTTTCAGCGACCCCCAGCTGGCAATGGACTATGTTGTCTCTAAAGTTCCTGACGCCGAGGTGCATGAAGAGACCGAGTAGCTGCAGGGCTTTGATAACTTGGACTCTGACGGTATCGTGTTTTTCATCTTTGTTTGTCAATGGATAGGGAGCTAGCAGTTAGCGTTGGCTTGGATGTTAAACTCAGTTGAATTTTTGGTCATCTTGAGACTGTAACTAATAACATTTTTATTTTTTAGTTCCAATACTTATTTGAAGGAAAATGAGTGAATTTAGTCTTTTGTGGTGTTTTTTTTTCTGTTTACTATACTGAATATTTACCTCAGTCTGCTGTTTTTTTCTCTTGTTCCTCTTGCTGGTTAGTGACTGACTGATCGATCTAACGTTCACTTTTCTTATGGGGATGGTTACACCGAGTTCAGGGAGGTGTACAAGTGGGGTGGGGCTATGTGTCTTTTATATTCCTTATTTGGGCTTAGGATATACTGCAGTGCTGTATTTCTCTTAACTGTGCCATTGTTACACTCTCATGTTCTAAGAGTCTGGCTAACAGCCTGACTAGAAACATAGCAAGTAGGCATATTTCATTTGGGAGCTGGAATGTTAGAGGCTTGGGAAAGCCCACAAAACTCAACAAGGTTCTTTCTCATCTGGACAATTTAGGAGCTCAAATTGCGTTTATCCAAGACACTCACCTGAATGTCTCTGACCACGCTAAAGTACGCAGACGATGGGTTTCTCAGTCATTTCATTCTTTATTTAATAGTAAAGCTAGAGGGGTTGCTATTTTAATTCATCATTCTGTACCTTTTGTTCCATCAAATGTCATAGCAGACCGTAATGGGCGCTATGTCATTGTTACAGGGATGTTGTATGAGACTCCACTGATACTAGCAAATGTATATGGCCCAAACCATGATAATGATCAGTTTTTTCTGAAGTTTTTCTCTACCTTGCCGAATATTGACTCTCATCTGGTAATTATAGCTGGAGATTTGAATTGTTGCCTTCAATCTCTGGATACGTCTGCTAGGAAAAAATATTCTATGTCAAAATCTGCAAAAGTTATAAATAGGCACCTCAATAATTACGGTCTGGCAGATATATGGCGACGCCTGAACCCCAATGCTCAGGCTTATTCATTTTTTTCTCCTGTTCATCACACATATACACGTATAGACTATTTTCTTGTTGACAATAAACTATTTCCACTTATTCAAAGATGCAACTACCATGCTAGACTTATCTCAGACCATTCACCCCTCTTAATGGCCATTAACTTTGTCCACAAATCCACATCTCGTCCACCTTGGAGATTTAATACATCTCTCCTATCTGACTCTGACTTTGTTGAATATATATCTCAACAAATTGATTTCTTTATTGACACAAATGCAACTGGTGGAACAAACCATAGCACATTATGGGAGGCATTTAAAGCCTACATGAGAGGCCAACTAATATCACGTGTGGCATATGATAAGCAGCTGAGATCTTTTACTCTCACCAATCTCATGCACCACATTCAGAATTTAGAAACTCAATATGTTCAATCTCCCTCCCCTGCTTTGTATAAAGAGCAGCTCCTCCTCAAAACTGAATTTGAAAATCTGAGCACAAGTAATGCGAAAAAAATGATCCTGAAATCTAGACACTCTTACTATGAATATGGTGATGGTCTTTTGGCACACCAACTTCGTCAATCTGCTGCCTCACGAGTTATCACAGAAATCAATACAAGCAGTGGCCTCACTAGGGACCCCCAAGAAATTAATAACACTTTCAGGAATTTCTTCATATCACTCTATACTTCAGAACAGCAACCTACCGCTGATGACCTGTTAAGTTTCTTTGTTAATCTTCCCATACCAAAACTATTAAAGGACACAGCTGAAAATCTTGATAGACCAATTACTGCAGAAGAGGTGGGGGAAGCTATTATGGCTATGCAAAGTGGGAAGAGTCCTGGGCCTGATGTTTTTTCAGCTGAGTTCTTCAAGACATTTTCTGCGAAGCTCACTCCTTTGCTACTAAACATGTTCACTGAATCTCTTGCTTCAGGCATTCTTCCCAAAACTTTACGTTCTGCCCAAATTTCACTACTTCTGAAGAAAACCAAAGACCCTCACTGCTGTGGTTCCTATCGCCCTATTTCTCTTTTAAACGTGGATGAAAAGATTTTGGCAAAAGTCCTTGCCCGTCGTCTGGAAAAAATCTTACCTGACATGATATCAGCTGATCAAACAGGCTTCATCAGGGACAGGTTTTCATTTTTTAATGTGAGGCGTTTATTCAACATCATATACCACCCATCTGACTCCGCCATTCCAGAGGTTGTAGTGTCCTTAGATGCCGAAAAGGCTTTCGATAGGGTTGAATGGGGCTACCTCTTTTTATACCCTTAAAAGGTTTGGTTTTGGCAAAAGAAGTTTATGTCTTAGGTTACTCTTCTATACACTTCTCCACTCTCTTCAGTACGTACCATAAAATACTTTCTCAGAATATTTTCAAATAGGCTGTGGTACAAGACAGGGCTGTCCACTGTCACCCTTGCTCTTTACTTTGGCCATTGAGCCGTTATCTCTTGCTCTGAGACACACTCCACTAATAAAAGGTACTATGAGAGAGGGTCAAAGAACAGAAAGTTTCATTTGTATGCGAGCTGACCTGCTTTTACATTTCAGACCCAGCTCAATCTCTCCCACATGTGCTTTGTATTTTAGATAAATTTCATCATCTCTCAGGCTATAAACTCAATTTACAGAAAAGCTAATTGTTTCCAATTAATGTGGCAGCCCATCAATACACATTTAGCTCCCTGCCTTTCAAGGTTTCAAATAAATTTACATATCTAGGTGTCAATGTTGTGGATAAATTCTCCAACCTCTTCTCTGCAAATTTTTTACCTCTACTCAAACAGACTGAACTAAATCTTAAGCACTGGGGACCCTCCCACTCTCTGTTGCAGCCGTATTAATTCCATCTGAATGAACATTCTTCCCAAATTCACCTATTTATTTCATCTATTTCAATGCATCCCTGTATTCATTTGCCAAATTTTTCACAAACTAAATTCTGTCATTTTCATCTTTTTGTGTGGAATAATAAAGCTCCCACATAGCTAAGTATCTTACAACATCCAAAATGTCTTGGTGGTATGGCAGCTCCAGATTTTTCTAGCATATTATTGGGCTTCTAATATCGTCCAATTGTACATTGGCTGTATGAAGATCCAGGTGCCCCGATGCACCATCATGGTGATTTTTAGAATCTTTATCTTGCCTACCCTCCTCTTTACCAGCATTGGTCTATTCTTCCACCTCTGAAAGCGGCTTTTTGCCAAAAATAAGATTGTGAGATCAACCTTAAAGATCTGGACACAGATCGTCGTCATTTTGGATGGACCACGTTTTTCTTTAAAAGCTCCTATCCATTCAAACCATGTTTTCCACACCTTCCTTGTTAGACATGTTTTTTTGAATTGGCAGAATTAGGTATTAAAGATTTCCATGACCTCTACTTGGACATTGTTTTCCTCATTTGACCAGCTCTGTAGCAATTTGACCTCCCCAAAGCAACTTCTTTCGCTACCTTCAGGTCAGAGACTTTCTAATAAAAGCAGCTACCAGTGTTTCCAACAATGCCACCATGCAACCAATTTGAGGTACTTGTAGCCGTCCTGAATCATTTAGGGGATAATTTCCATACTATATAACAAGTTCACTGGGGGGCACTCACTACTACCCTCTTTAAAAGCCGATTGGGAATTTGACTTAGGTAAAAGCATTACTGACGATATGTGGCTCTCTATCCTGCAAGGGTACATGGTTCATCAATATGTGCAAAGGCATAGCCCTAATGCAATGTAAAATTCTACACCGCTCACACTGGACCAACCCTAAAACTTTCAAGACACTTCCCAGACATTAGTCCTATCTGCAGTCGATGTAATTCATCCCCTGCTACTCATGCCCACATGTTCTGGGCTTGCAGCAAACTTAACGACTTTTGGTCTTTGATTTTTGAAACTCTTTCAGAATGCATAGGTGTGGAGACAACCATCAGTCCTTGCCCACTCATAGCCATTTTGGTGCCTCCCAGATCATCTTAAATTGTCAAAAACAAAGTCAGATTGCATTGCTTTTGTGACTTTTTATTGCCAGACGTTTAATCTTACTCAAGTGGAAAGATCCCCACCCTCCCCTGTTTACACACTGGATTAAAGATGTGCTGTATTCTTAAACTAGAAAAAATAACACTCATTAAGAGGCTCTGTGAAGAGATTCTTTGATTTATGGAACCCATTTATCACTCATGTCAGAGATAAAATCCAGCTACCTGCAATGTAAAATATTTCTATGCATGCCTACTGCTCAATGCCTAAATTTCTAAGCATGCCTACTGCTAAATTTCAGCTCTGTAGTAACTCTCTTTCTATGTACTTCTTGCCTAGTCTTGTTCTGTCTTGTCCTCTTTTATTTATTTATTTATATTTTATTTATTGTCCTTTTCTTTGGGGGAGGGGGGTGGGGGTGGCCATTATGTTAGCCTTACTTTTATTGTATATGTTATGTTATGTCTATGTTATGTTGATCTTATTACAACTACACAAATTGTACATGCATACTGTGCTGTATAATCTTTTGAAAATCCCAATAAAAAAAATAAAAATAAAATAGAAAATAGAAAAAATAAATAAATAATAAAATAAAAAAAATGTCAAATGATTATGTAAAAGTAGATTCTGTAGGGGCATCCAACACAACCTGACACGGAGTTTCGTTGTATCTGAACTCCTTGAAGTTTATTTCAACAGTAGTATACAAGTATACAACATTCTTTCAGGGCTGCTCACCTCTAAATTCTCTCATCGGCTCAGCACGTCAGTACTACGTGGGAACTCTCCCTCATCTCCCACTCTCAGCTTCCCTCTTCCTGTTTACCAGTTACTTCACAAAATAAAAGTCCTTGTACCTTTTTCAGTGCTACAATTAGATAGATCAGATAGGGTACAACACCTTGGTCATTATATTTGTAACCTGCATGAAGCCCACAGGCTCTGAGCCACTCCTACTGGCAAACAAAAGAGGAATAAAATGAATGCATCAAATTGAAGACCCATGACACTGGGGGCCTCCTCTATGGAGGTGAAACTCTGATATGCCAGTGGCGGAGGGTGGATAAGCATGAAGTATTGGAGGGTGGAGCTTGGGAGGATGACGGGTGTGGCTTGGGACATCCTTGTCTGCCTGTTTGTATCCTTTTGTTGATGTAGGATGGAGCTAGAGACGGTTTATTTTGGATGCAATGCAAAACAGATGCATAGACATTAGGGGGGTGTAGCATTTTTTTTTGCACAGAAGTCTTGGTTAGGTTCATACCTCGGTTCCAGACATCACGGTTCAATGCGAGTTCGGTACAATGGAGGGAAAAGCAAAAACAAAAATGCAGAAAGCATTTTTTTTTTTGTACATGTCTCCAGGCTGTACCACCTAGTGTCATACAGTCTCTTCCCTGTGAGCTATCTGCAACAGCCTGAAGTGTGTAAGATGTAGGCTAAACAGTACAATAAGTACCCAGACTCCATCTGTAACTTGTAAACAAAATAAGACAATCAGCTATAAAAACTGAAAATAGGCCTACAGCATCTCTCTTATTTCTGAAAGTGCAAAATTACATAGAAAAATGATTTTTAAAAATCCCACTTAAGCAAGACCTTCAACATCTGTGTTTAGTTGTATATGGAAGGGTCTACAATTTGCCTCAATATTTTTTTTTATTGTGTATAAAGTAATAATCTAGCCTACTAACTGTGAAAATATCACACTATTTTTTTTAAAGCGAAATTGCTCCTTTTATTTCGCAAACAGACTACAACTCCGCGTGACTTTGCCCTTTGGCGTTAACTCACGTAGCATGGTTTGTTTATTAGCCTGGTTAGTGTTGTCACTTTATTTTACTGTCTATGCATAACACTACCAGCTCCTCATGTGAGAAGTTACAAGTTACCCCAACATAAAGGTAATTACCATGCGATTTACATAGCTTTTCTGTCATTCTGAAATCATTTAATTTAAGCCATAGGTTTTGGCCCTATTTGTATGTGTATCAAAGGCTGCTGAAGCGCAGGGAAGTTTTTCCCCTCGTTTCAGTGATTAGTAACCTACATCATCTGGGTGATGGCCCCGAATATGTGTAGCATTTTTTCCACTCACATACCCAACAACTGCTGAACAAGCGCCCGACACAGTTTCATCTTATCCACCACTCTTTTTCGCCTGTACTAGCGTTACTGTAACTGAAGTTCTCAAACTTGCGATATTAAAGAGACCAGCGGATCCTCTAACTCTTGTGGGTCTAACCTTGGTGCTGCTAATGACTGGCCGGACTCGACCCGGCGACCTGACAAAAAAACATAGCTCTGAAGCTCTGATTGGCGCCTAAGGGGAGGCTACAGATTGGCGTTAGGTGTAAGCTAAAGAACTCCCGTAACTCTTGCTACTTAACAGTAATTGCGCATGACATTAATTAATCCGCACGAGTTTTATGTATTTTTTATACCGTGTATTCTCGTGTAAATTCATGCACCGAACCGTGGCAGCCCCGTTTAGGTTCAATCTGGAAAATACATGAACCGTTACACCCCTAATAAAGACATGGTTGTTACAGATACAGGAGCTGAGACTATTTTGAGATATTATTGCATTTATTCCACTATCCACAGAGGGCATGTCATTTATTACACTATGTCCACCACATCCTCCCCAAACGTATGATCTCAAAGAGCAGAATGACCACCCTGCTCATTAGTCCTGTATCCACTCACTCACCAACTCACTCACCCAGAAACATCACATCACATTTGATGGGAAAGAATACCGCGGTGTCTTTCTTTACAAACTCAGAGCACAAATACTTTAATTGTGTGAAACTGACAACATTTGAAACTTTGGAGTGAAAGAACAGGGAAATGGTCAACATGCTCTACTTACCTCAGTGACACATGTAACAGGAGTATTTTCCCTAAATATCCTCTGCGTTGTGTTTTTAAAAGAAAATAATGAAATAATGCGACGTGACGTGACGTTCGAACTGGGTCTTACTGAATTCGTTTATTTTCATACACAGGCAGGTGCTCCTGTTGCGTGAAATCTGACAAGCCGCCTGGGGTAAAGTGGGACACTTAGTTAAAGTTCATTTTAAGCGGACATAGCCCCCGTCACACCTACACCCACCCCTTACCCTTAGATTCCCGTGGGAAAATAAAGAATATACAAAAAGTGAGTGTGAGTGAGTGTGTGTGTGTGTGTGTGTGTGTGTGTGTGTGTGTGAGTGGGGTGTGTGTGTGTGTGTGTGTGTGTGTGTGTGTGTGTGTGTGTGTGTGTGTATGTGTGTGAGTGAGTGAGTGTGTGAGTGATACTTTTTAGTATTAACTGTTATACTTGTCAAGTCCAAAGTTAAATTTTCTTTCGGCCAAACTTGGTGTCATTCTATCTTAGAGTCTGTGGTGTGTGGACATGTGTACTTCTGTTTTGTGACAACATCCTCTCCATGTCTCATGTCAGTGTTTGGCCGTTTGCTTTTTGATGTGGTGAATTAAGGTTACAGGTGACAGGAGGTGGTAGAGGGTGGAGTGGAGGCTTGATTCAAATCAATACCTTCATATGTGAACAACAAATAAACACAAGTCCTATAGAATCATCATGAGTCCTGCCTACATACATAATGTGTGTTGTTTAGGTGCTTACTGTAAGTCTTACATGATGTCATGTTATATCTTGGGAGGAATGAATACAATTCAAGAGTGAACCTGATGAAGCATTGGAGTGAACCTGATGAAGCATTGGCGAAATGCGTCGTTCACTGAAAAGTAAACCAGCAAAGTAAATCCACCAGTGTGCGGTGATCCTTCACTTTTTCAACAATTATTTTTTATTCAGTATATTTAGTCTTTTCAGTTTTTTTCTGATACCAGATAAATGAGAAAAAATGGAACAGACATAGCAAAAATGCTCATTTTGAGAACTATATTTTGCATTTTGTTGTCCAGTGTATAATAATTGATTGAAATTATACAGGATATGTTGTTTGAAGGCAATTTGATTTTGCTGCATGTTTTAAGTGTTTTAAGCATTTTCAAGCAAAATGTGTCATTTTGGCCAGAGTCGTTTGTTCAGACATGGGTGTTAACTGTTTTGAAAACGTGATGTCAGAGTTGACACAAGCATCAAAGTGATCGAGAAAAACGGTAACACCTTTCTTCACTGAAAAGGGGTGTGCTTTCTGAAAGTGTGTTGTTAACGGTCATAAGCAAGCGAGACACAGAGAGAGAGAGAGAGAGAGAGTTCAAAAACGTGGACTCAAACAGAGAGATTCCAAAATTTACTCCTCTGTTTTAGGGTTTTTCCACCAATCATCTGAGCAGGGATGTCTTGTGTATCTGACCACAGAAGGCCTTTGCATATCGGAGTGTCACTATTAGAGCCCGACCGATAAAAGGATTTTTTGAAGGCGATACAAATATTTGTTGATTTAAAAATCTGATATTCGATATATCGGCCGATATATTTTTTTTTTTTTCAAGCAGCGCAACAAAACATTAACAGATTTCCCCTAACATTAGTTATTTATAGTTATTTATGAGTATTGACTAAAAATAATATGATAATGCATTTTAAAAAACAAACTTGTTTATTTTTTTAAATAATATTGTCACAGTGGAACAGAGGAACATCGAGAATATATTAAAGTTCTGATAAATAAAATGTATAAAAATAGAAACTTAAGATATGAAACTTAGTCTTTTGAACAAAAACACAATAACAACAACAACCAAATCAAAGTTACCAGTATTAAAAGACTTAGTAAGCTTCATAAATATAACTTTGAACTAAGACTTAATAATTACAAAACTTAATGATGACATTATTACTATAATCATCTTTGTATTATCATTAAACAAGATAAAGGTCACTCTTAAATGTTTGTGTGTGCGTGTGTAATAACTAGTCCCTATTGCCTTATAAGCTACCTTATAATTACAATGTCAGCTTGCTTTTTTACATTTTTTATCCCTTTACATGCACTTTTAAAGGTGCGATTTGTAGGATTGTTACCGAACGTTCTGTAGGCCAAAATCAAAACACTGGTGAGCGTTCTCAAGACTACTCAGGCAGGAGCGCCTCTTCTGGGTTGCCAGATGTAATGAAGACTTAGCTAGCGTTAGTTGACCTGCAGCTGCTTTAGCGTTTCTCCAACCATGACCCAGCTACACATTCACGGAAACAGTGAAAACAAAAATACCTCTCTAACCAACGTAGCGTATTTAGCTGAAGTTAGCGATGCAGATGAAGTTTAGCCTAGGCTACCTGTGGGTGGAGAAATATGGCCAGCTCTCGTCAGACTTGATATTCTTAGTTTCACGAAGGCGTCACCATCTCAGGAAGCTCCTCGATGTCCACTTAATTTGTTTCTTGTTTTAATTTTGGAAATTTGCCTGCCTCGTGGCGTTCATGACTACTATACATATGATAACTGACAGCTGTTGACAGTTGGCCTTTGCTAATTTGGCAACACAAATAAGAGGACCCATTATTATCACGGCTATTCTGGAATTGTCGTTCAAAACATAAGCGAAAATTCAAGAGATTCCGCCCATAACTCATTTTTTTCATGGGTTTCGGGGGTTTTACGGGTTAGAAGTAATGTTGTCAAATAAGCTATTACTTCAATTCATGCGTGTTTCCTTACTCTCTGACAACATATGGTGATCATTTTTTTGGAATGGTTACAGTTTATTTTCCATTATTTCCTACATACTGGACCTTTAAAATTATTTCCATCAAGCTACATCGAACCATTTTCAATCATCAGTTGCTGCCTGCCTTCTAAAACCTACTATTTAGTGATCTAAATCCATTATGTAACTTCGTTAATGCTGCGGCTGAGCGGCGGCTGGCGTCATTGGATTTCACACCGCGTGTAAAAGAAAAAGCTAACTTTTTGTGCACAAGCTATGTTTTGCACAAGCTCACGTTTGATACTTTTTTCTCTATGTCTAAATGTTGACTCCTCGCCATGCGTCTAACACATTTTACAATGCAGGGACTGTAACTACAGATATACTAGTTATAAATACAGTAATCATTACTTTATTTAGGCAGAATAAGTTTGTTGTGGTTTCCAAGCTCATTAATGTTAGCGTTAAGCGGTCTTCCACTGATATCCATGGCATTAGCTAGCTTTTATGATGAGCCATAATTTAGCAATGGATAACGTCATACTGCAAATTGTAAAACTTACGCTTTCAAAATAACAGGCCGGGGAGAGATGATACGTCTCACTGCTATAACTGTCAGCTATTAAAGAAATACATCTTCAGTCACATTGTCAAAGTTAAAGGACAGACAGACAACTACACTGCAACAACGTAACGTAATTACTAGCTAATTCCACTTCACTCTCGGCTTATTTAACAGCAGCAAAACTGGACATTGTTTTCACGAATTTTGTCGTGCTTTTTGAGTTAAGAGAACTGATGGGGATGTTCTTTTAATTGTTATTCAAGCAATGTATGTCCATTGACCAAATCACCATGAACACACTTCACTGATGATCTCACTTTCAGCGGATAACTGGTTCTCTCTGCCGACTCTGGCTGGATCAGCAGGTTGCAGGATGTGTGGCGTTATACAACGAGTGTTGCCAGCAGGGACGGTGTAGAGTGCCCTCTGGTGGACAAACTATACAACGCCAACACTCATGACATGGTTGAAGGGTGTTTTGTCTGTTTTTATTTTATTTTTAAAATATTCATTTATCGATAAATGCCGATACCGATAGTTTGGAAAATGCCTAATATCGGCCCGCCGATAAATCGGTGAGAGAAAAAGCCCCCGGCCACTCCGATGACCACATCACCATCCACTTTATTATTAAAATCATGTGTAGTAACAGGTTCTGCTTTATTGCCATGTTCCAGTTCTCTTCCCAAAACTGATTTCTACACAAGAGTCACCAACCAGCTTCCTGTGGTCACTGAATCAAGCGTTACAGGAAGTGAATAAAAAAAACCTGTTTAGAGAGGCCTCTACAGAACTGATGAGCTCAAAGGGCCGAATGACCATCGTGCTGCCCCTCTAAACATCCACCAACGGGGCAAATCACAATTTCTTGAAAATCTTGAATTTCCCCTTGGGGATCAATAAAGTATCTATCTATCTATCTATCTATCTATCTAGACCTCAAAGGGCCGAATGACTATCACGCTGCCCCTCTAAACATCTGCCAACGGGGCAAATCACGAAGCAAATCACACTAATCGTGTGATGACAACCTGCAGTTGCCACATGGAGAGCCCCTATCATTTCATTTTATGTGACTAACAGTCACCAAATGGAGATACTGTATGTGACTAATAGTGTTATTTCCTCAGCGAACCCACAGAAGCTCCCAAATATAACAGTCTGTCTTTTTCCACTCGCATGAGGAAGGCCTTGTGTGGCTAAAAGCTGAAAGTAACTTCCGCAGCAACAACCACCCCCCACACACACACAACACACACACACACACACACACACACACACACACACACACACACACACACACATATCAGCAGATGAAGTTCTCTTTTTGTACCCAAGTGCATGAGAAAGCAGTTCACACTTAATATGCTAATGTGTGTGTGTGTGTGTGTGAGTGTGTGTGTTTGTGTGTGTTCACACTTAATTTACACACTGATGGTTAGTGATGCGTCAGTCACTTGTTAACCCAAACACACTCACTACATATATAATGTGTTGCATGCACTTTTATTTACCGTTATCATTAGCTTAGCATTCCTTTGTTTCAGCTTTTATATCATTAGCTTGTCATTCCTCTGCTTCAGCTTTTATTTACCGTTTTAATTCGCTTATCATTCCTGTTTCAGCTTTAACTGCTCTCTCTAGCTTCTGAAATGGAGAAGCTCATTTCTCACGGTACTCTGTTTTAGAAATGCCTCAGCAAAGCTTCACTGCGTGTCACACATTCATCTCCACCTCCAGACAGGAAGTGGTGTTAACCACACCCAGCTCCTCTCACACTACAGAGGAAGCTGCCAGTAACGGAAGGCTACAAAACAGAATATTTTATTCTAAATCTTTTTAGATCAACTCAGTCTGTATGTCTGTGTGTGCGTACCCGCACATGTGTGTGTGTGTGTGTGTTCACTGCGCAAGTGCGTCCAATTCCCATTTGTCACTCAGCCCAAAAGTTTCTGTTAGTTTCACAGAATGAAACTGAGTTGGTGCTCAGTTGCTGAGGAGGTTACTATTTGTAAGCTTAATTGCATGAGCTCATATGCACACCATGTATAATATGGCAAAACCATATAAACAAAAAAAAATAAACACACATGTACACGCACACACAAACACACATACATGCATGCACACACACACAAACACACTCACAAATACATGCATGCATTCACACACACACACACACACACACACACACACACTCACACAAATACATGCATGCATTCACACACACACACACACATGCATGCATGCACACCACACACACACACACACACACACAAATACATGCATTCACACACACACACATGCACACACATACATGCATGCACACACACACACACACACACACACACACAAATACATGCATTCACACACACATACACAATAGCTTAAGAGATCAATACACACCATCCAATTTACACTCCTATGGAAATTGTCCACTTAAAGTTGCATTAAAACTGGCCCTTCTGAATATTAGGTCTCTTTTAGCCAAGTCATTCTTAATGATTAGCCCTCACCTGTGTGTGTTCCTGTGTGTATGTGTGCTTGTTTATTTGTTTATTTATTTTTATGTGGGCAGCCGTGGCCTACTGGTTAGCGCTTTGGACTTGTAACCGGAGGATTTCCGGTTCAAACCCTGACCAGTAGGCACGGCTGAAGTGCCCTTGAGCAAGGCACCTAACCCCTCACTGCTCCCTGAGCGCCGCTGTTGTTGCAGGCAGCTCACTATATCAAGCCTGATATACTTGAAATGACTGCATATCAATGTAAATATACAGTACACACAAGCACAAGTTTAAACTTCATGTAAATGTTATCAATGTTATTTATCACTCTGCCACAATGCTGCTGCTACTACTACTCTGTCAGAAGGTTATGCTAGGACTATGTAAATATACAACACAACTACATCTATTTTTTTTTTATATACGTTCTATATTTCTATATTTTGATATATGTTTCTATATTTCAGTCTCGCACTTTAATGTCTGTATGTGGTATGTCTGTATATTTTTATTTTTTATTGTCTATGGCTATGTCTATGTCTAAAGTATGTCTATGTCTGTATTTAAATTATGTCTATGTCTGCATGGGAAAGTAAGAAACGAAATTTCAATTCTTTGTATGACCAGTGCATGTAAAGAAATTGACAATAAAGCCGACTTGACTTGACTGCGCCGGGATTAGTGTGTGCTTCACCTCACTGTGTGTTCACTGTGTGCTGAGTATGTATACTTATACTTATACAAAAGGCCAAATTGTTGTGAAATGACCATCAAAATCCCCCTGAAACTGTATTGCCTGAATCACACTAGGGGTGTCACTCCCTCTGCTGCTCAGCATGTGAATTATACTCATTTAGCAGCATGTGGAACTGCACCTCACTTTCCCTTCGCTGCTTATAAGAAACCCCTACAGTATACAGTATAGGCAAGGTGTCAGGACTTCAGAAAGGAGAACCCAAATGCAATTGAATCAATCCAGAACAGTGTCTCAATAACAATAACACTCATGCAGAACTAATTTTTATACTCCCAGGAAACAGAAATCACAATCCAACAGACACAAAGCCGACTCAGAACCCAAATACGCAGACATTGACAGAACAGATAATCAGTGAAAACAGGAGAGCAAAAGGACAAAAGGGAGGTGAGAACAGAAAATGGACGGAACAAGCAGAGACAGGAAGCAAAGACCCAGGGGCGCAGGAGGCACGGGGGACGTGGGGGATTTGTCCCCCGCAGTGCTGAAGAGACAGCCGTCGTCCCCCTCACTTTTGATAAGGAAAAAAAAGCCTTATAGGTAGGCCTACGCTAAATAAATAATAACATATAGGATTTGCGCTAACTATGTAAAACTCCCCATTAACAGCATCACATCACTAACCACAGCCATCTACAGTGTAAGACTGCACAATCTCATATTCACTCTGTTCGATATCTGAAGCCAGTTTGTCTATTAACAACCATCATAAAATAATCCAGGCTACTTGCTTAGCGTAAATCCTCAAATTATGGCTGGGGTCTTTTGCAAAGCACAGCATCTTTATTTGAGGCAAGGTAGGCTATTCGAGGCAGGCTTTTTTAAATTCTTACCTGCATTTAGACATGCGTTTCGTTTGGAGCGGCATACTGGCAGTGTTGTATAAAGTACTAGAAAGCAATACTTGAGTAACAGTATCGTACTAAAAAAAGACTTTGGTAGAAGTGAGAGTTACCTTTTAGATAATTACTTAAGTAAGTATCTGATATATACTGTACTTAAGTATCAAAAGTAATTTTCTGATATTTAATGTACTTAAGTATTTGAAGTAAAAGTAAAAAGCAAGCGGTTTTATTTTGAACTTTTATTGTGAACTTTATTTTGGCTTTCTTATAGTAAAGCATAAAGCATATTCAGGGTTCCCATATCTTCTTAATCTCACTCATCAAATCAAAATCACATTCTTTTCTAGGACTTTTCAGGCACAATTCTCTTAAGTTCAAAGAACAAACAGCATATTTTTAGAGCAGAAACTTGTATGAACTAGGTAAAAATGAAAAATAAATAACTTATTTCTTTAAAAAAAAAAATGATAATGAAAGAAAATTACCTTCTGGTAGGGAGAACATTTTGGTCATGTGGTATGAGCATTTCTAGGGCTTACTCCCCAGGTCACTCTCACACACACACACACAGGCCACCTATGTCCAGCTACTAATATGCCAGTCATTAGTTAAAACTGAAAAGGTGTCTGTTCATCTTCAAAAGAAGCTGGTTTTCAAAGTTGCCAGAATTCAGTGCCCGGGAGTTTCAGGCCCAAGACCGGCCCACGTTTTCCATAGTGGTGGAAATTGGATAAATTAAGCAACATTTCAGCTCTTACTATCCTGTAGTTTTTATTAGTACCATGGTTCAACAAATGTGTAAAGGTTATATAATAATTCACTTCAACTGAGAAGTTAACAAAAAATATTCCACTAAGCCTTTGAAATGTAGCCTATCCCACGCTTCCACAAAGAGGCATATTGAACTAATGTTTAGGTTACATGTTTTTTGCATGGGTAGGATATATTGTTGTTTGGTGATTTAGCCTACTCCTTTAGCCTACTACACCCTCTTCTGAGCAAACAAGGCATATAGGTTTATCATGTAGGGTAATTGCTCTTTCTTACATTAAATAACTTTAATTTATCCTCTCTACTTGTCCCTGTATACGGAAGCGTATTGCTGCCACACTAAAATAAATAAAAAAGGCTCAGTATTATGTAATTACGTGAAAAGTTTCTTGTTATAACAATATCTTTTTCATGTTTTAACAAGATATTTATCACGTTATTACATGAAATTATCACATTATTTCATGATACTGATATTTTCATGTTATAATGTAAAAATATGATGTCATTTCAAGATATTATATTTTTACATTTTTACAAGATATATATCACGTTATTACATGAAATTATCAATAGAATTAAAAATAGAAAAATTATGAGCAAGCGCATCTTAACCAAATTGTAGACATGTTACATTATTGCCATGCATGCGCCCTTAAAATAGCATCTGAAGAAACGCGCCACTGACTTTAGACTAGGTTTTTCCTGGTCTGTGGCGGAATTGTTTTCTGAAACTGCAAAATAGCACCAGGGAACGTTTGCGCTGGAACACACCTCCTCTTTTCTCTGAGCCGTCCCCAGGAGCGCAACCCAGCTAACAATTTATGGTTCCCAGAACGTTCCCTGAAGGTTAGTTTTTGAGTAGGTTTTGGTTCCCATGGAAAGTTTGCTGAACGTTCTGGGAACGTTAGTTCTTGGTTATTCCCGGAACGTTCCCATAAAGTTATTAAGTGTGCTTGCAAGCACACTTATTGTTCTTCTTAAGTTTTATTATTATTAAGTGTGCTTGCTGCAAAGCAGCACACTTATTGTTCTTCTTCAGTTTTATTATTGGGGGCCAAGCAGCGAAGCTGCAGGGCAACCCTTTGTGATTCTATCTTTTCTTCCCTATTATTATTACGCTTCCGCCATTGAAGTCTATGGCAGCCTATAGAACCGACTGGTGAAAAGTTGTGAAATTTGGTACACTGATTGGGGACAGGCCAATAATTAATTGCACGCAGTTTCATGCCGGCACCTCCAGCGCTCTAGCGCCACCAACAGGCCAAATTTGGCGTATGCTCACGCACGTAACTTTTTGAATCGTATGCCCAATTGCCAACAATGAGGTATCTTTGGAATCCTTGGACCAAGCCGAGTTCAACGCACCCTATGACGTCAATTTCCGCCATAATGGATTTTCCGCCATTTTGGATTTTCTAAAAACCTTTAAAAAAGTTTCCGCCTCACACATAGTTTGTCCGATTTTCACTTAAACTTGGCACATAACACCTTCAGACCAAGCCGCACAAAAGTTATCAATTTTCATCTTCGAACTAAAACCGTTTGCCCGCAATAGCCAAACGAAATACTTGGCCGGCCGCCAAACAGGAAGTGAGCTCATATCTCAGCAACCCTTTCATCTGTCATAACCAAACTTAGCATGGACTTATAACCCCACTGCAGGACACTCAAAAAATCTGGTGACCTTTGACCCTAGGGGCGCTGTAATTAAGAAATATGCCTATTGGCCTGTAGCTGCTGTTTGCTTAGAATTAAAACGCACTAGTGGTGTCTGACAATACTGTGGAAGGTCCTTAGGCCGACCAAGCCAACTTGTGATGTCATCGTAATTGATTCGGCCGCCATATTGGATTTAATCAAAAACAGGAATAAGTATTTTAAGTCACAAATTTCAGCTGATCCTCACCAAAATTGGCAGAGACCATTTTCAGACCATGCCCATAAGTGTATTTTTCTGGGAACAATTGACATGGAAGGCCTGTAACAGCCAATCAAAATTTGGCGCGGCCGGCCAAACAGGAAGTGAGCCCATATCTCAGCAATGCTTTCATGTATCAAACCAAACTTAGTACATGGTCCTCAGGACCCACCAGGAGGACGCTGCCCAAGAAATTTCCAGACCTTTGACCTCTAGGGGCTCTGTAATTAGCAAAAATGTATTTTGCTACCTGTAGTTGCTGCATTCTTCTGCAATGGAGGTCAATGGCAGCCCTTAGAACCGCCTGGTTCATCCTGATGATGCAAAAATAAGTTGGGTGAACTTTGACCCTATGGGGCATTGAAATTACAGCAAGCATGATCATATCTCAATCGATCTTTTATTTTATGTGAAACTGATGACAGCGAAGTTCCATCCAGTTCATTCTAATGCGGCAAGGGGGGGGCGGGTGGGACGCGGGCAGGGGCGATGGCGGGCGGTGGTTGGTTGGTGAGGGGCTTACACTCAGCCCTGGTTCAGCCCCACAAAATCAGTTATGTTTTGATGTGAAACCCTGACCTTGTAACTCAGCCAATCTTGGGTTGTTTGACATGGAACTTGCTGTGACTGCTTTAATGCTATATGCCTGATGCCATGGCATTGAGTTTCATGCCAAATCTGGACTGCTGGACTGCTGAACTGCCTGCTTGGCCCCCTACATTGCTGCTTGCAGAAGATATTTATTACATGTGCTTGCAAAGCAGCACACTTATTGTTCTTCTTAAGTTTTATTATTTTTCCCGCCTCCCTTTATTTTTGTCAGCCCTAGCCAGGGCACTTTGAGACAGAGACACCGCCCAACTTTAAAACGTCCGTCAGTACCGTGTAAGTTGGTTCAAGATGACGCCAGGTGGGCGCGGCTGTCGCCCTCCATATTGATTGAACAGAAAGTTAAACTAAATTTTCACAGGTCACAATTTGATCCTAACGGGTCAATAAAACTTGACGACATTATCCTTGGACCAAGCCCTCACAAAAGTTACCAGAAGGATTTTTTTTTAAAAGCGCTTTGTTGGCCATACAGCCAAACTAAATCGGGCGGGCGGTTAAACAGGAAGTCGCCCATATCTCAGGAACACTGTCACATATCGATACCAAATTTTGTATATGAACTGGGGACTCCTAATGTGAGGGTGCATAAGCTAAAAAAAAAAAAAAGAAATATTCCAAAAGTTTTTATTATTTCAGAACCACCCACAGGTATTTGGTAACTCTCACCATTAACCTTTCCACCATCCACCTTCTATCACAAATGCCTTTCAAGCATGCCTAATATCTCCGTAGCCACAATGTTCTAGGCAACCTTGCCCAATCATGAAATCCTTCCTCTGCCATGGGATAGTATGGACTTACAAACTGTATTAGTAATGAGAACAGTAGTGATATATAGCTTACATAATAGAGTTGTTTTCACATTGACTGTATTCAAATTAAATATATTGTTAAAATGTCATAATGGGAGAGTATTATTAAAAAATGTTACAAGTATGCAAATTATGTTTACGGGAAATTAGGCTTTTACTGGGTTGTTTTGTTGTAAAGACATGCAAGGCATTCTGGGGCCATGTAATAGACAAACAGTGGTCGGCAGCTAACTTGATTTCTGTATTATTGATGAATAGGTGTTTCTGTAAACCTAGGAAACAATAAACAGCTATTCTGTTACAAAACGAGCTGGTAATCGCCCGCTGAAGAGGGAACTATGATAAAAAGAGATTGTTTTCCTAAAAGCATGGAGTTGACGAAAAGAATAAAACAAGCAATGTTTCTTACACACTTACATCACTGTCATCACTTCACATACATACAGCACACTGCTTGCTACAGTAAGCCTCCCCACATACTCTGCTACACACTGCCCCCACATACACAAAACATTGTCTCTGTGATCTTCCAACACACATCCCTCTACATACTTACAGCACACTGCCCCCACCCACCCACACACACACACACACTACACACACCACACACAGTCACTGCTCCACCCTCCCGCCTTCACACACACATCTTCACTGTCATCACTCACATACATTACATACAGTACTTGCTTGCAATTAGTAAGTCCCTGACCCCCCCACACACACACACTTACATCATCACTGTCATCACTTCACATACATACAGCACACTGCTTGCTACAGTAAGCCTCCCTTCTACATACTTGCTGCACACTGCCCCCCCCCACACACACAGCACATTGTCTTCAGGATCTTCCAACACACATCCTCTACATACTTACAGCACACTGCCCCACCTACCCACACACACACACTACACACACACACACACACAGTCACTGCTCCACTCCCTCCCACACACACATCTTCACTGTCATCACTCACATACATTACATACAGTACCTGCTTGCAATAGTAAGTCCCTGCCCCCCTACATACACAGCACATTATTTCATCAGGAAGTTTCCCAACACACATCCCCAACATACTTTACAGCACACTCCCCCCAATACACAGCACATTGTCTCATGAGAGGAAGCTTCTCCAACACACATATTGCACACTGCCCTCCCCCACATACACAGCACACCATCCCATCTCCCCTGTCATCCCCCCAACACACACACACCAAGACCCCTGGTAGTTGGGTTAGCCCTGAGCAGTGGGATCTGCCCAAGGTCTCTTCCTTGGTAAGGAGTTTTTGCCCTGTTGCCTTGGGTGCTCCCTTTGTTGGTGCCCCCCCACCCAATCCCAATCCTCCCCCACCTTTTATGCAAGCCCTTGCCACTTAATCTACTAAACCCCTCTTTCTACTGCACTTTTACCCCCATTAATGCAATAAATAGGCTGACACCAGACATAATTTCACTGCATTTTACTTCCAGTAACTATATGCATGTGACAATAAACTTCCTTTGTATCCTTGTATCCTTGTATGTCATGTTAATGTTAAGCCTAGCTTCTACCTATCTGAACGCTTAGGTGGCAACGCCATTACATTTCACTAGTGTAGCCTTACTTGAAATAACGTGTGAGATCTACAAGTAAGGAAGGTGCAAATATTATGTAATTTATCATGGGAAATTATTGGAAATGCTATTTCTTGTTTATTCTAATTGCAAACCACACACATCCATTCGGAATCACACGTGACACATTTAATACTGAAAGACTATCATTTCGTTTATTTGATGTCGCCAGCAACACAGCCTTCAGAGCAAAGATTCTAGAACAGGGCTTCAGAGAGACACGTTTTGAGTTTGTGGCCAAGAACCTAAAATATCGGGTTTCCATGTGCTGGATGGTGTGCGCCCTTATGAAAGTAAGTGTTTTATACAGTTAACGTTACAGACATAATGAGTCATGTTGTAGTGGTCCACATAAATGTGCCCTTCTGTTATTAGAATGCTACGGGAGATTTTAACATCATTCATTTCTTGTGTGGCTAGAAGCTAGCCAGCTAGGTCATAGGAGATGTTGCTGTAACGCTATGAGATTTATGTTGCTTAGCCGTGAATGCCATGGTCATTTGATATGAGATGTTTGTACCGGTGAACTGGGCCACCGTGAACTTTTAGGACTCCTATTTTTTTACTAAGAGTAATTCAGGAAGCATTTTAGCCCTAAAAGTAGCGCCTGAGTCGCCTAGACAGCTTAAGCGCAGGACTTAATAAGACTGATTCACAATGTTTTGTGGTGGGCGCCATTTTTTGAAAATGCATCTAACAATCTTCCATTTAACAATTTTGCATTGTAGGCATAACTAAGGATGCAGTAACACCACCAACAACAGCAAAAACTAGCCTACTCATTGTTTACATGTACATTAAATGTAACGCTTCATTGTGGATCAAATTAAAAGATTCTCCCTTCCTTTGCAAACGTTGGCATAGGTATGGTGACAGATTAATTTATTAATGTTGTTGCTGGAATCACGGTAAGCGGAATGAAGTGGCCACTTCTTAATGGGACTCACTGTATGGAAGTAGGTTAAGCAAAAAAGGATTTTAAATAAGATAAAAGTTAGAATATGCCCGCTGACAACGAAGAGATAACTGGCCTTTGGCCATAGCAAACCATCCATTTAGAACAACTGGCCTTCATAGCAACCAAGGATCTTAGCTGTGATTCATGTAGCTACAGTATGCATGCAATGTGATGCAAAGTATAGAAAGGTGATGAAATATACAGAGACAGGTCAAGAAATATAGTGCAATGTAGATTGTGCAGTATACAGTTGATTTACAGAAGGTGGTTTAGAGTAATATGAATTAAATATAAATATGTGCAGTGTATTAGCAGTTATCTCTATACACAAGTAGAATAAATGTGTAGATGTAGCAGTAACATTTATAATAGTATAAATAATAATATAGATATATATGTATAATAACAGAATATAATAAAACAGATATGTATACATAACATACAGCTATGTGCAGTGTGGAAACAGTGTCATTGTAGTGCAGAAACAACACATATAAGAGTAGTAAGAATAAGTCTATGTGCAGGATGAATAGTATGAAGATCAGTAGAATAACTATGCATATAAATGTAATTACAGTAGGCTTTAATGTCACGCGAAAAAGTACAACCAAAGCTGAGCTTGATCAACCAGGAACGCCTAAAGAACCAGAACTTGAGTGTAGTTTTTTTGCTGGGTCCCAGGCCATGTTGGTCTGAGGGGAAATGAGAGGCCGAGTGCTGTTAAGCAAGCCCTCAATGAAGAAGTCACAGGAACGTCAAATCCCTGCCCCAGACCTTAAACCTCCACTGAACTCTTACATCTCAGATAAGTGGCAATCTGAATGGGATTAATGTACCCAACAACAAGCAAGGAATGTGAATTTTGGCACATTTTCATGATCCATGGGTCGTTATGGGCCACAAAATACGGTGTTGTTAAAATTACCTCCTATTGTGGCTATTAGAGATTACGCTCATGAGTATCCAGCTGTCTCTCAATGAGTTAAGTAAAATACATTCACACACAAAAAAAAAAAACCCCATCACTAATGTTGTGGACATTCCTTTATTCTGAGATACATCAATAGGCTCTCAAAACAATACCAAACAGACATAAGGTCTTTATAGAGCAAATCCATATAGATTATTTGTCAAATAAACCAGTAAAACAGAATTAGGGATGGAATATATAACATTCACACTCATAGCTCATATTTCTAAAATAAATCAGTGAAAAAAATATCCTGACAAACAAGCAGCATTTTAATGCCTTAGTCATATTTCATAATTTCAAATTTTTTCTAGGTACCTGGATAGCCCAGTTTGAGAGGTGCAAGACGCTGCGATGATGATTTAATGCTCAATAACTCAAGGTTGTTTTATTTTATTGATTTGATTTTAGTCATAGAAGCTAAATCACAGCAGGCCACAGGTAAAGCCAACCAACCGCATTCACCCAAGGCAATAGTTGAATAGAGCTTGGGAGGTGAGCTGTGCCACTGCTTAACACTGAAGGCACTGTTAGAATGCTTGGATCAAGCCAGGTTCAAGCGTCACTGTCTGCTACGTTGGTGACGGACGGGAGCAGAGACACTTCCGCAGTTCCATGGAAGTACAGTCTAGTTTAAACATTGCAACCTTTAGAGAACCTTCCCTAACGTTCCCTTACCGTTTGCAACCTTTAGAGACCTTCCCCCCTGCGTTCCTAACCGCCGTAACCTTTAGGGGAGCGTTCCCCTAACTAACACCAGCCTAAAATCACTGTGCAAAGGAAATATGAACAAAAACCTTTCAATTGTCATAAGATTTCTTTGTGATGTAAACCATTACCTCCTACTATGCAAACATTACGTTAGCTGGACATACCAGTCTTCAATTCAATTTCAATTGATTGTGCTTATAGAGCGCCAAAACATTACACATGTATCATGGTGCTTTACAGAATGTAGGCAATCAGAGAAAGAAGGGAAGAAAGGAAGAAAGAAAAGAAAGAAAGAAGGGGTAACAGGAAATGGGAGAATGGGAGATATATGTAGGAAGAAACCTCGAGCAGATCCATCACCAAGGGCCTGACCCATCTGCCTAGGGTCAATACAGGACAGTAAGGTCTATAAACAATGACAAATGCATATGACAGTCAGGTCCAATAGAGAAGGACATGGTGTTTAAAGCACCTGAGGTGAAGGTTACAGAAGGTGGGATGATTACGTATCCGGTATGATAATGCATTAATCCTGACTATTTATTATTACTAAAATCTGTGGACTGCAGGGGAAGATCAGTTACAATACAGCCTCAAAACTAGCCTCATAACTAGAATCTATTTCTTCAAAGACCCATCCTCGCATGCAAATTAGTGTATAAAACGATACCCATTTACAAATTAGCTCTCACAAAATAATGCACACAGTGTATATTTACATGAATTAAGTAAAAACATCCATAATTGCTTTGCCATGATGTTCTTGTAAAGGTGAAGTCACACATGAACGAAAAAGGTAAAAAATGACCTAATTTGCATAATGTAACTGCAATATCCTATGTAAAATCATACTTTTGTATGATCATTTGTTATACTTGATACAATTTGAATATTATTTGGGCCTAAAGTCATTAACCTATCTACTTAACAGCCATATTATCAATACATTTCTTTATAATGCCTTATATTCACTAATGTATTAAAATATGCAAATTATCTCATTAACTATGCGTGATATAAAAATGTCCCAAGCAGAAATGGATTATATGCGAAAAAGTACTACAGAATCAATTGAGAAATGTTTGGTAGTGACCTTAATCAGATCGTTCTGGGTTTTGCCCTGTCTATAAATAGTGTTTAGCTATTCTACATGTTCACAGTAGTGCTTCCTGTGTGTGAAACCCACGAGTGATAACAAGCTCTTCACTCTCCTGCTTCGCAACCTCTATATGGTACCAACATAGCTTTTTAAACAACTAAGAAATGCATCAACGTTATACTTATATACATACACTACTGTGTCCTCTCATTTTACTTTTACACATAATCTGTCTTCTAAATGTTCTCAGGTTAGGAATGTTTAAGAAAAAAACACGTGTCACCCAAAGCATCACTACATTTATGTTATAAAACAGAAGATTACCTGTGTGAAGCATTAGGAGCAGTGTGTGAAGCATTAGGAGCAGTGTGTGAAGCATTAGGAGCAGTAAACCAGAGAGGTGTCGCATGGTGAAAGGAAAGGCTGCACTCTGCAAGTAAAATGTGCATCAACTCTGCTGTGTGTGTGTGTGTGTGTGTGTGTGTGTGTGTGTGTGTGTGTTGTGTGTGTGTATGTCCTTCCCCCACCCAGTTGTGGTTCTAGTTCTAGTTAAAAACAACACGTTGAGGTGTTGTGGTTGGGGCTCAGAGAAGGGGCCATATGTGAGGCAGAGTTTGACTGACCATGACAGGCGTCACATCTCGCTTTTATTTGGCAAAAATCATGGCGCATTACCAATGATGCACATGCATTATATTCACCATGTCACTCCAGTTGCCCAAGTATGGTCATTTCAATCATGATGTCAAAGTAAAACGAGATAACAGGAAGTAAGTGAAGGAAGCCACATTTTTTTTATTTTTGGAGATGCTTTTTTATAAAAGACTTGGTTCCCTCGCTGTATTGCAGAATTCAGTATGAAGTGGCCCTTCCTACAGGACTATACAGTATAACTTAACTAACTTAACTTATTGTAAAGCACTTTGGTTTTCAATGTGCTACATAAATACTATTTCTAAAACTGGTGTGTGTGTGAGAGGGGATGCCCCTTGTGGCAAACAAGAGGCTAAGTGATAGTTGGTGCTACCCTTTGTACACTGTGGCCAGTGAAGAACTGGGATTAAAAAACGGCCCTGGCATTTTCACCAACCAGCGGCCCACATGGGGACGCGCATGCATGTGCTCGCAACACACAGATATAACTTCACATGCACGGACATAACACGTTTGTAGCCCCATTGGTGATGAACTCTAACTTTAATAGGCTATGCATAAAGACTGAACCAAGAACATGGATATATCAATGCACAACTTATAGGCCTTATACTAAGGCTGTGTATTGATGTTGTGACAAGCTATGTTGTTGTAAGAATGTGAAATGAATAAATATCAGAACAAGAGGCTTTTGCGCAATAGCCAAAAGATAATGCGCTTTTACTGTAGCCTAGTAGAGTTTGCGAGGTGGAAAACAAGACGAAATAATAGCTTTTAAAATGTCAATTTAAATTGTAGCCTTATATAATGCACTGGTGTGCATTTTAAATCCGAAATAATAAGGAATGTGAGGAGGCTGCTATTAACTTTAAAGAGTGCATCTACAATTGAAACTATCATCCTTTGACGCAAATTTAATAGCCATGTCCGGTACAGGATGTGTGCTTTAGTTGACAGCATGGTAACTAGATTTTAATCGGTCAACGGAAGCAGCTGTCCGTTAATGTTCATGCTGATTTTGCAACTGCGAGGTCCATGGCAGGCGCCCCACAGAAATGTTTCATTTTGCGAATGAGATGCACGCTGCCCCCGCGTTCGCCCCTAGTTTCAGAGCTATTCTAGGGCCATGACTGTGGTAAACAAACTATACAACTATGCACAATTCTTGCAGGTAGCACATTTCTTGCTCACCAGGTTTATTTTTGTATCTTCCTATATCTCCGCGGCATCATCAAAGTCCGACGCTTTGACTGTATAGGCCAGGCATGTCCAAAGTCCGGCCCGGGGGCCAATCACGGCCCGCGGTCAGATTTCATACAGCCCGCAGCTTCGGTCTTATAATGTATTATTTATGGCCCGCCTGAACTGTCAAACAGAATAAATAAATCATAAAACTTGAAACTGTAATTCCTCCTTTCACCAAAATGGCGGCAGCACCACTTTAATACTATCAGTCTCTGCATCGATTGCCGCCGAACCCCTCTCCCGCCATTTCTGCCATGGCCACTGCAAAGAAAAAAAACGAGGAAAGTTGACAGTGAGGGCCGCCGCTTTCAAAAGAAATGGGAATTACAATACTTCTTCACTGAAAATCAAGGCAATTGTGTTTGTCTAATTTGTAAAGAGACGGTTGCCTTGTTTAAGGATTTCAACGAAAGAGACACTACCAAACTAAACATGCTAACACATACGACAAGCTAACAGGGAGGACCGTGCTGAAAAAGTGAAGCAGCTCCAAGCTTCACTGGCATCACAACAGCGCATTCTTCACGCGGGCCTATGAGTCAAAAAGAAAATATCACCAAAGCAAGCTCAATGGTGGCCATGTTAATAGCTAAACATGGCAAACCTTTTACTGAAGGTACATTTATCAAAGACTGTGTTATGAAAATGGTGGAGAACATTTGCCCTGAGAAGAAGCCAGAATTTTTAATGTTTGCCTGGCACGTAAAACACTGTGGCACGGAGAGTTGAGGATATATCGGCGGATATTCAGAGCCAACTGGGGGACAAGGGAGAGGCTTTTGATTATTTCTCATTAGCCTGCGATGAAAGCACAGATGCATCTGACACTGCACAGCTACTGATTTTTTTAAGAGGAGTTGACAATAACATGAACATAACAGAGGAGCTGCGGACCTCAAAGCATGAAAGGCCAAACCAGAGGATCGGATTTATTCGTTTCTGTTTGTGAAGCTGTTGATGATATGAAACTACTATGGAGTAAAGTTTCTGGGATCATTACCGATGGTCGCCTGCCATGGTGAGCCGAAGTGGATTGTCCACACTGATCTGCAATAAAGTCAGCGAAGAAGGAGGTAGCGCCATTAAACTTCACTGTATAATTCACCAACAGGCTCTCAAGCCAAACATCTCAAATTTGATCATGTTATGAAACCAGTGGTAAAGGCAATCAATTCTATTCGCTCTAAAGCACTATACCACCGACAGTTTCAGCAATTCTTGCTTGACATCCAGGCTGAATACGGAGACGTAATATATCACAACGATGTGAGGTGGCTAAGTCGGGGGTCCGCACTGCAGCGATTTTTCGCTCTCAGAGAGGAAATTGGACAGTTTTTGAGTGAAAAGGGGCAGCCGATGGAAGAACTGTCCGATCCTGTATGGCTGGCAGATTTGGCTTTTTTGGTTGACATAACGAAGCATCTGAATGCGCTGAATGTTAATCTTCAAGGACGAGATGCAGTGGTGAGCGAGCTTTACGCTCACATCAAAGCCTTTGGAACCAAGCTGCAACTTTTCCAAAGACACTTGTCCCAAACAGAGCCCTGCACCGCGCACTTCCCGGCTTTGAAAAAGGTCATTGACAGTTTCCCACAGGACAACATCGGTGCGCAAATGAAGAGTTATGCAACAGCTATCGCATCTCTTTCTGTGGAATTTAACAAACGCTTTCGGGATTTTGCAGTTATTGAAAAGGACATGCTGCTTTTCTCTTCTCCCTTCTCCGTGGACCCTGATGATGCTCCTCCACAGCTGCAGCTGGAGCTCATTGAGCTGCAGTGTAACGATGAATGGCGCGGCAAACACCAGCAGCTTTCTCTTGTTGACTTTTACTGCAAGCTGGATAAAGACAAGTTTCCAGAAATGCGAACATTTGCTAAGAAAATGCTGAGCTTATTCGGCTCCACATATTTGTGTGAGCAGACATTCTCTGTCATGAACTTCAACAAGAACCGATTGAGGTCAAGACTAAGTGACTCCCACTTGCGTGACATTTTACGCATTTCAACCACTGCCCTCAAACCAGACCTGGCCTCTTTACTGAAATCCAGATCTCAGTATCACCCTTCTCATTAGTGTCAGCAAGTTATCTGTTTCTTGATCAATCTGAAATTGAGTATTTTGAACGGTAACATCTGTCACTATCAACAGTGAAAAGCCAAAAAAGAACATTTATGCACTTGGATTTATGGCATTTTTTTTTTTTTTATTAAACTCTTGAGTAAGATTTGGTTATTACTGTTGATGTTATGAACCTGTAGATGTGACACAAACTATTATTTTCTGAAAGATATTGTAAATGACAAGAGCAAAATTCACTTGTTTTAAGATTTAATAATAACAGACAACTTTGCATTACTTATAACTCCTGTTTTAAATGTTCATGTGGCAAAGATATTTTTAAACTCATGTAAATTTAAGGTATTTCATACAGTTTGTTCAATGTTATCTGACTCTGAATGAAAGGCAATTATAACAAAAATAAAGATAATTGTGACAATGAAAATTGTTTTATAACAGTGTGTATTTGCATGAAACTTTTGTAGTTAAAAAATGTCCGAACAAACTATTGGCCCCCGGGCATCTTCACTTTATCAAATCTGGCCCTCTTTGCAAAAAGTTTGGACACCCCTGGTATATATTGTAACAAGCAGTGAAATGTAATTCTGGTTAGCTTCATGACTGTGTAAAGTAATAATCTAAGTAAACAGATAAGATTAAACGCAGAAGCTAATAATAAATCATTCAAAATAATAGAATAATAAAGTGACATGAATAATAATAATAATAATAAATAATAATAATAATAATGTTATTAAAATGGGATAGAGTCCATGGTGTTTATAAGATATGCCATGTCCATGTTGAGGAGTCTAATGGCCTGAGGGAAATAGCTTTTCCTTAGTCTCTCAGTTTTGGCCTTCAAACTGCAGAAACGCTTGCCTGACTTCAACAAACTGAACAGCGTCCACACATAAACTATAAAGTATTGTCTTAGCTAATATGAATGACAGCGTCCACACACAAACTATAAGGATAACGACATGAATAATGATATCATTGGGGATCACTTTCAGAATGATTTTGAGAACGATAAAAAGCTGACAGCTTCATGTAAACAATTATTGAAGACTTCAAGACTCACCAGTTCCATTACACAAAGGCAAAGACAACTCTTCATATTCTTGTCCATTTTCCAAATCACAGTCAGTGCAGCCTATATCAAAGTGCCCTGGCTCTCACAGTTTAACTGGTCAGTAGTAAGAACTGGATAAGTCTGCGATCTCCTCTAACCTCGTCTTTGTTGCCTGACATTGTAAACGTTCTCTAACAAGAGTGAAAAGCAGTAAAGCTACTATTTATTGGCTAAACGTTGGTCCCTCCTCTGTCTCTTGGTGGTGCCCTATGTGTGGTGGTAGCGGCAGCACTGATCACTGTGCTTTTAACATCAGGCAACTTTTTAATCTGAAACTTTTCGCCTACAAGCTCCTCAGGGTTCCTCTCCATTTTCAGCTAACTCCATAGACAATAAAATTCATTCTCAGGCTTGCGGCTTCTGTTACATGACATCAGCCCCCCACAAAGGAAATAGGTAAACACAATGCGTTAATTGCGTTAATATTTTGTAACGCATTATGTATTTCAAAATTAATCGTGGCGATTAACACATTAATTTTGACAGCCCTACATACGACACATGGGCCTCAAATTGCATACAAATATGATTTTAAAAAATTGTAAGTAAAAACTCAAAATTTAAATACTAGCATGTACTATTTAGCCTAGACTACTTGGCTCTTTTTATGTTTCCACAGGTTTCACTGATATTATGTAGGCTTAGCTATATCAGAACCTCTTGTGCAGAACATAAAAACAACACAGGATCTGTGCCAAACTCATTTCAAAAGGGCACAATAATTTATTCAAGATAAAATGAGAATGGACACCTAGGCTATGGAGTTCATCTTGAAAATGACAATCGATTTTACCACACCACAATTAAAGCTTGATTTAAATAGAGAATTATCTTGCTAACTAACCTTGGTAACTAATATTCCCTACAGTGAGAATGGTCCTAACAGATGTGTGTGTGTGTGTGTGTGTTTGTGTGTGTTGGGGGAGAGGGGTCTAAGTGCTCAGTGTGTGTGTGAGTGTGTGTGTGTGCATTGGGGGAGGGGTCTGAGTGTGTGTGTGTGTCTGAGTATGTGTGTTTCTGTGGGTGAGGGCAAAGTACAACACCATAAAGTCATTGAAAGCCTCACCACACTCGACAGGTACACACTGCCATCCCCACACCTGACTGAACAGGAGAGCAGAGGACCGAGCTGCTAGAACAGGTATGTCATGTTCTCTTTCATGGTATTACAAGAACAAGAGCTCAAAGCCTTCAATACACGTGAATGAATATGAGTCGAGCTTCCATGCAGTTAACTGTGCGTACACACCGCCGCCGACTTGAGCTTCCAAAGATTCAGGCCACGTCAGAGCGGCCAAAGCGTCAAAAGCTTCCCTGTACTTTTTTGACAAGCGTCCTAGACAGGGCGACCAAAGCTTCTTTGGAAGCTCAAGTCGGCGGCGGTGTGTACGTACAGTAACGCATCTCTGCTCTGGTATAGGAATGTTACCCATGCAGTTAACCCTGCTCTGCTGTGGTAGTACCCATGCAGTTAACCCAGCTCTGCTGTGGTAGTACCCATGCAGTTGAGTTAACCCAGCTCTGCTGTGGTAGTACCCATGCAGTTGAGTTAACCCAGCTCTGCTGTGGTAGTACCCATGCAGTTAAGTTAACCCAGCTCTGCTGTGGTAGTACCCATGCAGTTAACCCATCTGCTGTGGTAGTACCCATGCAGTTAAGTTAACCCAGCTCTGCTGTGGTAGTACCCATGCAGTTAACCCATCTGCTGTGGTAGTACCCATGCCAGCTCTGCTGTGGTAGTACCCATGCAGTTGAGTTAACCCAGCTCTGCTGTGGTAGTACCCATGCAGTTGAGTTAACCCAGCTCTGCTGTGGTAGTACCCATGCAGTTAACCCATCTGCTGTGGTAGTACCCATGCAGTTAACCCATTTGCTGTGATAGTACCCATGCAGTTAACCCAGCTCTGCTGTGGTACCCATGCAGTAAACCCAGCTCTGCTGTGGTAGTACCCATGCAGTTAACCCATCTGCTGTGGTAGAGGAGTGTTACCCACAGAGCTTAACACTCTCAGACCTTGTGCTGGAATTCAGCCCTAAAACTGAATGGAAGCCCATTGGTCCCACTGTAAAAAACATAACAGCTATTCTTACTTAAAGGAGAATTCCGGTGTGATATTGACCTCACAGTGAGGCTCAATGTATCGCCACACTTCATTGGTAGACTTCCGAGGGCCCTGACATTTAAAACGAGACATTGAGAACTTTGAAAAAGCACTGGTAGTTTACTTACAAGACGATTTATACAGACAGTATCTTCACGAAGTTTAGCGTTTGCAGCCATCTTGAATTTAGTCACGATAAGTCGAGCAACGAGTAAGAATGAACAGGTATGATAAGTCGAGATGGGCTATGAGACATACGTTCACACTCGGTATCATGTTTCAATACACTTTAGGTCAATATCACACCGGAATTCTCCTTTAACATGTTTAGTAAGGATAACTCAGTTTTTGTCTTTTGATGAGATCACTTTTATCTTGTGTTGAGATTACTTGCCTAAAATGAGTGTTTAATGTTGAGGTGGAAAAGTAAACATGGTCAAATCAAGTAAACTATATTTCAGTTTTTGACTGTGAAGTCAGTTAGTTAACCGTAGCTAACTTGTTAGTTAACCTTAGCTAACGTGTTAGTTAGCCTTAGCTAACGTTTTAGTTAACCTTAGCTAACTTGTTAGTTAACTGTAGCTAACCTTAGCTAACGTGATAGTTAACCTTAGCTAACGTGTTAGTTAACCGTAGCTAACTTGTTAGTTAACTTTACTTTTAAATAGCATGCAAACCAGTTGTCTTGAAATTACAGACAATTTTGGAATAATTACAAGTTTTGCAAACATGCTTACATAGTGCTCAAAATATAAT
>NC_063207.1:1561287-1567665 GCF_017589495.1 Alosa alosa | reverse complement strand
AGAGACAGTTTTTGAGTCTGAAGAGCTGAGTCATGTTTACAGAGACAGTTTTCTGAGTCTGAAGAGCTGAGTCATGTTTACAGAGACAGTTTCAGTCGGAATCAGTGCTGTAACATTAGCCCTACCATAAGACCTGGCAGTCTCTGTACTTTGTCCTGTTGCTACCTTCAGATGTTTTCAAAGCTTTGTTTTGCTTGCTTTAAAGTGCATGTGCGTTTAGAGTTATATTTTAGATAATGGCGTTTAGTTAGTGCAGCAGTTTTGTATTCTAAATCCTTGCTGTTAGCAGAGGGACAGCAACAGAAAGCCAAATGCTGAAATGTCCCGTATTTTGGGTTAGAAACCTGGGAAATCTCCCTTATTTTCAACGCTGACAGGTTGACATGGTCACATCATAGTGTGTTTACAGTTTACCCATGCTGCAGACTCATGTTTATAGTTTACCCATGCTGCTGAGTCATGTTTATAGTTTACCCATGCTGGTGAGTCATGTTTATAGTTTATCCATGCTGCTGAGTCATGTATATAGCTGCAGACTCATGTTTATAGTTTACCCATGCTACCGAGTCTTGTTTGTACTGTAGTTTACCCATGCTGCTGAGTCGTGTTTGTAGTTTACTCATGCTGCTGAGTCATGATAAGAGTTCTGTTGTCTCTGCCTTCCTGTCCTCTCCAGGAGCTTTGAGAATAACTTAAACACCTACAAACTGCTGTCTCACCGCAAGACTGACACTGAGGTCCCGCATGTGAGTATATGTGTGTGTGCATGTGCATGTCTGTGTGTGTGTGTGTGTTTGTCACATGCAGAAGGGAATTCAGACTCAAAGTTTAGTGTCATCCCAACACACACACACACACACACACACACACACACAAATGTATGCAAAATGTTACTGCTATTTTAAAATTTGCTTGTGACATCCTGTCTTTTAGTGCTGGTTCACAGCACCACGTCTCCCGCCTGAACATCTTGGATTGGCTTCATACTTTTTAATGTCAATAATGGTATTATACAGAAACAACTGTGTCAACTTTTAAACTCATCTACTTTAGTTTCTGAGATATGGAGGCCAATAAAACAGGGTCCTGAATAGGGCTGAACGATTTATTGCATTTGCGATAATATCGCGATATGATGAAACACGATTTTCAAACAGCAAAGGCTGCGATTTGTAATATGTGACGCCACCCAAACGATTTATACTTATGCTTTGTTGACGTACAATCGACTCTTCTCACGACCACTGAAGAAGCAAAAACGTGAAACAAGAGGACCAGCTAACAGTGTCAAGAAAGATCAGTAGAGCTACTTTGGTTAAAAATAAACCTCTTTATTACCTTTGCTCGAACCCGCCATGTCCCTGGTTCTAGTTCATAATTCCCTGTGCTGCTACTCTGGCTGGTAACTTCTGCTCACTTGTCCAGCTGACGCATTAAAACTCTACGACTGTTTAGGGCTGCACAGCACCCATTCACCTGTGCACTGGGGACTGTTTACTGGAGTACAGTGACAGTGGGGGCATTTCCATATATCAAGAGGGTTGGCGGCACAAACATTTCATCTCACAGATTGATGCATAATGTTATCCGCGCAAGTAGTTGATACAGCTAACCACCAAAACCCAGCTGTTCTAACATTAGCTTATCAGCTAAGGCTCTAGGCTACATACATGCTGCTAACTGCTGATAACTTTGCCTGTTTAAAGAGTTTTGTCTCCGCTGATTGGCTTTGTTGTGATATGAACAAACATAGTTAATTTGCATGCATGCATATTAAGGGCCATGTGTTGATGATGCTGACCTTTAGTTAACACCGGTTTAACGGGTCATTCAGCCGCATTTATTTGCTCTACAACAATCTACAGTAGTTTGTTCCAATTCACGCAAGTAGCCTACAGAGGAGAGGAGCGGGTCTGTGTGTGTGTGTGCACGAACGAAGGCAGCGGTATGGAGAGCACAGGACAAGGAGAAGCCGTGTCAGTGCCACTACATGTAGACCTATTTGTTAACTAATCCAAAGAAGGTCATATCTACATGAAATAGAAATGAATCAGAATCATTAAATGTTTACAAGGCTGGAAGTTCAACAAATATAGGTCTACTAATGTGATTAAAATAGTTAAATAAAGAAATATTTCATTCATCAATCTTATTCAATGACCTAATGCCATCATAACATAGGCCTGGGCTCCAGGAAAGAACAGTTTATGTTTAACTTATCTAATTTTGTGTTGGTCATACTATAGAATAATATATTGCTTGTCTTTGTTGAATAAGACAGAAGATAAAGAGCTTAAAAATAATCGCATATCGCATCGCAATCGCAATATTGGTGAGAAAAATCGCAATTAGATTTTTTTCCAAAATCGTTCACCCCTAGTCCTGAATCTGAATAAAATACAGTCTTTTAAAGTAACTAAGTAAAGTTCCTTGGGTCATTACTTTTGAACAATTAATGCTAGATGCTTGAAATTTTCAGAGAATGTTGCACAACTGTAGACGTGTTCAAATACGTCCTGTTCAAATGTATCCTCAACTCCTATGCTGCTTTGAAACCTCTGATGTGTGAAAAAGATATTCCCTTGGACAATAAAGAACCTAATGCACACACCCACACACACTCAAGAACCTAACCTAATGCACACACCCACACACACTCAAGAACCTAACCTAATGCACACACCCACACACACTCAAGAACCTAACCTAATGCACACACCCACACACACTCAAGAACCTAACCTAAAAAGATACCTATTGTCCTCCTACTTCTGACAACCTGACACAACTGATGCGCAATTACCATGCACCTCCCTCTCTCTCCTCCTCCTTACCATGCACCTCCCTCTCTCCTCCTGCACCTCCCTCTCTCCCCTCCTCATGCACCTCCCTCTCTAATTCCTAGGGTAATAATAGTAATTCCTATCTAAGGTCTTTTCTGCACTGTAGCTGAAATGTTATTCTCTTGCTTTAAGTCGCTTTGGATAAAAGTGTCTGTTAAATTAATTAATGTATGTATGTAAAATGTACACATGCATCATACACACACATACACACCGGGTTTAAACTCGTGTGTGTGTGTGCCCGTTAGGCCGAGGAGAATGGTGGACAGATTGAGGAGGAGAGTCAGGAGGAAGGCCGTCATGATGTAGGTGTTTGGCTCTAATCTGGCTAACACTCAGCACTGCCGCTAGGCTAGTGTCTGGCTAACACTCAGCACTGCCGCTAGGCTAGTGTCTGGCTAACACAGCACTGTTGCTTTGCTAAAGTCTGGCCAACACACCGTACTGCCGCTAGGCTAGTGTCTGGCTAACACTCAGCACTGCCGCTAGGTTAGTGTCTGGCTAACGCACAGAACTACTACTAGGCTAAAGTCTGAGCGACACACAGTCCTGCCACTATTAGAGTCCGGCTAACGCACAGCACTGCTGCTAGGCTAATATCCGGCTAACGTATAATTCTGCCGCTAGGCTACAGTCTGGCTAACGCAAAGTACTGCCGCTAGGCTAGAGTCTGGCTAACGCACAGCACTGCTGCTAGGCTAATGTCCGGCTAACGCACCGCACTGCTGCTAGGCTAATGTCTGGCTAACGCATAGTACTACCACTAGGCTAGAGTCTGGCTAACACACAGCACTGCCACTAGGCTACAGTCTGGCTAACGCATAATTCTGCCGCTAGGCTACAGTCTGGCTAACGCATAGTTTTGCCGCTAGGCTACAGTCTAGCTAACGCATAGTACTGCCGCTAGGCTATAGTCTGGCTAACACATAGTACTGCCGCTAGCCTAGAGTCTGGCTAACACAGCACCGCCACTAGGCTACAGTCTGGCTAACGATATAGCCAGGCTACAGTCTTAACGATACAGTCTGGCTAAGTCTGGTTAGTTAGTTCCGCCGCTTAGGCTACTAGGGCTAGAGTCTGGCTAACGCATAGTACTGCCGCTAGGCTAGAGTCTGGCTAACGCATAATTTTGCCACTAGGCTAGAGTCTAGTCCTGGGTGTGCAGACAGGATGTCTACTGATGAAGTTCAGGCAGAGAAAGGCTCAGGATTCAACAGAGTGTGCAATTGCTTTGTTGGGCTAGAATAAACTAATGCTAAGCTAACCTAGCACTGCTCAAGTAGTTAAGATGCTATTGCTATTTCCATTAGGTTATTTAATGTCCAACCCAATGATAAAATGACAGCAAGTTTTTATAATGTTATATGTGTAACGGAGGCGAACTGTGCTAGCATGCTAGTTGCGCGTATAAATCACCTCTAACCTTAAGAACGCTTCTAACCGCTGAGTTGGAAGCCTGGGCTTTTAGCTCAGTGGTTAGAGCGTTCGACTCGGCGGACGAATACTCTGTTACATATGGCTTTCATGTACATGTGTGTGTGTGTGTGTGTGTGTGACAGGGTCCGTTCACAGTGGCGGTACTGAATGTGGGTGCCCCAGCAGCGGGCATGAACGCAGCAGTGCGCTCGGCTGTTAGAGTGGGCATCACAGAGGGGCACCGCATGATGGCCGTCCAGGACGGCTTTGAAGGCTTCGCCAAGGGACAGGTAACACACACACACACACACACACATACACACACACCAAAGGACAGGTAACACGCAAAACACACACACACACACACACACAGACACACCAAAGGACAGGTAACACGCAAACACACACACCAAAGGACAGATAACACACACACACACACACCAAAGGACAGGTAACACGCAAACACACACACACACACACCAAAGGACAGGTAACACACACACCAAAGGACAGATAACATGCTAACACACACACACCAAAGGACAGGTAACATACAAACACACACACCCACACACACCAAAGGACAGGTAACATGCAAAACACACACACACACCAAAGTACAGATAACACACAAAAACACACACACACCAAACGGCAAGTAGCACATACACACACACACATTCATTCACATCAAGGCACAGGTAGCACACATTACACACCATAAAATATACATGTGTACCGGTATGTGTGCAGCTGATTGCCTTGTTCTGATTTGCAGATTAAGGAGATTAAGTGGGGTGATGTTGGAGGCTGGACCGGCCAAGGAGGATCACTGCTGGGGACAAAGAGGTACTTAATACACACACACACACACAACAAGGCTGATCACTACTGGGGACAAAGAGGTACTTAATACACACATACACACATACACACACACACAAGGAGAATCACTACCGGAGACAAAAAGGCACTGAACACACACACACACACACACACACACACAGACGGAGGATCACTACATAGGACAAAGAGGTACTAAATACACACACACACACACACACACACAATAACACACACACACACTGAATTTGTTGCTCTGTGTAGGACCCTGCCTGCAAAGCACATTGATAAGATAGCCGAACAGATGAGGATTCACCGCATCAACGCCCTGCTGGTGATTGGTGGATTTGAGGTGAGGTCACACTCCTTCTGGCCAATCAGCTCTTCCCGTTCAGCCTATGATAAGACCCCTCCCCGAAAGCAGCCAGGTTCACAGGAACGCGAGGACATCAGGAAGGCGAGCACGTCAGGAACATGAGAGCACGTCAGGAACATGCTAGCACGTCAGGAACATGAGAGCACGTCAGGAATGCGAGCACGTCATACACCAGGTTCACACGCTAGTACGACATGAACGGAGGTTCACACACAAGCACAGCAGGAACACTAGCACGTCAGAAACGAAGGTTCACACGCTAGCATGTCAGTTATCTGTCAGGAACAGAGGTTCACACGTTAGCACGTCTGGTAAGATGTCAGGAATGTGGTTCACAAGTTAGCGCGCCTCTTTAGATGTCAGGAATGTGGTTCACACGCTAGCACGCCTCTTTTAGATGTCAGGAACTGAGGTTCACGCTAGCATCGCCCACATCAAGTCCTGATATGGTCTAGATTTAGTCCACTGTCCAATCCAGACTCTTATGCTGGTAGCTGGTTTTAGCTGGTCTTTGCTGGTTTTCTTCCAGCTCTTGCTGGCCTTTGCTGGTGTAGCTGGTTAGCCACCAGCCGAATATGCTGGTGTGACCATCTGAGGAAGCTGGTCATGCTGGTTTGACCAGCCTGTCGCGGTGGGATACAGCTGGTAAGATGGTCATGCTGGTGACCAGCCTGCCAAGCTTGACATTGTTGGTGTAAGATGGTCATGCTGGTTTGACCAACATAAGCTGGCACGGCCAGTTAAACCAGCAGTGTAGACCAGCAACACCAGCAACACCAGTCAATTACCATCGCTAGGTGGGGCAAACCAGGCTGAATATTTTTTTGCTTGGTCTAGCTGGTCAACCATCATAGGGTGGTCTCACAAGCTGGTCAACAAGCAAAACCACCTTTTAGCTGG